>NC_086321.1:175149228-175455895 GCF_036172605.1 Pelobates fuscus
GAAAGTTGAGCCAGCTCCTTTTCTTTGCCTCTTCCTTCTCCCAAGTTTCCCCCCGTTTCTCCCCTCCCTCATCTTTTCCTAAATGAATGGAGTCCCCAGGCTGGCAGGAAGTTGTAATGAACATCTCTTCTTCTAGATGCTGGCTGTCCCTCCCAGAGCTCCCAGCTAGGGCTGGGCGGGGGGCATGGCCCATCTAATTCTGACACTCACTGACAAGGAAGAAAGGAGACAGTCGGGGACAGCAGACACAGGGTGCTGAGTGACCACTCATACTGCCAGCATACAGAGAGGGAGAGCCTGGGAGAGTACTGGCTGCACTGAGGATTAGACAGCCTTATTAACCTTGTGCAGAGGGCGAGGCTCAGTGTCTCCCTCCTCCCCCCCACCTCCCCCCGGCTGGCGGTGCCCTGCCCGACTGGAGAGATCACTCAGCTCCCCCACGTCACAGCTTAACTTCCAGGAGAAGGACTGACTGCCACATGGAGCCAGATATGGACTGGGATAGGATCTGACATCACCAGCTTCAGAGGGACTGAAGAACATGGCAAGGAGTGTGGGTGACTTTTGGAGAGGGCTAGATGGACTGATCAGCCTGGGAGAAGATGGGGGTGTAGAATAACTACAGGCCCCCAGGGGCCCCATACATCCATCACTGAAACAGGCTGAATTGCAGGTGAGTGAAAGTGTCTATAAAAAGACTGTCTGGTCCTGTCTCCTTCCTCTCTGTATTAATTAACCCTGCACTGACAACCTGCTCAAAACAATAACTACTACAGCAATGCAACATTCTCACGTAGATACCACTGTATTGTTTTACTTAAAGGATAATTCCAGAGTCCTTACCATCATGTATATTGCATAGGCTGCCAACATCACACACCCCACACTCGCTCAAGTTCCAACATATCTAGGAGGTAGATTATACATAGCTCAGATGTGTTACACAAGAACATGCTGAACAATGAATGTTCTTCTCATAGTTATATACCATGATGCACACTTTAGTATAATGCTATACCTTAAAATGTATAGCTTTAGGGATGGATACCATAATGTATGACTGCTGATTCCATATGTTACAGTTATATAGATTAGAAGAATACACATGGTTGTATATAGGACCATTCACATTGTACATGATCCATTACTTGTCACATGCATATACTGAACAGTGTAAATAACGTATGTAAAGATATTTTAGATGAAGCGGTCAGCAAGTTGAATACTTATAATATTTGAATGATGTTTGCATGATTAATATAATTACAAAAGGATCTTAATTGTGACGTTATTTTGCGCGGTGTAATACTGAAGCACTTTAGAGCATCCTACATATGGTTTCGATTTATATTAGATATTGCAGTAAAATTCAGAACAATGAGCATGTAAAACATTGGTACAGAAATATACCTTGTTTCAAGAAAAACATATGTACAGCCAACTTTACATTCCTATAGTTGAAACATGGATTCACACAGCTGTTTTAGAGTAATTTAAGCCTGTCCTTATTGTGTTAGTTATTTTCAGCAGCATATTGCAAAAAAAAAAAGTAATTGAAATGCTTTGAGAATACCATTACTGTGCATGTTTTTGTATGTACCCTTAACCCCTTAAGGACCAAACTTCTGGAATAAAAGGGAATTATGACATGTCACACACGTCATGTGTCCTTAAGGGGTTAAACTATAGCGTGCTGTGACTTGTAGTTATTTATTTATATCTATCCATATTTAGGACATTTAGTATGAGGTGATCCTGTGTGCTGTGTAAACAAACAAATAATAATAATAATAACAAAGTATTTAATCAGGGAAGGTAAATTCAGATTACTCTGCTTTTCAAGTGATGCATTGTCACTGTCCTATACTACAGACAAATGTGAAATTTGACTAGCTAAATCAAATAATAATAATAATATATATATAATTTTTTTATTTTTTTTATTTAAATGTACACTGTTCAATAACCACTGGCTATTTTAAATAAAGCCCTGGTAAGTAGAACGTTTACTCCTGCAGCGGCAAGTAACTTTTAGTACTGACTAATAGCATAGGACATAACATTTTGAGCTCTGCATACAGCAAGGGCAAGCTTTGTTGGTTCATAGAATATCACTGTAATGAGTCGCACCCTTTTATTATGTATTGCACAGATTAAGGTGATTGAGGCGAAGAGTGAAGAGAGATGGCAGATCAGAGCCAAATTCAGTCATCTGCTTCCAAAAGCATCCGGCCATTCCGCTCCAGCGAGGAATACCTGGAGGCCATGAAAGAAGATCTCACTGACTGGCTCAACATGTTGTATGACCTTGACATGGCGCCTTCCACCTTCATGGAGGCTCTAGAGACAGGCTACACTCTGTGCCAACATGCTAACAACCTCAACCGCTTGGCACAAGAGTTCCGAGAACAGTACGTTGAAGCTGCTAAAAACATGAGGCTCCCACGAAAAGATGTGACATTCCAGGTGAAAGGGGCACTTCCTGGTTCATTCCTGGCCAGGGATAATGTGTCCAACTTCATTAGCTGGTGTCGGCAGGAGCTTGGAATACCAGAGGTGCTGATGTTCGAGACAAATGATCTGGTGCTAAGGAAGGGAGAAAAGAGCTTTATCTTGTGTTTACTGGAGGTAGCCCGAAGAGGTGCACGTTTTGGAATGCCTGCACCAACGCTTATCCAGATGGAAGAGGAGATTGAAGAAGAACTGAATCGTGGGAGAAGAAGTACTGAGCAAAGAGGGTATCCCCCAGTCAAAATGCCTGCCCGGCCTCCCCGCACACTGTGTGATCTCAAGAACCTTGATGAGTTGGTGAGATCTTACTGTGCACACCCCAAGCCTTTCTATACTGCCCTAGATAAATATTGGCACCAACAAGATACAAGATACTTGTTATTTAATTATCCCATTCTGTAAGACAGAAGCAATTTTTTGTTTGCTTCATCATAATTTTAGTTTTTCTGTACCTAGATAGAGTTAAACTTTTTTAGGCAGTAAGTGTAGACCTAATTATGCCTTAGTTTAGTATCCCGGAGGATTTATATTTGAATTGAAAGTTCACAAAAACCCTGAAGTTATTCTCGTGTTGTTTGTTTTGTGTTTGCCTTCTTGGCAGTAACAAGCTGATGGTCACGCGGACCTCAAACTATATAATAATGTTCTTTCACGTCTGCCAATTTCCTGCCGTGCAAAATTAATTAGTATACATATTAACTTCAAGATTTCAATTTAACTTTTTAAAATTTAAATGTGGTCTGTTCTGATTTAGTTTTTCACCCTTACATATATATTTGAGGCAATGGTCCAGTTTTGTTTTGTTTTTTTTATTCATTTGACATCCCCACATATAATGGTTTATTTTGGTGAGTTGTGTTGAGTTGTTAACTAGTTTGTGAAATATAGGTCAAGCTTCAACTTTTGAAGAAATAGTCACCAAAATAAAGTAAGATTTATTTTTTCAACACACTCTCTAGAGACTAAATTGTTAAGTTTTTACTAACTTAAAAGCAGTGTTTATACTAGGTGGTATACTCTTTCCTCTAAGGGGCATGCCAAACAGGGTAGTAACCTGTGATTGTAATATAAAGCACATAGTTGCTTATAACTGCGGCCATTTGCAGTGAGCCCGCCCCTTTTCCCTCTTACATCAAACAAGGAATCTAAATCTTTCTTGACTGTACAAATATTGGTATAGCATTTGCAATATGTGTTAGTCCTTACCTCCCCTGTACGGCTCTCTTCGTGGTCATTGGCTCAGTAAAGCTCTGTGCACATCCTTATCCATAAAACTGTGAATGGGGGTGTCTGTATACTAATTCCAGCTAAAATACAGCAGCCATCAGCTCCACTCATTGGATGTGATGAATGGATTTGTCACTGAGGGCTAGATGGGGACAGGGATTTATAGTGTAAAACAGCATTATGGTCTAAGATTAGACCCCTTCTTAGACCATAATGTCAAGTTTTAGCATGTTCCTGGTCTGTGAGGACTCTGCTACCAGTATTTTAGAATGCATTGATTTTCATTGTTATAGTTTTTTTATACATTGAAAGGTTCAAGGTTACTTTCAGTTCCACAGTCTAGGTTGCATCTAACACTAGGGGACAGAAGAGGAAAGAAAAGAACATTATGGGACAGGGGAGGAGGGAGGAAAGAACACTAAAAAAGAGGGAGGGGAGAAGAACACTAGAGGGGGGAGAGAGGAACATTAATTGGGGGGACCACACAAAGAGAAGGGAGAAGGGAAGTTCTTCATATTAGATTAATTAAATTCATTAAAAAGTCTAATATTAATAAAATTACAGGAAAAAAACTTTTTACAAATCATTTTGGGGGGGAAAAAGTCATTTTCCGTTTCGGTGTTCAGCCAAGGGCATCCTGAATTTTTGGTTTCGGCCCAGAATTTTCATTTTGGTGCATCCCTAGTTGCATCCTACTCAAAATACTGAATTGCGTTGTAAAGGTTGTTTAGTTTGAATGTCTTTTGTCTTGAAGTGGACTGTGAATGTCTTGGGGTAGTGCTATA
Source organism: Pelobates fuscus (assembly GCF_036172605.1). NCBI lineage: Eukaryota > Metazoa > Chordata > Amphibia > Anura > Pelobatidae > Pelobates > Pelobates fuscus. Next base: position 175,153,752 of record NC_086321.1, read on the forward strand.
AACAGAGGACTATCCCAGTAATGCATACAATAAAGTATTTACACTACAAAAAGGCCCTTACTTACCCAGGCAGGGGACTTCCACATTAACCACACAATTCACAGAAACAAGAACACTGCCTTATCTTAGAGATAGAACTAGACTATAAAAGTAATGTGGAGAGTTTTGGTCTTTCTCCTTGTGCTGAAATGTCGAAGTATCTTGAAGGGAATTTTTTTTCTTAATTTGTTTACCATAGGGTTTTGCATGTGTTTCATCAGTGGTGGGACCGAGCTGGTATACAGCTTATCTTTTTGGCACTCAAGGGTAAAGGAAACTGTGATTTAAATTGTTGTTGCTGCAGGTCTGTCAAAATCATGTTCACTCAATACATTTCCCATACACTGTTTTGTTTCCATGGTGATTATTTGACCTATATATGGCCTACAGACCTTATTTAGCAGGCAGTATTTTTTTTTTAATATTTTCATATATTTGTATGTTAGAAAAGATGTTTTGGATTGTAGTCTATAGGAATATAAAATTCCATTAGTTTTATTGAGTTTTGGTTGTTCCTTTATCTCCCTCTTTGTAGTGAGCTCACTATGTACCTCCCTACATGGGAGCTACATATCTCTATGCCTGTTATTAACTACACCCAGCGCCATCATGTGTGACTGGCTGTTTGTTTATGCGGGGGGAAGAAAGGGATGTGACCAGTAGAACAAGTCATTGTATGCTTAAGAGATGTAACAGAATGAGTGAGCCTTCCTTTGTAAGACGCACAAACAGCCTGAGTGTTTTTTTTTCCTGTAAAATGCAGCGTGACAATCATAGACTGAATGAGCTATCCCCCTGTAAGATGCAGTGTGGCAATGAGAGCTGAGTCACTTATTATCCTGTATGAGACAGTGACAGACTAAGTGTCCTATTCCCCTTAAAGAGACAGTGAGACAGTGACAGACTGAATAATTTACTCCTTGTAATGCAGTGACAGGCTGAATTATTCCCCTATAAAACACTGTGAGACTGTGACAGCCTGAATTAGCTATTCCCGTGTAAGAGGCTGCAACAAACTATTTGTGGGCTTTTCCACTGCAAGAGACAGTAGCAGACTGACTGAGCTAATTTCCTATAAGAGACACTAAAAGATTGACAGGCTTATTCACCAAAGTGATAACTGAAAATGGATTTCAAATTTCCTGGCACTATAGTGGTCCTTTAAGAGATATTGAGTAAACACTTTCTCATATATTTGAATTGGTCGAACATTACTAGCTATGTGATATTGAAGACTTTATATGTATTCATGCTAAGCATGAGGACATCCAACGTCGCTTCATGGCGTAAAACTCTGTTAGGGACCAAGAAGCACTTCAAGTAGACAGCGATTAGAGGTGAAGTTAACCCAGAAACTGCAATATTTTACTTTGGATGGTTCAGGACACAGGGGTCCCAGCACCAAGACTACTTCAATGGTCTGGGTGCCAGGTCCCTCTAGTTTTAACCCTGCAGCTGTAAATATAGCAGTTTTAGAGAAACTGCTATGTTTACACTGAGGGTTAATTCAGCCTCTAGTGGCTGTCTCACTGACAGCCACTAGAGGCTGCTTCCGCGATTCTCACTGTGAAAATCACAGTGAGAAGAAGCTGACTAATGCTTTCCTATGGGCGGTTTGAATGTGCGCGGCTCTTGCCGCGCATGCGCATTCGACGCTGAGGTCGGCATGAGGAGAAGAGTTCTTCAGCGCCGAGGGAGCCCGGCACTGGAGAAAGGTAAGTGGCTGAAGGGGTTTTAACCCCTTCAGCCCAGCGGGAGGGGGGACATGAGGGTAGGGGGGACCTAATCACCCTATAGTGCCAGGAAAACAAGATTGTTTTCCTGGCACTATAGTGGTCCTTTAAGAGATATTGAGTGAACACTTTCTCATATATTTGAATTGGTCGAACCTTACTAGCTATGTGATATTGAGAAACCTTTCCATATTTTGTTCATAACAGTAGCATTCAGATGCAAAGCCCTGGCTGAGATACTGACTTGCGAATAGGAACATGTGCACTAGAGAGACAGTGACCTACTTTCCTGTGTGAGGATAACAGAATAAAGGCCCCATGTTTTGTGTGTCAGATTATTGACAGATCTTTTCTCTCTCCCTCTCCAGGTCCGTGAAATATTAGGCTGCTGCCGATGTCCATCTCAATTTCCAATGATAAAAATCTCAGAGGGCAAATATCAGGTTGGAGACAGTAATGCCCTCATTTTTGTACGGGTAAGATTTTGTGTGCATATTTAATTAAAGCCATGATTTCTGATGCCATGCCTCCTTAAATTACCAAGGGATAGATAGCGAAGGTGGTATTGTGATATACCTTGACAGATTAAAAGAGAATTGTCAGTAATTCAAAGGGAATCTCAAATTTAAAGGGACACTATAGTCACCAGAACAACTGCAGCTTAATGTAGTTGTTCTGGTGAGTATAGTCGGTAATAGCAGGCAGTTTGCTGTAAACACTGCATTTTCAGAGAAAAGGCATTGTTTACATTGTTTCCTAGGCACACCTCCAGTGGCAGTCACCCAGACAGCCACAAGAGGTGTTCCTGGGTCAGTGCTGCACTTACATTCAGTGTGGCGCTGAACATTCCCCATAGAGATGCATTGATTCTATATGGAGATGCTGATTGGCCAGGGCTGTGTCGGGCCTGCCTCCATCCCACCTTCTTGGCTGAGGTAATCAGAATTTACTATCTCAGCTAAGGGGGCAAGGGCGGGCTAGGGATCTAAATAGTGTTCCTTTCAGGTCAAAATAGCAGAATTGTAAAAATTCAAAAAGTCCTCTATGCTTCCAGTTTGGCTATTGTGATCCTAAATGTGAAACACACTTTGAATTCTCTTTGAATTACCCAACAATTCTCACTTTGGTAAATAATCCTGTTTGAGGAATGGACACCAAAATGAACATTCCAAAATACATTCATCATTTTTCTATTACGAAAACATGTGTATCGTCTTTTATGGAGGATGGGCTTTTCCAACTATGCCAAATGGTGACTCTGCATTAAGGCTACAATAAGACCTCTTTAATATGAGACACTGCAGACTGCTGTAGTGGTTATGGTGCCAGGTGTGCCACAGTACTGGCACTGTCCCACAGTAAGTAGGCACACTGTTGTTGTACAGTTTGACAGCTTACTCTGGTCTCTCATCAAGTCTTATCCTGCAGGAGAAGCTGGAAGTCTCTAGAAAGGCTGCGTTCATATAGTGCTTCCCAGATTCTCCTGCAGTAGAAGACCCGATGCAGATGGACATTCCTGCAGTCAGCATGCCAATTGCACGCTCCCTCATAACTTGCGATACCTGTGGCATTGTGCTGTGTGATAAAACTGCACATTTTAGAGTGGCCTTTTATTGTGGCCAGCCTAAGGCACACCTGTGCAATAATCATGCTGTCTAATCAGCATCTTGATATGCCACACCTGTGAGGTGGATGGATTATCTCGGCAAAGGAGAAGTGCTCACTTACACAGATTTAGACAGATTTGTGAACAATATTTGAGAGAAATAGGCCTTTTGTGTTCATAGAAAAAGTCTTAGATCTTTGGGTTCAGCTCATGAAAAATGGGGGCAGAAACAAAAGTGTGTTTATAATGTTGTTCAATGTAGATGTGTGTATATATATATTATTATTGTACTGTTACTTTACATAAATCAGTACTGTGCTTGTAGGAAGTCCTGCACAATATGCTGTAATGAAATAGTTAATAGCTAGTTTCCATCCCTCATGTTAGTCTTGTAAAGGAATGGTAATGAGTAGATTCAGGTTTGTGTAACAAGAGATACAAGGTTATATATTATGTAAGAGTAGTGACAGATTCCTCCATCTCTCCTGCCGTACTCTCAAATGTCACCTTTTTTCTCATTCAGTGGCATTCCCATTTATTGGTGGCCTGGACATTTTCTGGTTATAACATGTTTATAGATGTTGGTAAACCATGTCTTTGATGTTTAAATATAATTTGCAGATTTTTCCATACACTGCTTGTTATCCTGGATGGAATTTTGTGTTCATCTTTTTATCTTTTCCCTCATTCCAACATCCTTGTGTTAATCAATGCAATACCTCTAATCCCCGCCCAATGTGTCCTGCAGGTTCTGCGCAGTCATGTCATGGTGCGAGTTGGGGGTGGCTGGGACACATTAGAGCATTATTTGGACAAGCATGATCCTTGCAGATGTCAGGCTGTATGTAAGTATGTGCCCTGCGGAAAGCTTGTGAAAGTGAGCTCAATAAACTGCACGTACAGCATATACAGTGGATTAACATCATTGGTATACTCCTAATATACTTAACTCTGACTATACTCTGTAATACACATCTATCAACACTGCAAATCACTAGCTAATCCAGAGGGAGCATCTGTTGTTTTAGTGCAGGCTTCCCCAAACTCCGTCCCGCCAGATGTTGCTGAACTACAACTCCCATGATTCTCAGCCTATCTATTTCATTCATAGAATCATGGGAGTTGTAGTTTAGCAACATCTGGAGGGCCGGAGTTTGGGGAAGCCTGTTTTTAGTGAGTCTCAACTGGACATGTCATTTTTATAGGGCTATAGGTAACCGCCTAGACAATATTATCTAGTGCAACAACACTGCCTTGTCCAGCACAGTGAAGGCATACTTATATGGCTTACTTGATCCAGTTTAAAATTGAGTAATGGTTGGTCAAGCTATTGAAGTTAACATAATTTGTGTTGTCAAAAAAAAACACTGCCCTAATTGCAAAGATTGGGAAATCAAGTCACTCTCTAAACATAAAAAATTTAACTGAATTATAACAGGTGGGTATATTTAAACAGATGGATAAATCTATTTGAGAGCAATTCCACTTGATATACTGGATTACATTATTGATTTTCACATCTTAGTGAAACATATGAAGGCGAAGCCTGCAATTGTGGGAGGGGTTACCTGACTATAAAAACTCAGGCCCCCTCCAATACCGGACTGTCACTGCTGGGTTCATCCCTCCCACCTCTCCCCTTTATTAAAATTTAATGGGTGGGCCCTCTTTTATTACAGGCGTACCCTAGACGTTGGATCCGGCACACCACAACCAACTTGTGCTTACTTCTACTTACATTATTACGGCTTATGTCACCGGCTACAAATATACATTTAAAAGCAGCTACATTAAAAATACATTTTAATAAAAATAATAAATACTGTTAGTGGAACTTTCAGAACCAACACTTAAAGAAGGGGAGAGGCAGGCAGCCTGTTCTGCAAAGGGTGGATGCAAACACTGTATTATGTTAGTTTTGGAGATGTGATAAAGAAGCTCTGTTCCTTCTGTTTGGCCATTTTGTAAGGTAGGAGATAACGTTTTCTATAGTTAATTATTTTTTAACCAGTTAACAGTTGAAAATGTACCACATTTAAACATGCATTTGAATGCAATCTCATCTTCTTCCCTGCAAAAAAATCTGAACTGTACTTTACCAGACTGGGAGAAAGAACAGAGCACAGAGTTTCGGTTCTTGTTTGCAAATATTTAAAAGGACACTCCAGGCACTAACACAACTTCAGCATGTTCGATGTGTTCGGCCCCATATTCATGTTGTATTTTCACGTTTAGTTTAGTTTTGTTAACCCAGAAACAGTGTTAGGACATGTCATTACATTCTACAAAACCCAGGCTTTAGCAAGGTTAGCATGTCCTAACATCCCTGCTCACTCTAGGGAGGCCCAGGTACCAATCAATACCAGGGGATCCCCTCTGTCAGCTGAGGACATATGTAGTGGTCCTGGCTGACAACTGAGCTGTATGCAATGCTCAAAGTGCTGTGGTGAATTACAGGCTGCATTGCTTGCCCTCCTGACGATTGTCATCAGTGCTGGCGTTTGCCAGCTGCCCAGCACCAATCACAGTGTTATCAGCAACGGCAGCATTTCCTAGCTGTAGCATGAGAGCATTGAATAGTGAGATCAATCCATTAATATGATGCCAAAACCCATGTAGATGCCCAGGGTGTTCCTTTAACCTTACATTTACAGTTTACATTCGGAGCTGCTTATTAGTTTTGTTTGTTTTTGCTTGTTTTCATCTATGTTTCTAGATATTATTTACTACAGAGTGATACTGACTAATGTAGTTTGTGATGAACTAGTGATTTTCTTGACAATCTCTATTTTAGTTGTCAGAGTTAACAACTTTACTGTTGTGTTGTTGGTTTATTGGGCAGAAGGGCACTCCATGTCTTTATCTTTTGCTAATCTTTAACCTGTTTATATCACCCTTTCATACATCGTCTTTATTAGTTTAGTATTAGTAAATGCTAAGCCAGGTGTGATTGTATCACCAATACAAAGGACTCAGTTGCAAAAAGTGGTTCACATATCCAAAAATGTGGACGCTCCAAGCGACGTAAAGTTTAGTTAATGTTGGAGCAAACCTTACTTCCTTGGCAGATACCCTTGAGTGAAGATTGTGACACTCGTTGAAAAGAAAGCTAATATGTGCAAGTAGAAATTGAATGCATTTTATAATGTATAGTTATATAATTGCCCTGAGCTGCCTATCTTTTTAAAACATTACTAATTGCTCTATACAGCACATCGCGTACAGACATCACGTCCCGTAAACTTCTCTCCTCAGCGTGGATCCAGTGTTACTCCACAGCCCATCTCCAGCCCTTCTCAGGTGCGAAGATCTGATGCAACATCTAGAAACATTCAACAGCCACAGTCCCAGGGAAAATCGAATCGTTTTACTCCTGCACCTACACCACAACGGCACAATATGCCCCGGAATTCACTTCCAAACAGAGAGCGACCTGGAGCACAAAATATCAACTCATTCAGGTGCCTCTGCTAATCATCAGCTTATTGAATTAATTACCATTTCTTTTGGAATATCAGACTAACCTATATATTTTAGCTAAAAAAATAATAAAACAACCTGTACCATATTTACAGCAAACGTCAGCTTATAGTGTATCATGGATGCAGTGTGTGCGTATGGGATGGAGTGTGTATCCAGGGGATGTAGTGTGTATGTGTGTATAGTTAATGCAGTATGTTTGGGGTAAGAAACTGCGCCCTGTATTTAAAAGAAAATACGGTACTTGTTTGTTAACATTACTATATCCTGTTTTATATAGCTGTTTCACTTTCTCTCAGTATGTTTTTTTTTGTTGTTTTTTCAGTATACCTTCTCACTGGTACACTGTCAATGGAAAGTTTCCCTTGCTATCTTTTTTTTTGCAATTAATCAGTTTGGAACAGTTTTATCTCACTTGCGTGACATGATGCTCATATTTGTCAAGATATGCAGATGCTTAACACCTCTGCTGCAGAAACAACTTGACAAAGAGAAAAGGCTGTTGCCAAGGGGGATAAAACTGGGGCCAGATGGTTTCTTTAAAAACTTTCTGAAAATTTTCCATAAAGCAGTGATACTCTGTAAAACTCAGTTTTGCTTTCAATCTCATTCATTTAATAAGGGATCACAGTTGTATTCACTTCAGAGAGACTTACTTGGATCTGTATCTATGTCACATTTACAGCCAACCCAATGAATACCTAAAAAATATATTATCTCCCCCTACAATTCTCTGATATTATAACTGAATAAGGTGTAACGGCTGATTGTGTTCAAATATGACCCTGGTTACATGCGCTACTTCTTCTACTCTATAAAGTCAATAATACATAGAGATAAGTTGATCTTAGGTAAAATAAGATGATTAGAGAAGTTTGAATATGTTTGTAGAATTATGGATCATTCCTACTTTTACTTTGATTATTTCAGAAAGTGTGTATTTCATTCATTCCCACTTAAGTATCTTCCTGTCACTGATCATGATTTCAATTATGATTGAAAAACACAACACAGCCAATCAGAGCACAACTTTTATTATTTTTGTTTCCATTCCTTATCCCTGCAAATGTCAAGATCTTTTTTTTTATTTATTTTTTTTAAAATCTGCAGAAAATTTTGCTACAGTAAAATGGATAACAAGCTAGTCTCCTACATTTTACATATTTATGGAATGTTACCGGCCGCATTGCACCATTTCGTCTAAAACATGTATAATTTCTGATCTTTGACATGTTTAATTGTTGTCAAGCGAGAAGAATATTTGGCTGCAGTCGTGCATCTCAAAGAAAGGGCTTTGATAGATTAAAGGCCATTGTTTTCATAATAGATTATAGGGGTTCAGAACTGTTAATGAACTTAATGGTGTGTTCAATAAAAGGAAAACAGAGAACAAAAAGTTCAGTGTCTCTGGGTGTACACCTGTGCCGACAACCCCGGATAACCCGAGGAAGTAATGCCGAGTGTCTACTCAGAGACTGGTGTACCAATTAGAGACTCCAGATGTCTCAAAAAGGGGCATAACCCCATATATACAAAATCAAACAACAAAAAGGACAGATGTGGTCAGATTCAAGAAATCAAATGAAACTAACCGCATCTCTGGAAATAACTATAGCGGCAGTGTCTAGGATTATAATGCTGGCTGTCGGTAACAGGTGTAGCTGTGAACCGCTAAGGGTGTCACTATAGACCCATGAGCAGAAAAAATGCTATTAAATACCAAAATGAAGTATATACAAAAAGTTACTGCTAAATGCAAAAAATAAATAAAGTATATACAGTGGTACTAGGATTCCACGCCTGTCAATAGAAGGATATGTATAGGTAGGGATATAATGAGCCAAATGGCAACAGCAACTCACCCCTAATTATCAGCTTTAATATAGTGCACTATAAGGAGATGAGAAAAAATCCCCAAGTCCCAACCATAAATACCTCCTATAGAGATAGTAGTAGATACAGGGTAAACAGAGGCTCCAAATGAGGCTAGTACAGGGGTGAAGGGAGATTGAGGAGGGTATGCAGTGTTAATAGCAGTCAAATTCGGACTGCTAGTTTTAAATTTAAACAACCTCTCTCCCTGTAAATCCTGTACAAAAAGGATTATAGGTCCCCAAATCACAACCATAAATACCTCTTACAAAAAAATACTAATGATAGGTAACAGGTGTAGCTGTGAACCGCTAAGGGTGTCACTATAGACCCATGAGCAGAAAAAATGCTACTAAATACCAAAATGAAGTATATACAAAAAGTTACTGCTAAATGCAAAAAATAATAAATAAAGTATATACAGTGGTACTAGGATTCCACGCCTGTCAATAGAAGGATATGTATAGGTAGGGATATAATGAGCCAAATGGCAACAGCAACTCACCCCTAATTATCAGCTTTAATATAGTGCACTATAAGGAGATGAGAAAAATCCCCAAGTCCCAACCATAAATACCTCCTATAGAGATAGTAGTAGATACAGGGTAAACAGAGGCTCCAAATGAGGCTAGTACAGGGGTGAAGGGAGATTGAGGAGGGTATGCAGTGTTAATAGCAGTCAAATTCGGACTGCTAGTTTTAAATTTAAACAACCTCTCTCCCTGTAAATCCTGTACAAAAAGGATTATAGGTCCCCAAATCACAACCATAAATACCTCTTACAAAAAAATACTAATGATAGATACAGAGTAGACAGAGGCTCCAATTGGAGCTAGTACAGAGGTAAAGGGAGATTGAGGACGGTAGACAGTCATAATAACAGTCAAATTCGGACTGCTGGTTTAATTTATAAAGCCTCTCTCCCTGTTAATCTAGCTAGACAGGCATAGAAAAGAAAGAGTAAATCAAATATACATTAAGTGATTAACATGGTGCTAAAACCACCAGTGCCCAGTGCTCATATCCGTGATATGAGGAAAAAACAAACTGCCCAACGTACGTTTCGGTGCTAAAAAGGAGCACCTTCGTCAGGGGCTAACATTAGACTGTTAATGAGTCTCTTTTATATGTGATGTGCCAGGAGGCATGAGTACCTTTGACCAATAGGAGCAGGGGGAGTGTGATATCAGCTGTACTACATTCACTCTAATCTCCAGGGTAACATGAGATGTTATTGGGGGCGGGGCTTGATGCCGGTCACATGGTCCGACGTGTCAGACCCTATCCATCTGAAGTTAGTGGGCGGGTCGTGAGATGAGATGGGCCGGCCAAACCCCCATTTAACCCCATATATTACTGTGACAGCTCTAAAAACTCACAAACCCTGGATGTAAAACACTGCAGAAATGCAGAAAATGAATGTTCCGATATATCCGGACCTGGTACAGTCAATTCTGCATCCCTATGGTCCTATGTAAGGTATTCATGACAAAAAATTAATAATAAAGATGAAAAACATGACAGAGTAAAAAATAAAAAATAAATAAGTAAAGAAATATATACAAATCTACACTAAACACTACACGCTATATTACAAAATGTACAAGTGTATCAGGCAAAAATAAGCTTAATTAGATATAAATTGCAAATATGTCAGAGATCAATGGGGGTGTGGGGACATAGTATCCAGTCTGTTGCACTCAATCTTCGATGAAGGGTGTGTATGAAAAACCCTCGTTGAGTCCAGATGGTGACAATGTTTTAAGTTTATAAATCCAAAAACTCTCCCTTTGGAGTAGTTTTTTGTCTAAATCTCCCCTTCTTGGACCCAGGGTGACACTTTCAATTCCGCAAAATCTTATCCCCTCAGAAGACCCCCCATGATGGAGTTTCAAATGTTTTGAAACTGGGGTGTCAATTAATCTTTTTGGGTTAATAGAGGTCACGTGCTCCCTTATCCTCAGTTTAAACATACGGGAAGTTTTTCCCACGTATAATTTGTTGCATGAGCATGAGAGTAGGTATACAAGACCTTTAGATTGGCAATTGAAAAAGTGGCGAACTTTAAATTCTTGTGTCCCTAGGGAGTCTGGAAAGGTTTTCGAAGGACGGCGTATGAATTTGCACGCCTTACACTTTCCACATTGATATGTGCCTAGGACTGGAGACTTTAACCAAGAAATTTTCTGGGTGTTCGATTTCAGGTGACTTGGGACTAGGATGTCCCTAATGTTTCGTCCTCTGCGTGCTGTTACAGACGCCTTAGTTGTGATCACCTTCTGTAGGTGTGGGTCTTGGTGCAATAGGGGCCAGTATCTATCCAGGATACTCATAATTTGATGCCAGCCTGCATCATAATTCCCTATGCATCTTATGGTTTCTTGATTAGACTGGACGTTTTTATCAGTTAGGAGGTCTTTACGGTCTACCAACAGTGCACGTTTATATGCGGATTTAAGGCATCTGTTTGGGTATCCTTTTTGTTTAAATTGAAGCTGTAAGGTTTTTGCCTTCAATTTAAAATCTTCTATAGTGGTGCAGTTGCATCTTAAACGCAAATACTGCCCTATTGGGATACCTTTTTTAAGGGAGGGTGGATGGTGACTTGTCCACTCCAATAAGCTGTTGGTTGACGTGGGTTTCCGGAAGAGGGTAGATGTGAGTACCCCCTTGTCTGACAGACAGATAGTTAAATCAAGAAAATTGATTTGGTTACCACCTAACTCACTTGTCAGTCTCAGATTGATGGAGTTAGAGTTCAGAATGTTTACAAATTCTAGAAAGAGGTCATATGATCAACACATCGTCGATGTAGCGTTTCCATATTTTTATACACTGTGTATTTTGTCATGTGTTCATTAAATACCATTGTACTCTCCCACCACCCCAGGTGGAGGTTAGCATATGAGGGGGCACAAGCCGTCCCCATAGCAGTGCCTCTCACCTGGTGGTAGTGTTTACCCTGGAAGATAAAATAGTTATGTGTCAGAATGAAGGACATCAAGTCTTGGACCAGTTCATTATGTCTAAGTGAGACAGGAGGTTTGCTATCAAGTATTGCTCTAAGATGTCTTAGACCCACCTCGTGTGGTATTGAGCTGTAAAGGCTCTCCACGTCGAGACTACACAAAATAGCGTGGCCATTGATCTTAATTCCTTCGATGGTATTTAAAGTATGCTTGGTGTCCCTTAGATGTGAGGGGAGTTCAAACACTACTTTTCTTAATATCTGATCCACATATAAACTTATATTCTGGGTCAGATTACCTCTGCCAGAGACAATGGGTCGTCCCTTTAATATTGGTTGTTGCTTATGTACCTTCGGGAGTGCGTAAAAAGTGGCAGTAACCAGCCTTTTAACAAACATAAAGTTGTATTCGTCCTTAGATATGAGTGATAGTGACAGTGCCGAATCCAAGATTGTTTTTAATTCGGTTAGATACTTCTGTGTAGGGTCACATGTCAATACCTCATATGTCTCGCTGTCATCGATTAATCTATATACCATGGATATGTAATCAGATTTATTTAGGATGACAGTGTTGCCTCCCTTATCGGAAGGTTTAAAGATCACCTCATCCATTTCCCTTAGTTTACCCAATGCGATGTTTTCTTGTGGGGAAATATTGCTATTAGGTTGACTAGGGAGTTCTTTCGGATTGATCTTATCGATTTCTTTGCATGTTAGCTCCACGAATAAGTCTATATATTTAAAATCAGCCATATGTGGAGTGAACCGGCTCTTCTTTTTCAGATGTGTGAAAGGGGGTTGTTTTTGTATAGACTCATCATTGCATACAAGGAGATCCACTAGAGTATCCAGTGCATCTATATCAGAAACTTGTAGCCCTAAGTCTTTTGCCCTTTTTTCATCTTTAATGCGGTGGATTTTGTGAAGGGCCAGTTTCCTTGCAAAGAGGTGTATGTCCTTTGTCCAGTTGAACTTATCAAAGTTAGACACTGGAACAAAGGACATAACCCGCCTCAAGATTTGTATTTCATTTTTGGTGGGAGTGTAAGAGGATAAGTTGATTATTTGGTTATCTGGGGTTTGTGTTAATACCTTCTCCTTCTGAACTGTTACCCTGTCATGTTACCCTGGAGATTAGAGTGAATGTAGTACAGCTGATATCACACTCCCCCTGCTCCTATTGGTCAAAGGTACTCATGCCTCCTGGCACATCACATATAAAAGAGACTCATTAACAGTCTAATGTTAGCCCCTGACGAAGGTGCTCCTTTTTAGCACCGAAACGTACGTTGGGCAATTTGTTTTTTCCTCATATCACGGATATGAGCACTGGGCACTGGTGGTTTTAGCACCATGTTATTCACTTAATGTATATTTGATTTACTCTTTCTTTTCTATGCCTGTCTAGCTAGATTAACAGGGAGAGAGGCTTTATAAATTAAACCAGCAGTCCGAATGTGACTGTTATTATGACTGTCTACCGTCCTCAATCTCCCTTTACCTCTGTACTAGCTCCAATTGGAGCCTCTGTCTACTCTGTATCTATCATTAGTATTTTTTTGTAAGAGGTATTTATGGTTGTGATTTGGGGACCTATAATCCTTTTTGTACAGGATTTACAGGGAGAGAGGTTGTTTAAATTTAAAACTAGCAGTCCGAATTTGACTGCTATTAACACTGCATACCCTCCTCAATCTCCCTTCACCCCTGTACTAGCCTCATTTGGAGCCTCTGTTTACCCTGTATCTACTACTATCTCTATAGGAGGTATTTATGGTTGGGACTTGGGGATTTTTCTCATCTCCTTATAGTGCACTATATTAAAGCTGATAATTAGGGGTGAGTTGCTGTTGCCATTTGGCTCATTATATCCCTACCTATACATATCCTTCTATTGACAGGCGTGGAATCCTAGTACCACTGTATATACTTTATTTATTATTTTTTGCATTTAGCAGTAACTTTTTGTATATACTTCATTTTGGTATTTAGTAGCATTTTTTCTGCTCATGGGTCCATAGTGACACCCTTAGCGGTTCACAGCTACACCTGTTACCTATCATTAGTATTTTTTTGTAAGAGGTATTTATGGTTGTGATTTGGGGACCTATAATCCTTTTTGTACAGGATTTACAGGGAGAGAGGTTGTTTAAATTTAAAACTAGCAGTCCGAATTTGACTGCTATTAACACTGCATACCCTCCTCAATCTCCCTTCACCCCTGTACTAGCCTCATTTGGAGCCTCTGTTTACCCTGTATCTACTACTATCTCTATAGGAGGTATTTATGGTTGGGACTTGGGGATTTTTTCTCATCTCCTTATAGTGCACTATATTAAAGCTGATAATTAGGGGTGAGTTGCTGTTGCCATTTGGCTCATTATATCCCTACCTATACATATCCTTCTATTGACAGGCGTGGAATCCTAGTACCACTGTATATACTTTATTTATTTTTTGCATTTAGCAGTAACTTTTTGTATATACTTCATTTTGGTATTTAATAGCATTTTTTCTGCTCATGGGTCTATAGTGACACCCTTAGCGGTTCACAGCTACACCTGTTACCGACAGCCAGCATTATAATCCTAGACACTGCCGCTATAGTTATTTCCAGAGATGCGGTTAGTTTCATTTGATTTCTTGAATCTGACCACATCTGTCCTTTTTGTTGTTTGATTGTGTTCAATAAAAACATGGCAACATTTCATTCTTTGTGTGTTATTAGTTTAAGCAAACTGTGATTGTCTATTGTTGTGACTTAGATGATGATCAGATCACATTTTATGACCAATTTGTGCAGAAATCCATATCATTCCAAAGGGTTCACATACTTTTTCTTGCAACTGTATGTTTTCCCCATGTTTATTGTCAAGTGCAAAGTTCAGAATTTAATTATGATTGCAGGGAATTAAGATTGAGGCGTCCAGTTTCTGTATACAGAATACATGCAAACATTTAATTTGATGTTTCACACCTCACAAATACATCCTTGTTAAATACAAGGATAAGTAAACATAACATTACAATTACTAGGACAGTTTTCCTAGAGACATTAGAAAGACACAGATGTTTCCAACCAGACAGATCAACTTCTATTTAAAATACTGTATCGTTGCATTCACAACTAAGGCAGGCAGAATTTGTCTTCTGATTGGAGCTCTAAAATGCGTTGTGATAGACTTCTTTGATCTCTAGAACAGTGGAGGTGGGATTAATCTCAATACCAATATTGTTTTCTTACTTTCCCTCACTATACCTCCAACTGCAATAATCTGCCGTTCTTTTTTGTATTTATTAGTTGTTTTTTTTTTAGTCAATTCTTCTGGCTTCCTGTCTTTTCAAACTTTTTTTTTCAATTTCTTCTCTCAGGCCTCCTCGCTTACGCCGCTACTCTGGTGATAGTGATTCTTCTGCCTCCTCTGTTCAGAGTGCCCCTGGAGGAAGAAAGTCGGTAGAGAACATGAGACTTGGACCTCGTGCTTCTGTAACACGCAGCCAGTCCCAGGACCGGGGCCCTCTTCCCTGCAGAACACAGGCTTCCCAGTCTCCGCTTACTGATCGTGGCAGAACACACGGCTCTTCCTCAGGTGGTCCTCAAAATCGTAGGGCCCGTAGTCAGGGTCCCCCTAGTAACAAGAAGACAGTTCTTCTCATAACACGAGACAAAGAGGGCCAGCACTCTTGGACATCTGCAACCACTTCCAAGCCCCCTAATCCTCGCACCCAAACAGAACCTCACCAAACACACACTCGCAGGCAACTAAATTACACACCTGAACCTTTGGATGTGCGCCAAGAGCAGCAAATTTATCGTAATCTTGAAAAGGAATTCCTGGAAAATACACGTCTTTTGAGAACTGCCGAGTCATTTGGGCCTCAACACGGAGCTGGTATTCTTGTGAGTCCTCCTTCATCTGAGCCAGCTGCAGTAGACTCTGCATACTGCTCCTCCAGCTCTTCATCCTCCTCACTCAACTTCTACATCACAGGTGGGGGTGGTGGAGGATGCAGGGAGCAAATAGGTGATGGAAACCCAGTAACATTGCCTACATCAGCCTGGAGGCGGCTTCCAGCATTATCCAGTTCTTCAGATGACAGCTCCTGTCCGCCTGCTCCAGAGGAACTGCAGGAACTGGCTGAGAACGAAGATGAGAATGAAGATTCTTATGACTCCCCTGATCTTGATACTGAAACTGGAGGAGTTGTTCTGAGACCCAAGAAAAGTCAAAAGCGCCCAGACAGAGTACCTTCCATTTATAAACTGAAGCTGCGTCCTAAAATACGTCCTCGAACTGACATACAGCCAGATAAATTACCTACCCGCATCCCTACCCCACTTAATTATAGAACTGCTGGCTCGCCTCCTAAAGCTAACCCCAACCGGCGCACATGGAGAGCTAAACAAGCTGTCTTCTTCTCTGATTCAGGAGTACAGGCAGAGCATCCCTGCGGATGAAGCAGTATCGAGGATTACGGGAGACTTGATAATGAGAATTAATATTCATTTCTCAGCTCCGAACCCCCATTATTTGCCAGAGTCTCAGAATATACTTTTTAAGCTCTGAAATCCATCTTTCGTGACAAAGGGGATTAAGAGTGGATGACTTTTGAAAAAGCTATGCAGAATCCTTGAATTATAACTCTACACTCAGGGCATGAATCCTAAGCTATATGGGAGCACGAAGAGGCACGCATGCTCATTCCGTAGTGCAGCATGATGACACTGTTAAAGAAGTAAATCATCCTAGAACATAGTATGGTGTTCATGTCACTACTAATTAAAATGCCATACTATTTAATCAGGGGATTATTAACTACAGAAATTCACTACACAATTTAGTATGTCAGTTTTTTTTATGTGCTTCCATCTAACAGTTATTCTAGTCCTTTTACATTTATTTAGTCTTTGTTTTTGACAATCCATGTATTGGATTTAAATATTTCAAAGTGAATGTTGAGAAAAGTCCAGTATCACTACATGATAATCCAGCCATCACAAATGATTGAAAATCAATAATGATCTTTGTTTATTTTTGTTTTTACCAGAAAAAAAATTGATGGCTCATAAAGATAGTGTGGAATGTTCTTGCAAATGTAGAAATGTACAGTGCACAGGATAAGTATTTTATCCAAAATCCGGATACGTTCCCTAACTGAAAAAGATGTAACTAACCACCACTACGTGGTGAATATCATTTCATTTCTTGTTGCTGTACCAAAGAGCCAAATGCATTGCTAAGGCAGTTGTCAATAATAATTAACAGGTAAGATGCTTGACTTGGCCTTTGCTACACCATATTTAAAATATGCAAGCCTTTTATAACATTCCAGTACCGTGATGTGTAGCTGCCTTACACTAACTGGGTTATCAGTGTGATAGTTTGTGTTGACCTGTATGAAAGACTGCTCACCTAGCTTTATCTGTAGTGTTAATCTTGTCTTGATGATGACCACGACGTGCTACAAAATTAGACAAGTGTTTCGGTTCTGTTGTCATATTGCTTTATTTTTAAAGGCAGTACAAATATCCATAGTACAGAATAAATGAGCCATGGAAAAAAACAAAGGGTAATAAAGGTGGAGCCCTTGGCAAGAACAGCATATATAAAGACAAACGAGAAATTCACTTTAGTAATTCTAGATAGGATAAAAGCATTACATCAGTCGATTTTCCATTTATTGCCTTTTTCAAAATGCTTTCTATAAATAAGATAATAGGAAGAACTTCACTTGTTAGTAGAGTGAATATATGGAAAATATAAATCAGATCCGTTTTAATGATGTATTGGAATAGGAGATGTTTTTGCTGAGAGACAGCAGAAGGAAGTATTTGAGAGTTAAGTGACACAGGAAAGGGGTTATTGAACGGACTGTATGGATCGGAACCTGGATTTACTGGGAGATGTTATTTAGAGCAATAGAAAGATTTGTCGGAAGGATTTTGTTGGCACACTTGCAGGATTTATTTGGAAACATTATATGGAGGAATCTTTGAAGCAATAGGAGGAACTAATGGGAGAGGTAACATGGAGCTGTAAGAGCAATTATATGGTAAGGTATTACAGAGCAATAAGGAGGAATTATTTGGTACGGTTACATGGGCAATAGGAGGAGTTATTGAGAAAAGGTGTTATGGAACAATAGAAGATATTAGGAGAGGTTATTTGGATTGATAGTTAGAGAAGAATGAATGGAGCAATATGGTAATTGCAGAGGGAGGTTATACGAGAAACGGTTGTGTTAGAACGTATGGATGGAGAAATAGAATGATTTATAGGGAGAAGTCTTGATGAAGATCATTATGAATTATTATAGGAAAAAACATGGTGAATTAGTAGGTACAGATTGTATAGAACAGGATGGGGGACTTTATAGCAAGTATATGTAATACTGAGCAATAGTTCTATAAAAGAACAGACATTTTACAATAACAATCATCTGTAAAATATTGATTGGTGCGGGAGTGGTAATACAGTTATAACTTGCATGTCTGTTAATGCAGTGGTGATCTGACTTAATTTATAGTTTATTTATAATTAAAGTTAGCGATAGACGGATGACTGCATGTCAATCTGGCCAGCCTTATTGCCAGTCTGGACTCCACTCAGGCAGTATGCTTCTGGTATTGCTGGCCCATGAGAGCCTAATCAACGGGAGATGACAGGTCATAGACTGCCAAGGAACCTATTAAAGACTGTCCCCAGGTGTTTGACATGTAGAATAGAACACTGGGAACTGCGAAAGTCCGCGTCTCAGAGTACTTATCTGCTACAGACTGTATATTTTTATATTTTCAAGCAATCTTGATTAACAAATCCTGTGTTTCCTGGTTGCTTGTTTAAGAGTAAAGTTCTATTTATTGAGACAGGATAAAATCTGTTGTTTACAGAGTGGGTGGGAGTGCAGGATGATTAAATGTTTGTGAGTCAAAAATAATTGTTTTATGGTTCCTCTTAAGAGCCTGGACATGAGACATATTCTAATTATTGTGGGCAATGGGGAAATCAGATAGTCTGTTTTATTTTTAGACATATTGCATGCTACACATATTATAAAAAAAAAATAACTTCTGTAATACATGGTAGCATTGACTGCACAGGTCTAACTACAGGTCCAACTACTGTCATCCCTCTTAGCTTTGCCCTGCAGAAACATTACTGAGCTTTGCATTTCATGGGAAAGTTCTACAGAGGGAGAGAGGTGTGTAAGTAGATTGAAAGTGTTTGTGGTTGTTTACATGTTCTTGGACGTTTCTGTGCACACTGAAAGTATTTGCTGACCTGTGTATATGTGTATACAGAAATGGGTTTGGGTTTCATGCGTATATGTGTTAAGTAGAGAGGTCTGCTTAAACATGACAAGTATAAATGTGTGTAATTTTTTTTTTTGTTGCTGCTGATTAAACTAATTTCAAAATTCTGACATCTCTGTGAATGTATGACTATGACAAATGCACACTAAATGAAACACTCTAATCTGTGTGCACATTTATAGCAGAACCGTCATTGTGTAGTTGTTACATCGATCAAGGTTTTTAAATCTCAGACAGTCGGAGGGAGCCCTTTTTGGAAGTGTCTGTGTTACTGACAGATTGAGGTAGCCCTTGTCCTCTGTGTGTGGTACTGTCAGACTTAGAGAACCGTGAGGGTGACTATGTGAGATGCCACTTCCATTGTGGTTAGGGAAAACTGTGAAAGCCCTTCTCCTGTTTGTGTGTGAATGACACTGACATAACTATTGTACAGCGCTACGGAATATGTTGCCACTTTATAAATAATTATAGCAATAATCTGTCCATGTTACAGACAAGAGAGAGTATTCACTGAGTGTGCCTATGTGACAATCTCTGTGTCACAAATCCACTCTAAGGGTTCAGTCTCTTCAGATCACACAACAGAAAGGCTCACTCAATTTGTGTGTTAGATACACACATTTCTCTGTCAGCCTATCATAAAGTAGCCCTTATTGTGGTGTATGACACTGATAGACCAAACGATCCCTCTGTTGTGTGTGGCACTAAGTGACAGACTGAGGAAACTCTTCTTGTATATGAAGCAGCCACCATAACTTGTGCATGACACTGACAGACGTAACTAGCCCTTTAGCTCGTGTATGTGGCAATGAATGTAGACTAGAATGAAGGGGTTCTCTTTTTATGTAAATGAGGCTGATAGATCCCCAAGGGTGTTCAACAGACAGACTGAAGGAGTCTCATTCCTAAGTGTTTTTAACAGGCTGACTGAAGGAGACCCATTCCTGTGTGTGTGACACTGACAGAGGGGGGACTTTAACCATCAAAAGTGGGTTACAAAACTTGCATCACATGATGCTGCATCGTTCCCTGTGCAGAGCTCCTTGTAGGCAGATGCTGCTGGTAGTGCGCCTCCCTCTGGCAGACATGCTGATCAGCAGCTCCTTGAAGAGCAGGAGGATATGCCAGTTGTTCCGAGCTGAGCACTCTAAATAACCACATTTCCAGTTCTTTTTCACCAGCACCGACAAACCATGGCGAAGGGCAAAGCGATGTTTCTGCTGGTCTCTCTTATTACCAACCACAACTATCAGTGGGGGCTTACTGGCACTGTGGAGACAAAAGGGGGAGGGGCACCATATTAGCTATTGGCTGCTTGTATTGCCAATACTAACCATTCCATTACTTCTACAATATAGAAGACATTTCTGCCAGACAATCTTACATATGTGGCACAGAAAATGTTAGCACTGGGTGTGAAATGTATGATTCTTTAGCATTGATTAAACAATGTTTAGAGATGTAATTCTAGTGAATATGTATATTACATCAGGCTATATTTAATACTACACTATATTCAGGCCCTTCTTTATCGCAGGGCAAAAGGGGCAACTACCGTGGACCCCATAACGTACAAGGGCCCACAGCAGCTGTTTCTTGCACCGTGAGGCGAACTAACCAGGGAGAGGTTAGTGTCCCCACTGCGCATGTCAGCCGCCTGGTTAGTTTGCTAAAGATGGCTGCCATGACGTGCTGCATTGCTGACTATATTGTATTATTTATGTTTTTGTTCTTACGAAACAAACTCTACATAAGGGCATACTGGTTTGCATAAAATAATTCATCAAGGTACTAAGTGTTTTCGCACTCCTCTTGCCATTTTTGGTTTTAGTGTATATAGATCATGCTTCTGCAGTCTCACTGCTCAATTCTTTGCCATCTAGGAGTTAAATTATATTGTTTATGCAGCCCAAGCCACACCTGCTCTGGCTATTATGCACACCCACCCTACAAACTTCCAGAACAAGCTCAGATTTTTAATTTTTTTTTTGTAAATATGATTTTTATTTGTTTGTTTTCAACAAAGAAGAGTTGGACTCGCAGGTCCCTGGAAGCGACTATGTTAATAATTTGCATTTGGGCTTGCAGGCCCTTATAACTTATGTGGACTTGCAGGTCCCATGTATTATAGGCAGTCAACTGGGAGTGCCTATGTCTCATGTGTTGCTGTTTTTTGTTTTGTTTTTTTATTGAAAATTTGTCAAGTTTTTTCATAACATATCATGCGAGTGGGTTGGTGGAAACGCGCAGATCTCCAACCTGCTGTGTAATATTTGGTCATGTGAGATGCGCAGGTTTCCGAGATAAGAGTATAGAATGAGACACGCAGGTCTCCAAACAGCCTAGTTGGCTAACCCATAGCATGAGAACATAAAAAACATTCTATTCTAATACAATAGTACCGGTATGTTGCTTAACATATCGAGTTTGTTTGATTACAGCCGCTATGCGGTCCCTAATCGTGTCTGCAGTCGTATGCCGGAGTACAAGTGACGTAAACAATAAGGTGCGGGCACCTTGATCCGTCCTGTGTTGGTGTGTGTGTGTGTCAGGGTGGTTGGGTCGAGACCGCGTCCATTCAGTTGCGGCAGGCATTGTCTTCACTTCATTTCATTGTGCATGTATTGTCTATCGTGTGGGGTGGAGTCCTGCCGTGACATTGATGGTTGCTTGGAGGTGGTCTTGCATTTGTGGTGGGGATACTAGGATCAGGTCATGTATGTCTTCTCGTGTGTGTGCCCTCGTGGCGGGATTGTGAAATTGTGATACGTGTGTCCCGTGGGTTCTCAGGGTTGTAGTCCTCTCTGGTCTCGTGTGTGTCTTTTTGGAGGCTCGGTGGTGTGGCCCTTCTTGTCTTGGTGGTTGGAGCTCCTTCAGTCTTGTGGTATGTGTGTTGTGCTACAGATTTTTTTTTAACCTCCTTTATAGCACAATGTGTTTACTATAGAATTTCTTATTGCCTGCTCGGTCAGTTGCCTGCTGCTAGATCCTATAGCCGCCTTCTGTGTGCATTTAAAGTTCTATCAACAGAGCAGGAGATAAAAACGTTTAAAGTAAGCTGTGCAATACAAATGAAACATGTTATATCATGGAGACTGTGTGAAGCACAGTCAGGGGAGGTGTGGCTGGGCTGCATAAACAAAGTGATTTAATTACAAAACAACAGATAGTTCTGTTAAAGGGACACTTTAGGCACCCAGACCACTTCAGCTCATTGAAGTGGTCTGCATGGAAATTCCCATCATCACCCTTAACTCTGAGCATGTAGTTATTGCACTTTTTATAAACTGTAATAATTACCTGCTAGGGTTAAGTCCTAGAGGGACTTCCGGTATTTTAGACGACTTTTGGTCATCCAAACGACACTGGACGTCCTCACGCTATGTATGAAGACTTCCAGCGTCACTGGAATCCCCATAGGAAAGCACTGAATAATGCTTTCCTATCGGGAGAACCTAATGCAAGCGCGGCCATTGGAGAGGAGCATGGGCGGAGTTGAGCCAGCGCCGAGGTACATCTGCGCTGGAACCAGTTAAGTGACAGAAGGGGTTATCAACACCTTCTGCACCACTTGACACAAGTTTGTTTTCCTGGCACTATAGTTTCCCTTTAAATGTGAAGATAGGAAAGTAAAGCAACAGGAACACTGCCAAACACGCTGTAGAAGATATGGTGGTTTAACAACTTACATGGGGCTTACTGGGAACCAGTCACTTCCTCCTCTGCAGGCCAGAAGCTCCCTACACCGAGCTAGCCCAATGATATAGGACTCAGCTTTTTGGCTGAGAGTGCAGAACTGACATTTGGACTCCAAAGAAGGAGGTCACCGGCACCTGGCAGACCAAAGGTAAGTTGTCAAACTGTTCTCACTAAAAAAGGCTGCATTGGTTTTAGTGCTTGGGGCGTCCCTTTAAATTACTTTAATAAGGAACATTGGGGGCAATAGGACATTCAAATAGCTAACAAAAGGTTAGCTATTGGTTTGCCTTTTGGTTACTAAATGCTTCTCTTATTATGATTTTTAGATTTCTATTGAATGAATTATACTGGCACAAATACTACATATATCATAATTCTCTGGGGGGATGCCAAGTCTGTAAGTGCATGTAGAATATATTGGCAATATGTTTTTAACTAACTTTCTGAGCACACAATGACCCTAATAAACACTTCAGTAATAGTATATGGGGTGAGAATAAGAAATCACTATTGGAAAACAATTATAGTTCCTCTTTAAATTGAAAATCCTGTTTTACTCTTTTTATTTCAATTAATTGAAAGCTAAAATGATGTAAGCAGTACAGTTAAAACAGCTGTCTTTTATTATTACTTTGTCTGCTGTATCCCTGGTCTCCCACCCCAGCCATCTCTCATTGTATTCAAGCACTCATTAGATGGTCCCTGTGTCCTGTCTGCAGCCTGTGTTGTTTTTTTTTCCTTCAGGAGAATTCTGGCACACCCTTTCCTGCATACTTGGAATTATAGGGTGCACTTGTTTGCTAATAGAAACAGGATTTTCTATTAGTACACTCTACACATTCTAATATTACATGCACCGGACAGTGTGATAATGTTACCCACAACATCAAGTCGTTATGTCACATCCACAGTGAGTCCCTATAAGAGACTTAAATAAAACAACGCAGAAGCAGCAGATACAGACCTCCCAACTATCTTAGTTTTGGTGGAACAGTCCTGATTTTTCAGACTTTTCCCTCTTTTGGAGACTGTCCCCAACAAGCATAGGGTGGATGCATCATTACACTCTCTTGCGCTATACTCAGGGTACTAGCACTGAAACAGTGTCTTTGCAGGGTCTGCTCTTAGTGGGCCAGCCTGGATAATGGACAGGTAGCCTGCCTGACAATTGTCCCCTTTCTGTGCAGCTCTGCTCACTTTGGGTAGCGCCAGTGACACAATTGCATCACTGACTTGCCCCCTTTCCTGCCCTCCCACCAGTATCCTAATTCAGAGGATGCCAGAGTTGAGAGGTATGCAGATATCATCTCATGTCTGCTGGAATACAAACAGGGTTATTCACTAAAATAAAAATTGTTTGGAATTTGAAGTGAATGCAATGTGAATAGCCATATTGTAAGCATTGCCCTTCAATTTAAAGGGAGGCATGCAGTTCCCTTTAATGTGTTTTGTCACGGTCTGTTCACATTATAGAAATCATGTCATACATTTGTGTTAGGACATGGGTTCTCCATTTTATTGATGAGGACACACTTTCCTGATACACATAGTGACCAGTCGTAGTCTCAAATCAAAATGATTAGTGCAGTGAGTTACTCCGAGTAATGTTAACTAAACTTTGTTCCTATTCTCTGATGACAAATGACATCAGCTCCTCACCTTTCCATGCATGGCAGCATACAAGTGTTTTGGGGACACCAAATCCAAGTAACAAAGTGAACAGATTTTTAGGGCCTAAAGGTTCTTTGAAGCATATGGATTTCTTATAATTGTAGTCAGCAGCCAAACATTAAAGAGGGTCAACTGTAGACTTTGAGGTTTGTTTCAGTGTGAACTACAATTACTCAGAAATTTGGCTGACAGGTGATCGGTTAAATTACTGAACTCTGAGCCAAAATGTAATGAAACAAACAAAACATGCTATGGCCGAGCATGCTCGTTTTGATTTATGATTCTGAATTCTGCGGAGGGGGCCAAAAAAAAAAAAAAGGGCTGATTGATTGGGGGGGGGGGGGAATTATTGAGAGTTAGGGGGGCAGTCACTAAATGTTGATATTATGCACAGATCAAGTGAGAAGTGAACAATAGAGGGAAAATGAGAAGGAGCAGTAAAAATCAATCTCTCTATATTAAATATATATATATATATAGATTTTTTTTTTCTGTTCCCCCTGATTTTCCCTCTACAGGTGGTCCTCATTTTATGACCTACCTGTTAAACGACTGCTCGGACTTACGACCAGCTCTCTAGCGAGGGATTCCCTACGTTGATATTTGGTCTATGTTCAGGGAATTTTCCCCGAACATACATCTGCAGGATTCCCTCCACTAGTGAACTGGTCTATCTCCCGAGGTAATTCCCCTGAACTTAGACCTGCTCTCTAGCGCATCCTCACTTACCGACCAATCCGCTTTAAGACCGAGTCATAAGAACGGAACCCAGTCGGTAATTATGCATATATTTTTCAGTTCACCGATTGTCCCAGTTTTGTGTCATCTGATTTGGTTACCAAACTGGGTTTTACAGTACTTAAATTCTGCAGAACCATAACGACATCCCGGTGCCCCCCAAAAAACTGAATTTGGACAAGCTAAATTTTCTCTCGGTGCGCAAGTCTAAATTTTAAGAAAAGTGAAGGAGGGATACCATACTACAATTGTAGTGTTTATGGCTTAAAGTATTATTTTTTTGCCATTTGTTATTGTGGTCTAAAGTTTAAAACTAATTTGTCTGTAACTTTAAATCATTAAGTGCTTATTATGGAGAAACCGCCTCCATCTGCATCAGTCATCCAGAACTGAAAAAGGAAGAGTAAACAGGTATGACTTTACACTTTTATTACTTACAGATCCCCCAGCCCCCTCACATAAACCCCTTTGTGTCTCCATCCACACTGCTATGTTAAAGAGGATACAATTAACTGCTAATGTAACATTACCAAAACTACCAATCAATATCCATTATTAATCCTGCTATCTATTAAATAGTGTTCTGTGGACAGCTCAAAATAACCTAGTTACATTGTGCTTGTTTACATTAATATTCACGTTTTTGGACAGTATTTTTTTTTCCCCACTGATGTAAACGTGTAAAGTACAAAAATAGAATTGCTTGGAAATCACCTGACCTGTCTAAGATCTGCTGCCTTAGCTGTTTGACGTGGTGGAAACTCTCTGGATTGCAGATATCAAAGACCAAGATGAAGACTTTAGTGTTTCTGAGGCCCCAGAACTGTGGATCTAAACAATCCTGGTAGAAGGAGGAAGCAGAGTTAAAATAACATAATTACATCATCTCTGAATGTATTATACATGGTGTCTACATTGCAATCTTCATTTGTATCTTGCTTCTGAATACATTGAAGACTAATTTGATTCGTCCTGCTAGAATTGTGTGGGAAGCAATGGGCAGGGCCGGATTAACATAGGGGCTGATGGAGCTGCAGCTCCAGGCCCAGGCCCATGGAATAGGCCCATTTAAAAAAAAAAAAAAAATTTTTTTTTTTTACACACTACTCTTAGCTTTGCCGTCTGACTGGTATTTTACTGGTTTATCACCTGACTGGTATTTGAGGCTGCCTGGCCGTGCCAGTATTGCAGTACTACCAGCAATACAAATGCAGGTATTTTTCTCAGAATAAATGGAGATTACTCTGCAATACCAGCACCGGCCAGTAGGGGTCACTGTGTGTGGAGAGAGGCAGGGATAGGAAGTTACAGCATATCCCTGCCTCTCTCTACTACTTACTGATCCGTGGGGGAGCAGCAATACAGCACAGAGTCCAGACAGCAGCTCTACAGCTCAGGTAAGAGAGGGATGGGGAGAAAGGCAGCAGGGACGCATGGGGACACTGAGACACTAGGGGACACTGAGACACTAGGGGAAACAGACACTAGGGGACAAATGGGGACACAGACACTAGGGGACACTGAGACACTAGGACACATGGGGACACAGACGCTGGGAGACCTGGGGACACAGACGCTGGGAGACCTGGGGACACAGACGCTGGGAGACCTGGAAACACTGAGACACTTGGAGACACTGGAAAACATGGGGACACTGAGACACTAGGGGGCACTGGAACACATGGGGATGCTGAGACACATGGGGATGCTGTGAAACATAGGGACATTGGGAGACACTGGGACACAGAGACACTATGTCCCCATTTCTCCCAGTGTCCCCATGTCCCCCATCCAGTGTCTCAGTGTCCCCAAGTCTCCCAGTATCTGTGTCCCATGTCTCTCAGTGTGCCTAGTGTCCCCATGTGTCCCAGTGTCCCTATTTGTCCCAGTGTCCCCATGTCTATGTCCACAACTGTCCCCATGTCTCCCAGTGTCCCCAAGTGTCTGTCTCCCAGCCAGTGTCCCATAGTCTCCCGGTGTCCCCATGTCTCTGTGTCCCTAGTGTCTTAGTGTCCCCAAATGTTTCAGTGTCCCCATGTCTCCCAGTGTCTGTGTTCATAGTGTCTCAGTGTGCCTAGTGTCCCCATGTCTCCCAGTGTCCCTATATGTCCCAGTGTCCCCATGTCTATGTCCACAACTATCCCCATGTCTCCCAGTGTCCCCAAGTGTCTGTCTTCCAGCCAGTGTCCCCTAGTCTCCCAGTTTCCCCTAGTCTCCCAGTGTCTGTGTTCCCATGTCTCTGTGTCCCTAGTGTCTTAGTGTCCACAAATGTTTCAGTGTCCCCATGTCTCTCAGTGTCCCCGGGTCTCTCAGTGTCCCCAGTATCCTAGTGACATGGGGACACACTGAGACATTGGTACACTGGGAGAAATGGGGACACTGAGACACTGAGAGACTAGGGGACTGGGTGACATGGGGACACTGACACTGTGATACATAGGGACACTGAGACACTGGGTGACTTGCGAGACTGAGACACTGGGAGCAATCCATCTATACAGCAGAATCAAACTGTGAGTAGTCTGGTGATTTTACAGAATTTTCTCTGATGTCAGTCCTTGTGATTATACAAATGATTAAGGCTGGTATTTTTTTCCAACAAAAGGTGGCAACCCTAACTACTCTTCACATACTCTTGTTTAAAGGAGCACTATAGGGTCAGGAACACAATCATGTATTTCTGACCCTATTATGTTAAAACCACCACCCTGGCCCCTTCTTGCCTCCTTAAGTATAGTAAAATATAACTTGTATTCAAGTCTGCAGCTGCTGGCTCTGCCTCTGAACTGACTGTCTGCTGACATAATCAGAAGTGGTGGTGGAAGTGGAGTGGCCAGTGGAGTTATTTTCTCTGAAAAGACAGTTTACTGCAAAAGGCCTGAATGGAATGATTCTACTTACCAGAACAAATACAATAAGCTGTAGTTGTTATGGTGACTATAGTGTCCCTTTACGTTTGGAAGCTTAAGAGGGATGTATGGGAACAAAACTTGTGTGGACTGGCTGACAATAAAATTAGTTTAGGTAATGCAGACGCTGGTCTCTGTAACACTGTGGCATGTCCCCTTTCTTTTACACTCACTACATACACCTTTTCTCTGTCTCAGACTATATACCAGGAACTTCTGCCTGCTAGTAATAAGGTAAGGAGACAAGTGGACATGTGAGTGCTAGGGGGCAGTCCTTAGAAAGCATGGAGTGAGCGCATCATTAGATGCATTTATGTCAAGCTCAGGGTGCTGCCTGCATAGTATGCCCTTAGTTGGACAGCCTGCAGGATTGGCTGGCAGCCTGACATGCATTCATGCCAGGCTGTCCTTCAAATTCTTTGGACAGACATGCCCCCTTTTTGGGAGGTATGACTGTTTTAGTGTTTTTGGTCAATAAGATTCTGTAATTAGGCCCATCATAATTGTCAGCACCAGGCCCAGTGTGCTCTTAATCCGGCCCTGGCAATGGGTATATTAGGGATGTCCACTTCTGCTTAAAATTAGTGGGAGTTAAATTCCCAGGCAGCATTGCTATTGGCAGATGCCACCATTAAAGGAACACTGTAGTGTGAGGAATACTAACATGTTTTCTAACATTATAGTGCTGTTCCACTATATTTGAACTAAGTGGCTAAGTATACTAAGTGGCTGTTTAGGTCCCTGGTCTACCTCAGCTGGGAAATAAAAGATATTTAAACTTACCTTTCCACTCTCATTGCACCAGTCTCCATGGCTGAGATCATCAGTTTTGATGATCTCAGTCAATCCAGTTATTTTCCATAGGAAAGCAATGGGAGGATATTTTGCATGCACAGTGAAACAGTGTGCCAATCTGCATCTCCTAATACAGACGTATTGAATCATTGCATCTCTATGGGGAGCGTTCAGTGCCTCTGTGCAGAGCGTGGAGATGCTGAACATAGGTGATGCAAGTTCTGCAACCCTGAGATAGAAAACACATCTAGTGGCCTCTGAGTGACTATCACTGGAGGCGTCCCTAGGCAGCAATGTAAACACTGCCTTTATAATATTTAGCCTGCAGGGACACCAGCACCAGTTTATAGACACCAAAACCTTTAAAATTAAGAACCACTCATTCTGTTCTTACTCTAACCATTTCAACATCTCAAATTTATTTTAATTTATGGATTTTAAATGACATGTAAGTCAACCCATAAAATATTCTGATGTTACTTTCCTGCTTGCTACATTGTGAGTCTCCTTGATGGGTCGGAGGGCAGAGATTCTCCTGCATGCAGTGTAAAACCAAATGACAAGGAGCTTTAACCCCTTAAGGACCAAACTTCTGGAATAAAAGGGAATCATGACATGCCACACATGTCATGTGTCCTTAAGGGGTTAAGCAGGGCAGATCCTAGGGTCAAAAATGCCTGGTTACAGAATTGTTTTTTTGCGTTTCAGGTGGGTCTTGTCATCTTACTAATTCCTCCCAATACAAATGCCCAGTCCAAACATGCATGTTTCTATGGCAACAATTTCACCTCTCCATCTATAACCAGGATAGTTTTACATGGAGAGATAGCAATAAGGCCACTAAGACATGAGGCCATGCTCAGATACTAGTACAAGGCCTGCATCCAGTACTGTTAGTCGCCTTTTCCTTATCATTAAACCATGATGTACAATCATGGAAGCCAGTACCCTCCATATTGCAGTCTGGGGACCCCTGTATGTCTCCAGGCTCACCTTCTCGTAAGTGTTATCCATCAACGCCTTGCTCTCCTGGTTCTCAGTGGACATGGTGGAGGTAGATACTGTGGCAGTGGCCACCTCTCAGCGCACCCTGTGCTACCTCCCGACTCCCTCCACACCAAGATGACGGTGCTAGCAAATGCGTCATGGTCACATGATGATAAGGATGCCACTGGAGCAGGGCAACCCTCAGCAGGCTCTGGCCGTGACCTTGATCCCGCTCCTGCTACACCACACACATGCATATGCAGGCTGGAGACCTGGTTCCTCCCCTTCTGCCTCAGCTACCTGGTGCATTCACCCAGGGTCAGCTCTGGCTTCAAGACATAATGCTAGATCCTAACTAGACCTAAAGTGGAATTTGTATAATTTGCAAAGACCCATGACGGTGACATAGGCCAGACAGCAAGCAAAGGTGAATTTTACTTACCTGAACCTGTCCCATGTGGGTGCTGCCATCATCTTCCTGCCAGTCCTCTTCTGTTTCTTCATCTGACATGAGTCTATATCATTGTTGTACTCTTGACCAGTACAACAATAACTATGGAGGATCCCGCAAGACCGTGGAATCCTCCATAGATAGAGCTAATTTCCCTGCAGTCGTCAGTGGTGTGGCAGGATGACTGACAAGGCCTGATGGTGGTAGCTTCTCCTAGTACCAGGTGTAGGAACAGGGCCGGACTGGGAATGAAAAGCAGCCCTGGAAAAAAATTCCATACCAGCCCCGTAATGCATCGCGCCAGCATAGTGCGCAGATATGGAAGCGGGAAAAAAACTGAAAACTAGCACTCAAACATGAAAGAAATCGTTTGTGCATGGAGGGGTGCTGTGTGCGTGAAGGGGTGCTGTGTGCGTAAAGAGGTGCTGTGTGCGTGAAGGGGTGCTTTTTATGTGTGGAGGGGTTCTGCGTGCATGAAGGAGTTCTGTGTGCGTGAAGGTGTGAAGGTGTTCTGTGTGTGGGGGGGTTCTGTGTGTGTGGAGGGGTGCTGTTGGTGGGGGGAGGAGTGTAGTGTGTGTATGGGGGGGTTATAGCATTGATATATTTATATAAAAAACCCTTTTTTTAATCCCCTCCCCCTTTACCTTTGGTCAGGGCCCAGGGGAGAGGGGGAACTTTTCAATCCCTGGTGGTCCAGTGGTGGTGCGTGCTGTTCAGCCTGCAGCTCCTCTGGCTGCAGGCTGACTTCGCTCTTCTCCCGCGAGAACGGCAGGCAGGTCGGAGCGTCGCCATGTTAACGCACGGCAACGCTCCAACCTGCGTGCTCGCGGGAGGAGCGTTCTAGCTTGCAGGTTCCTGTCAGACCGGGTAGGGGAACAGATGCTCCCCTACCCAGTGGCATACACATGACCTATGGGGCCCCGGTGCGAAAATTGATCCCTGGGCCCCCCCCCCCCGCATGCTTACTCTGCGCAGGCCGGGGCCGCAACACATGGCGGCGGGCACCTGGTCGCAGGGGTTGCGACCCCTGCGACCGCGGTATGTACACCAGTGCATGCAGATGCACACACACTTAGCCCCTTAAGGACCAAACTTCTGTAATAAAAGGGAATCATGACATGTCCTTAAGGGGTTAAAGGACCACTACAGACACCCAGATCACATCAGCTCAATGAAGTGGTCTGGGTGTCAGGTCCCTCTAGTTTTAACCCTGCAGCTAAAAGCATAGCAGTTTCAGAGAAACTGCTATGTTTCACTGAGGGTTAATCCAGCCTCTAGCGGCTGTCTCACTGACAGCCGCTAGAGGAGCTTCCGCGATTCTAAGACACTGAACGTCCATAGGAAAGCATTGAGTAATGCTTTCCTATGGGCGGTTTGAATGCGCGCACGGCTCTTGCCGTGCATGCGCATTCGGAGCTGAGCGGCGGAGGGATCCCCAGCGCCAAGGGAGTCCGGCGCTGGAGAAAGGTAAGTGCTGAAGACACACATACACTCTCACGAACAGACGCATACACACTAGCTAACAGACACACACATTTACTAACAGAGACACACTCAGCGACAGGCATACATACACACTCACTTACAAAACATACACTCTCACTGACAAACACACACTCACTAACAGACATCAAACAGACTCACTAACACAAACACACTCAGTAACAGACTCACTGACACTCACTAGCAGACACACACTCACTGACACTAACACTAACACTCATAGTAACACTCATAGTAACACTCACAGTAACACTAACACACACAGTAACACACACACTAACACTCATAGTAACACTCATAGTAACACTCACAGTAACACACACACACATACTAACATTCAGAGTAACACTAACACACACACACTAACACTCATAGTAACACCAACACACACACACACTAACACTCATAGTAACACCAACACACACACACTCACAGTAACATTAACACACACACACACACACTAACACTCACAGTAACACTAACACTCACAGTAACACTAACACTCACAGTAACACTAACACTCACAGTAACACTAACACACACACACACACTAACACTCGCAGTAACACTAACACACACACACACACACACTAACACTCACAGTAACACTAACACACACACACTAACACTTTTTTTTTTTAATTTAATCCCCCCAGCCTCCTTACCTTTTGGAGTGCTGAGGGGATTCCCTGGGGTCCAGTGGTGCTGCTGGGCTCCAGGGGGGCCGGTCACCCGGCGGGCAGGCAGGCTGGCCGGTGCGCGAGGGAGCACTCTCCCCTGAGTGCTTCCTCTTCAGCTCCCTCGCGCGCCGCGTACTGATACCGGCGCCGGAAGATGACCTTCCGGCTCCGGTATCAGTGCGGTGCGCGAGGGAGCTGAAGAGGAAGCACTCAGGGGAGAGTGCTCCCTCGCGCACCGGCCAGCCTGCCTGCCCGCCGGGGGGCCCAGCCTCGGGGGGGCCCCCAGGAGAAGAGGCTGGCCCAGTGCCACTGCCCCAACCCGGTCTGCCAGCCCGGCCACGCTACATTCTGTGACCGGCAGGAGGGGAGCGCATCCCCTCCTGCCGGTCACCCTGTAATTGCGGCCTGGGCTGGTGCACACTAGGCGGCCGCGCACCGGCCACCTAGTGTGCCGGCCCACCGGGAAATTTCCCGGTGTCCCGGTGGGCCAGTCCGGCCCTGTCTCACGCTGCTGCACAATGACAGACAAGTTGGGACTACTAGCTGCATTCCGATGGAAGACCCCATATAACTTTGAGACATGCCAACTATCCCTCATCAGGACTTAAGTAGAAACACACTCCTATGGCGTAAATCAATGCGGCCACTAACCACACAACTGCAGGAAGCAGGGATTACTTACAGGTGGGCGACACCGAAGACCCTCTGGGTCTCCAATGAGGGACAGAACTACAAGGCCTCAGACCCCAAGGACGGCCCAGCCCTGTTGGCTACATTGGGACTGTCTAACCAACCTGCGGCCGTAACCCCTCGCCCTCAACCACAGAACACGGAGGGCATAGAAGTCTCCACACCCAGAGGGAAACTAGGCGCCAGGACTTGACTACAAGCTCACCGCTACTATATTTCGTTTACCTGTTGGGACACTTTATGTTATTTAAATGGTTTGATTTTATTCTTTTTTCAAGAATCTCTAGTTCTGCCTAGCTCATGTGGGCCAGCTAACAAAGCCAACACATGGTCAATAGGATGTGAGTGAGGCATCCAGAGAACATATATCTCTGTTCCGGTGCAAAATCCTTCACCCTCCCTTCCCTTTCTGGCCCCAGGGTACAGCGGCATCGCAATCCTTGGAGCTTCCCTGTTACAAGCACTACACCGGTCTGTCCATTGATACCTCAACAATTCAGCCGACCACCTAGCTAGACCGCACATGCATACACAAGGTCCACAACCCTCAGACCTGAACAAACTAGCTGTGCTTTACAACCCTAAGCGACTACCTAGACACAGATGGTCAACCACTCTCATCCACGGGGTGCCAACCACAAACATACCACAGTGGAAGAGCCAGTCATAACTGTCGAGGTCAACCCAGTTAGACCCTTTGTCCACCTAGCTTTACCAACACCAGACCCTGACAGCGTTGTCAGCAACCTCAGAGTGTTTTTCACTCTTAATAATGATTCACCACTTTTCGTTACCACCTATCAGACCAACCAAAAGATATAAAAACGTGCAAACTGTATATATATGTACCAAGTTGGAATGTTGAACACTGTGTCATGGCTGTTGTGGAGATTCAAGGTATATGTTATAATTCTTGCACTGGAAAATAAAGAATAAAAATAAAAGACTAAATGTCAGATGACTTAGCAGCTACCTGGCATTGCAAATGTGAGTATAAAACCACTTAAGTAAATGTTAAGTATTTTGTCTAGAGTCCAATCCTGGCCCTCGTGTTGGTCTACAACGCCCACATTTATCAGCCAGCCTGCATAACAGTCCAAAAACAGCTGAAGAGCATTGGTTCGACACCGCTAACCTTGAACTATTCCCAGGAGTGGACCCCATACTACTGCAACTAGCTTGCCAAAATACCATATTTTGTGAAAGGCTTTGTTTGGCACATTTCAGCACCTGAAGGTCGATTCATCCTTCTCATGCAGGAAAAAGTACTATGTACTACCTGCATAATTGGGAATCCATCCAATTCTATAGTTAATGGAGGTGTTTATTGGCCAGGCAAATGGAACACTCTGCTTCATACTTTAATGTTGCACTACCGCAATTAATGTATTATCCACTATCCCATATCCCATATCTCACAGGTTTTCAAGGGGGTGTGACAATGTGGGTACCAGGTACTAGGTTCCCATTGATTAGTAGAAATTCCAGGATAAACATGGTGTGGGAGGCAGGAGGCAAACATTGTTTTTAGTGTGATTTCACTTATTTGTTGTTTTTTGTTTTGTTTATATTTCACTAATTTATTTTTACATTCGACTATTTGGGCTTCCATTGTTGGTTACAGCAATCTTGGTTTTAATTGGCCGTAGTTAGTTGACTTTTTGATGTTGACGGCTTAGAACCAATACTTGACAGCTAACCCAAAAATTCATATGACACTCTGTTGAATTGACCGGAGTGTTTGAAGAAGCCTTGACTACCTGAATGGATTGATAACGTGTATTTTATTCCTTCTTTGTTGTTCCATTGGATTTAATCTACACACTGGAGACTACACATAGGAGCTCCATCTGCACACTGGTTTATGGAAGGAGTTGGCTGTTTGAACTGTAGGAGGGGATGTATCGCCCTACATATGGTGATCGAGCAGTCTTTATGGTGTTTGTGTGCACTTTGATTTTTATCTCTTTTAAGGATCCCATATGTTCCATCTTGTAGGCTAAAAATAATACTAAAGGAGGCAAGTCACGTGTTACTTTTCTGTCTTCTGTGAAGTTAGGAAAGTTTTCTGAAAGTAACTTGCGGTAACCTTGAAGGAGCATTCATTAAGCTTTGTCTTCAGGGTGTCCATATAATATACCTCTTAGTGTATTGAACATCTTCAACCCCTCTGTACATTCTGCACATTTAGTGATCAGCAGACCTTACAAAGTTTTCTCAAAAGCCCAAGTGGTTTTAATTTAATAAAAAAACAAAAAACAAATTTATATTATTAAAGGAACACTCCAAGCACTATAACCACTACCACACATTGTAGTAGTTATGATGCTTGGAGTGTTTCTATAAGTGTTTTGTTTTTTGTGTGAGTTTTTTTAAGTAAAGGGATAGGTAACTACAGCTATCCCACTTTGAGCTGAAGCTCTCATGATGGTCAACCAGTCGGCATGCTTGTTCAACATCTTGACAATCATCTCAGTCAGAATGCCTTCTGTTATTTTCTTTTCCACAAAATGAGATTCTCTGTGTTGACTAAAGTATAGAACGGAGAATCCTGAAGATACAGTAAAGGTACTGAGAACTAGCAGAGTACAATCAGATAATTATTCACAGTTTTGATACCTGGGTATTATTTGTAGTGAATGTCCCAGGGCGTCCATGCTCCCTTGTAATTTACTGAGATCAAAGCAGAGTGTGACTGTTTTGGACCGAGAAAATGGAAAAGGCCAAACCGGAAGCATAACTGACTTGAAAAATGCCAATTTTAGCTTTACATTTGAAATCCATTTTTAATTCATGTTGAATTCCTTTCAATTCTCACATGTATGAAAGTTGCAGCATTTAATGTTATCAAGAACTATATACAGTAAGTAGTACATGCTTATGATGCCTATATTAGATATTCAGACCGCATAGTTCAGGGCAAGATGAAATGTTTGTCAATAACATGGAACTGATTAAATAAATATATTATTTCAAATCACTGTGTTGGCATTACGACCAAATACATAACATCACAGACTTGCAGCCCATCCAAAAAGGGTTACTCCAACCCTTTTCAATGCTTTATTGATTTTAATGAATGATGGCCTATTGAGCACTATTCTTTAGGTCATCCTCGCCCCGATTGTTACAAATTAGTTTTTGAAGAAGTTTCATTTACCTGAAATCCAATTCTGTGCGAAGCTCCCAGCGCAGCTAGTTATGACATTACAGCAGCCGCGCAAGGTCCAATCAAAGACTTCTCTAGAAGAATCCACAGATTGGACCATTTAACCGGCTCAGGGTGCATGCACATGCTCTGGGCCAACAAGGCGAGGGAGGGAGACAGGCAGGGAGTGAGGAGGGAAATATATATAAAGTGCACTCATTAGGTAGGCAAGGAGGTCTATCACAGGAAAGGAGGAAGTGGTAGAGGAGACATCCATGCCTCCCCTTGCAGGTTCTGCATTATTATTGACTGGGCAGCAATAGCTACCCCGTCGCTGTTTTTTGTTTTTTTTTTCAGACATGCCACCACTCACAACAAGGCAAGTGGCGACATTGGGGAAGTATAAAATATCCCTTGTACTAATGTGGTGGTCATAATGGCCTTTCAGAAGCCTTTTTGTATTAGAGGAAAACTATAATTTTGGAATAAAAACCTGTTTTCCTAATATTATAGTGTTTCTCTGCCCCCTATGCCTCCACCCCACAACATATAAAGGATTAAAATAACTTTTTTCCACTTACCTGATTCCAGCACCAATACCTCTCAGTGCTGGGTCGGACTCCTCCTCTTGCAACATCATGGTGATCCAGGAACTTAATGCATTGTGCACATTAGACCTTCCCCTTTAGGATAGCATTGAATCAATGCTTTCCTATGCATTTTTTTTAAAACGCTGGATGTCCTCATGCACAGCATGAACGTCCAGCATCATTTCATGGAGTCACTAAAGGCACTCTTAACACTGCAATGTCAACATTTCAGTTTCTGTTTCACAATATTTAACATTGCAGGATTAGGGAAAAGGGACACTGCACCCAGATCACTGTATTGAGATGATGTGGTCTTGGTGCCTACAGTGTCCCTTTAAATGTGTTAATGTTATGGCTGGTTTGCCAGTGCCAAATGATTAAACCTTGGTAGCCGAGGTGTTCGTATTGGCCAAATTGGTTTTCATTACCAAATTTCATGCAAACCGACCCGCCATTGTTGAATGTCTGTTGTTCTAAACAAAATCTCTATCTTGGAAAGATTTTTGTTGGGAAGAACGGAACAAACTCATGCAGTAATTTATGGGATACACAATAATATCATGATTCTGTTTGTTTATTTGGCAAATTCATATTTGCATTAGCATTGTTGGGCCATAGTTCATCCCCACATACAATCAGCTAGACTTGCTATAGTCAAATACTTCACCTGTCCTGCAGTGCCTGGGTAGCAGGGCATATTGGGAAGATCCAAAATTATTAGCTCATACATCCTCTCACTTAGGACTGCTGTGGCACGGTGCAACTCCCGGTGCTCAGTCGGAATGTATCCCTCATGGAATTCATGTGCCACAAATTGTCGGATGATGGAGGTTTTGCCAACCGCTGGTGCCCCCAGCACTGCCACCTGCACTGTCTGCACCATGATTACCAGAGCTTTTCCAAAGTCTGCGACTCAGCATTGCCAAATCATTTAAACCTGGTGCCACTTTTACCTAACATCAGGAAGTTATAGTGCAGCCCACATTATGGATTCTAGAATGGAAGAAAGATGTGTTACAAAGGTAGGTATGAACAAAGTAGCCAAGAGAAAGTAGGTCACTCAAAATAATTGAATACAGGACAAGAATATTGACCAGGGCAAGCATGCATGATAACAAACAGAGGCTTTGTGAGACCAAGGGATACTTTAAAATCACAATGACACAATCAATTAATGTAATTGACAACTATTGCTCTTTTCGACACAATGTATTCTGATATATAGTACAGGAACGCATATAACAAACAGAATACTATCTGCTATCCAAATGTGATGTTTTATAATAAGATGTACAATAACACAATTGCTCATAAGTCAGACCTGGTATATGAAAGAAGCTTACAAATATTTATGATTTAACCAATGTTACACCTCAGGGATAAGGCAAGGTCATTTAACTCTGTCAATGATGTAAGAAAATGCAGCACAAAGCATAGCTTACTGTTCTCTTACTGATAGGCTAAGGCAGTTGACCCCCAGGGATAAATGATACATTCTTGTTAGGAGGGGTAGTGTTATTTTATTGAATGGCTTATTACTTTTATGTTTTCAGCAAATAAAGATTTGGTAGACCTGTGCAAATCCACCTCCTCTCTAGCTCTATAAATAACAACGATAAGCATGAATCAGAAAAGGAAAACAAAATAGAAAAGAAGATTCCATTCTAACAAATTAAACATTCTAGCAACATTCTACCAAACTGAAGATCAAGCCATATTCTGCAGATAAAAAAAAACAAAACAACAAAGGTCATAAAACAAGGTCGTATTGACTGGATGGATGATGTTATTCACACGGCAAAGCAAACAGATAACAAAAAAAGATTTTTCATGAGGACCAAGAAAAAAAATGTATGCATTCATATATTGTGTCACCTTAAATAAATCCCATTAGCAGCACTGGATGCAGATAAGGTACACATGACATCATGGGATAACAGTACTTTGCATTACTTCATCTTCACATAAAACAGATCTGATCTTTTGAGATCCCTAAAATTCCTGCATAAGCAATTGCCTTGAATGAGTTTTATTGTGAATTTAGATAAACATATAGAGATCATATACTTACCACTTCTGCCTCCTTGTACCCAATCCTCAAATTCAACCTTCAGCACCATGGACAGCAACAACACATCCAGCCCTCTATCCATTTATAACCCCCTCCCCCATGCACTCCTGCTCATTGCTGCTGAGCACAGCAGGATTCAGGGGCACATGCTGTAGAATACAAATGAGCATTAACCCCCCTAGCTTTACATTACAAGATGATGCTTGTCTCACAAGTCCTCAGCAATGCTCCGTCCGAAAGACATGGCTTGCATACACATTCCAAGGAGAGATTTTATCCAAGTAACATACAGTGAATCTATAAACATGGCACTAACTGTAAAGAAATACAATATTCACTGTCTGAACATTGTTTTGAGAACACCATTCCTTAATCCTTGCATTGATTGTGTCTCTGTCAACATATCTTAATCCCAGCATAGATTGTGTCTCCGTCAACATACCTTAATCCTGGAGTAGATTGTGTCTCTCTCAACATACCTTAATTCAAGCATAGATTGTGTCTCTGTCAATATATCTTAACCCCAGCATATAGGAACATAGAAACACAGAATGTGAAGGCAGATAAGAACCATTCAGCCCATCTAGTCTGCCCAATTTTCTAAATACTTTCATTAGTCCCTGGCCTTATCTTATAGTTAGGATAGCCTTATGCCTATCCCACGCATGCTTAAACTCCCTCACTGTGTTAACCTCTACCACTTCAGCTGGAAGGCTATTCCATGCATCCACTACCCTCTCAGTAAAGTAATACCTCCTGATATTATTTTTAAACCTTTGCCCCTCTAATTTAAGACTGTCCTCTTGTTGTGGTAGTTTTTCTCCTTTTAAGTATAGTCTCCTCCTTTACTGTGTTGATTCCCTTTATGTATTTAAATGTTTCTATCATATCCCCCCTGTCTCGTCTTTCCTCCAAGCTATACATGTTAAGATCCTTTAACCTTTCCTGGTAAGTTTTATCCTGCAATCCATGAACAATCAGGGCCGTCTTTAACGCGGGGCAAAAGGGGCAGCTGCCCCGGGCCCAGTTGCTCCTGGGGGGCCCAAGGCAGCTGCCTCTTGAGCCCCGCTGGCCACTGCCCACAAATTCCTTTCCCCCGATCTAATTCTTCACCTTCACTATGCGAGCGAGCGGCATTGCTGCATAGTGAAGGACTTACTTGTTGCTCCGCCTCCCGACCTCCCCTGCCCTTTGCGTGTGCCGCGCACTGTGACGTCACGCGGAGGCGGAGTCACGGCAACGCTAGGGTGAGCGTTGCCGTGACTCCGCCTCCTTCCCGAACTGCAGCGCGGCGCCTTCCGGAAATGCAGAGCGGCACCATTCTGAACGGCAGAGCGCGGCACCCACTCCAGCCTTGAGCCCAGCTGCCCAACTGATCCTGAGCCTGCTGGAGTCTTTAGAACTGTAAGTATTAAATTACAGTAATATAAATAGTTTTATGGAGGGTGAGGGGTGTTTAGAGGGGAGGGGTGTTTAGAGGGGAGGGGGAGGGGTGGTGAGGGGTGTTTAGAGGGGAGGGGGGAGGGGGAGGGGTGGTGAGGGGTGTTTAGTGGTGAGGGGTGTTTAGAGGGGAGGGGTGGTGAGGGGTGTTTAGAGGGGAGGGGGAGGGGTGGTGAGGGGTGTTTAGAGGGGAGGGGGGAGGGGTGGTGAGGGGTGTTTAGTGGTGAGGGGTGGTGAGGGGTGTTTAGGGGGGAGGGGGAGGGGTGTTGTGAGGGGGAGGGGTGGATGGAGGGGTTAGTTAGTAGTACAGTACTATCACATTGTTAAAAATAAAGTAATCTTTTAAATACTATATATTTGTGTCAAGTTGTGCTTTTTTGATTTTTATAATAATGATACAACCATTTTATTTAATACTTTTGTGCTGATCCTTTTTTTCCTCTCTATATTCAAGGGACACTATAGTTGTTATGGTACTTTTTAGCAGTAAACCAAAATGTTTAAATGTCTATCTGTTCCTGTCCAAATTAATAAAATTGAATTGCGTATATACGCTGAAGTAATTAAGTCTGACACACAAGGTTCAGGTTAAAATAACTTCGAGAAAATTTATTGGCAAGTGATTAAAAAGCGGGCGCGCAGGCCCTTTTAAGAGGCATTTTACGTCATCATTGATTATTAGAATATCAGCAAATAAACATCATTAATTGGATTAATTGTTAAGTGTCGGGATTAGTGTCCACCTATCAATATTATTAATTGGCTCAAAAACTAAGTGGTTAGTCCCGTGCCCAACCACCAAGAGGTGGGATTGTTCTGGACACGGGTGGGGACAAGGGGGTCTTGAGCGTCATTTTACACGGTCGGTGATCTCAGGCCTCGTGGCCAGGTGCAAGGTCTCTTATGAATAGAACATTTCATTACTACTGTGTTCTCATGGCCTTCAAGTTATACTATGTTGCAAGTTAAGGGAAAGTCAGCAATTTCTGTGTTAATCATGTCTTTATACTAAATACAGTCTTTGTCTATTGTATTAGATGTGCTGGGAAATTCTGTCATGTAAGGTAGTTTTAAAATGAACAAGTTAGGTTATGAGGACAAAATGGAGGAATGAAGAAGTCAGGTTAGGAGGACAAAATGGAGGATTCACAGTATGAGGTTAAAATGGAGTTAGTGCAATAATTGAATACAAGTACAATAAGGATTTTTAAATAATCCCACATCAGTCCCCCCTATGAAATGTTAGATTCTAAGAGATAAAACTTTATTAAGTTAGTACCAGGAAGACGTGTTAACCCAAAGGCACAGAAACCCCGTGGCCGCTAGCTAGGTGTTAATGCAAAGTGCAAGACTGTCCCTAGATCTGACCCTGATAGGCTAACTCATCCGTCAGCATGGCTCTCGAATACTTCACACCCATGGGTGTCCCATGGCAGCTAACCCACCACTTCTCCACACGGGGCCTTTACCATTCACTGACAGATGCTGTCCCTAAGCTAGTCCCTTGCTAGAATTCCTGCACTTTATCAACAAAAGGGATTGTGTGTAGCGGCAAACAGGGTGAGTTGATATCTTGGAAATCTTGGTCATCAACTTCGAGATGGGTAAAAGTGGGTGCCGCTTGGTCAACAGTCTTCATGAGGGATTTTCTCAGACATGGGAGGATACAACAAAAGAGAAGAGCAAAGATAAAAAGAAAAATTAGTATAGCCATACCAATATGCATTAAAGCCTTTTGCCATCCTGTCATCCAACCAAACCATCTTTCCCAGGGATCTTTTATCCCAGAATTCCTTTTTAACTCTTCAGACAGGTCATTTAATTTTTCTATGGCTAATGTAACTTTACCATTAGGGCCTGTGTTTTCTGGGATGTAGGTACAACATGTCACGGTGTCGGGCAAAATTTTACAAACCCCTCCTTTTTCGGCTAAGATCATATCTAAGGCCATTCTATTCTGGAAAGCCATTTGGGATGTGGCCTGCAACTGTTCGGCCAACCCCTGGAGGGCATCTCTGGTATAATTAACAAAACGCTGTTGATTATAATAAATGTAATTTATCCAATTTAAATTCTTGTTTGTGGTAACTATGGCAAAAAGTGATTCAAATCCTGCAGCAACTTCATCTCTTGCTTTAAACTCATTGGGCACCCCCCTAGGCACTCCAATGGCATCAATATAAACATGAGGATCAAAACTTCCTTTCACTGGGGCGTCACGCTTAACCTTAGTGTGCCTGGACTCATGGGTGACGAGGTGTGTGTCAGAGATGATATGTATAGGCATAATGGCTTTAGCCAGAGTACACTCCCCCCACCACTCTTTGTCCATTCTGGATCTTAGCTGTAAATCCCCACACAACCAGTAAATATCCCCTAATGACCTGGTGTGAAACTGCAACAAGTTCATAGAGACATTTCTGTAGGTAGCACAATACCCCTTAGAGAAGTTACCCAAGAATTTACCAATTCCATCATAATTAGCATAACAAGTGTAATTACCTTTATACACGGTAATACCATCTGGGGGTTTGACATCCTTGGTCAGGAGAGGATACTCCTTTGTCCATGCTATACATATGGACCTGTTAAAATCATAGTGATAGGCAAAAAGGCTTAAAACACATTCTTCTATATCTACTGGCAGGATTAAAGGCACAGTACCCAGGTGAGGCCGGGCACCGCCACACACATAGCATGCGGTCTTGTTATGCTTATTAGCATTATATTTCATCCATTCTAACCATAAATTTACATCATTAAAACCTGTTTCAGCGGCCATGGTATCTTCAAAGGTGGGGTTAGCAATGGCCATCATGTCTTGAAAGGTCTGGATATGAGGTTTCAATGGGTTAGGGACCATATGGGTGGCCCCTTGCCACTCAGAAGAGTTGCACATATCTTTGAGGTAGAAATGCCCTAATTTACGGTAGGAACCCTTTTTCCAATACATTCCCATCACATACTGGTCTGCATCCGTGGGGCTTGGATGCTCAATGTTAAGGATTAATTTCATTGGTGTACCCCCCCCAGGCTTTCTCAAAGTCATTCTCTGGAGAAGGGATCTACCATGATCATCTACTTTAGATAAGGCACTTTTTGGTTTGTAACCCCAGGCAGGCCCGGCATTCCATCCCGCCGCCCCCCAATGGTCACAATTGTGCCCCCATTGCTTGTCAACTACACAAACATATGGGTCTTTTGAATGAGGGATATCTCTATAGATACTCTGGATTTGTGACGTGGGAAATGGGCATTCTACAATATCACAGTAATCAAAGGTATAAGTAGCCACATGGGTGCATGATGAATTGTACCAGAAGGTATACCCACTAATATCTTTGGTGATGGCTACTTGCTGGGCCTTTATGAGGCTAATTAAGGAGAAGGTGTACCAGAGGTACATGCTTGTGCGGTATCTGCTTCCTCTGGGGCAGGGGACTTCTTGCAGTGGGAAGCGTGGATCCAATTTGGCCTACCGGCCAGTTTGACGGAGGTTGCGGTAATCAGGAGAACTTGGAATGGACCGTCAAATCTTGGTTCCAGGGTATTTTTCCGCACAAACTTCTTGACCAGAACCCAATCTCCGGGAAGCAGGTTATGGGTACCTGTATCCAAATCGGGATCTGGAATTGAAGAGAAAACTTGGGCATGTATTTTGTTTAAGGCACTTGCAAGTTCAGTTACATAGTCTACTAAAACATCTGATTGGAGCTGTAACTGCTGCGGATAATAACAACCTAGTCTGGGTGCTGTCCCAAATAGAAT
This sequence comes from Pelobates fuscus, assembly GCF_036172605.1. Taxonomy (NCBI): domain Eukaryota; kingdom Metazoa; phylum Chordata; class Amphibia; order Anura; family Pelobatidae; genus Pelobates; species Pelobates fuscus. The sequence continues at coordinate 175,197,908 of NC_086321.1, forward strand.
CTCATATGGGGACAGTGAATGCTTCCCTCTAGGTGTGTGCCTAACACTAAATAAAGCTATTGACAGGCTTTCTGGCCAGGGCATTTTTGTTTCTTGTGACATTTTTAACATTCTGGTTTTTAGAGTGCCATTCATGCGCTCTACTTTACCACTACTTTGTGGGTGGTAAGGGGTGTGGAAGGCTAGAGTCACCCCTAGAGCAGTCCAAATTTCTTTAGTCACTGTTGCTGTAAAAGCTGGGCCTTGATCACTTTCAATGACTTCTGGGAGTCCGAACCTACATACTATCTCCGTAAGTAGGCGTCTTGCGGTTGTCTTTGCAGTGATATTGGCCACTGGGTAGGCTTCTGGCCAGCCTGAGAACATGTCCACTATGACTAGTACATATTCATGGGGGCCACTCTTGGGCATTTGGATGTGGTCAATTTGAATTCTCTGAAAGGGGTACATGGACTTCGCCAGGTGTTTTGCAGGCACCTTGATTGGTTTTCCTGGATTGCATTTTGCACAAATGACACAGGCCTTGCAGAAGCTATTGATCAATGTTGTAATTCCAGGTGCTTCATAATACTTCTGTATGAGGGCGGCCATCAATTCTTTTGACAGGTGTGCAGGCCCATGTGCCCATTGGACAACTGCTGGATATAATTTTCTGGGAAGACAAAATTTGAAGTTGTTGTAATATACTCCGTCCTTTTGGACAGCTCCTTTCTTTTTCCATTTCTGGATTTCTTCAGGAGTGACTGCAGCTTGTTGTTCTCGCAAAATTCGCAAATCAGTAGGAAGAGTTTGCAGAGCAAAAATAGGAACTTCTTCTTCTTCTTGTCCGGACACTTCTTCATCCACTTCCTGCAGATCCCTGGCCGCTAGCTTAGCAGCCTGATCAGCTAAATGGTTGCCCTTTGCTTCATCTGTATCCAATTTCCCATGGGCCTTGACTTTCAAAACGGCCACTTCTTTAGGGAGTAGGAGGGCATCCATTAGCTCCTTGATTGCAGTGCTGTGTTTGACTGGTGTACCGGCGGTGGTAAGAAATCCTCTTGTCTTCCAAATTAGGCCGAAGTCATGTGCCACACCCAGAGCATATCTTGAATCTGTATAGATGTTGGCACGTTTTCCTTCGGAAATTTTGCATGCTGAAGTCAGAGCCTGTAATTCAGCTTCTTGCGCAGACATTGCTGGTGGTAAAGATGATGATTTGATAACTTCATCTGTTGTGGTTACGGCATATCCTGTATGGTATCTTCCTTCTTCATCAGCATATCTTGAACCGTCCACAAACAGGGTAAAATCTGGATCTGGTAATGGATTCTCATGTACAGTTGGTAAGTGCACTGTTTCCATTTTCATCTGTTCGAAACAGTCATGAAGTGTTTCTGGGTCATAATCATTCATTATGACCAGATCTTGAAATTCCTTTTCCAGGAAATGGCGTGGCCATACTTCTAGAAGGTCAGTTGTTGGGTATTTGGCAATACCATTTTCCTGTAGCTGTTCTTCATCCATGGTGGCCCATAGCTTTGCCATAGGCCCAAGATCATTCCATGACCTTGTCTTCAACTTGGTAACAGGAATATGTGGGATAGCGGTATCCCAATGGCGGTAGAGGTAGTTAAGTTGTTGAGGTAGTTGGACCAAGACCATGCTATTGCCTTCAGAATCACAATAGAAATCTTGAGCAGTGAGCTTCACATCAGTCCAGTGGTAAAGCTCATCTTCATAGCAAGGTTCGGGAGTAATGTTTGGTTTGTACCACATGGTACAGAAGGCGTAATCTGGGCCTTCACAGAGAGGATTCTCATTTTCTTGAAATGTCAAATGTGGGTGCATGATTTTCTTGATACACCCACAGAGCAGGTAAATGTAGGTCTCATCCGTGATGAATCCATAGTAGATACCCCCCTCAGGGAGTGGAAGAAGAGTGGATGGATTAAGCACTTGACATCTCTGGATGGAAATGTTGTCAGGCAAAAGAAGATGACACTGTAGGCGCAGGTGTCTGGCTGGAGACACATGCTTGAGCTGGACTTGGTTGACGATGGCAGAAATGTCATGAGGGGCCAAAACAACCAGAGGGTGGCCAAGGACCAGGTCTGAGGTTCTCTCTATGAGCTCTCTTGCAGCAAAAACGGCCCTGAGACAGGAAGGGGTCCCTCTGGCCACAATGTCCAGTTGACATGAGAAATATCCAATAGGCCTCTGGCGGCCTCTTAAGTCATTAGTTTGGGTGAGAACTCCTGTTGCATGGCCTTGTCTTTCAGAGACAAATAATTTGAAAGGTTTGGTGTAGTCAGGTAGGCCCAAGGCAGGAGCAGAAGCAATGGCTCGTTTGAGAGCATTGAAATTGTCCAGAGCTTCATTGGTCAAACAGAATGGGTCAGACTTAAGTGCATCATAGAGAGGTTGCATAAGCAGAGAGGCTTCTGGGATCCATGCTCTGCAATAGGAAATGAGGCCTAGGAAGGCATGAAGAGACTTTGAAGTCCTTGGAGGTGGAATGTCCAGTACGGCTCTTACCCGGTCCCGAGTAAGATGTCTGGTGCCTTGAGATAGACAATGTCCAAGGAAAATCACTGAAGATTGGCAGAATTGCAGCTTGATGAGTGAAGCTTTGCATCCTTGTTCTGCCAAATAGGAAAGAAGACTAATTGAACACTTTTCAGTAGTGGGTATATCATCTCCACAGAGCAGTAAATCATCCACATACTGAAGCAAAACAACTTCTGGGTGCTCAGCTTGCCATGGGTCAAGGATGGTACCCATGGCCTTTGCAAATTGACTTGGAGAATTTTGTGCCCCTTGGGGCATGACAGTCCAGGTATACTGTTGCATCTCATGAGTGAAAGCAAACAGGTATTGACAGGAAGGGTCCAGTGGGACACTGAAAAAGGCATTGGCCAGGTCAATGACTGTGAAAAATTTTGCAGATGGTGGGACTCCAGAGAGCAGAGTATGGGGATTTGGTACAAGAGGGGTGTCCAGGACGGTAGCTTCATTGACAGCACGGAGATCCTGAACCATCCTGTACTTCTCTGGCTCACCTTTTGGAGTTTTCTTTTTCACAGGAAATAGTGGGGTGTTGCATTCAGATTTACATTTTACCAGGGCACCCTTCTCTAGGAGTGCCTTGATGTGGATAGAAATGGCAGCAGCCTGTGCTGGTTTTAATGGATATTGTGGCTTTCTTGGTAACTTAGCTCCTGGAATAAGCTTTACCACCACAGGGGGAACATTTAGGTGACCTATGTCCTCTGGGCCTGAGGACCATAACTTGGCGGGCACCTGTGTTTTTAATACCTCTGGGAAATTGGACCTTAATTCTGCTGCTTCCTCACGGGGCTTTTCTAAATGCAGCATCAGAGGCAAGGAGCACAAGGCTGAGGTGTCTGATTCAGATAGAGGTGTAGACATTTCTACCTGCCCATCTGGGGTGAAGGTGATGGATGCTTGCAGGCGTGAGAGAACATCAGCGCCTAACAGGTTAATTGGGCATGTGGAGGATACCACAAAGCGAGCAAGCAGGCTAGAGCCAACTCGTAGTGGAGTTGTTAAAGGGCTATGTCTTGGCTGGCCATCCACTCCAACACAAGAGACATCAATATTGGACAGGAAGGATGGGTCTGGCAGGTCTTGTTCTCGCAGAACACTACGGGCTGCACCTGTGTCAACTAGAAATGTAGTGGGGTGGCCTTCAATGGGCAAAGTCACTGTGGCAAGTGGCCCCCCCTTATCCCCTGTAGACACTGCCATGACAGGGGTTACGGACAAAGGCTTGCCAATCTCCTATTCATCGGGTTCCTCAATTATTGGAACCTGTTTCTCGGTCTTGGTGGCCGGGGCAGGCCTGGATGGCTTTCTCGGCTCTCTCTTGGGTTCCGGGCAATCACTTTTAAAATGCCCTTTAGCCTTGCAATTAAAACAAATACCATCCTCTGGTCTGGTGCCCTTGGGAATGGGGGTAGTGCGTGACACCATAAGAGGAGCAGAGCTTGGCCTTCTGGGGGTCTGGGCAGACTCTAGGCCCCTAGCAACTAGGAGTAAAGTATCCAGGGGAACAACCTTATATTCAGGGCGGGCAGCGATAATTCCCTTGCGTATTGGGTCTTTAACACCTTGGACAAAAGCACCGGACAGCATTTGTGAATGAATCTTGTCAGTAAGATCAAACCCCAAATCTGTGAACATTTGATACAGTCTTGCATGAAACCTCTCCACTGATTCTCCTTTATCTTGTATAACATCAGTGAGGCCAGCAGCTTGATCTGCAAGTTTGTCCTTAGCCCATTCCCTTAATTGGTTGCAAAAGGTTACCCCGGAGGGGTAATCAACATCACTGGAAAGCAGATCTGTACTGAGGTGACGGGCCATGCTTGGCCAATATGCATCCCCTGCTTTAATAGCACAAATGCTCAGTAGATCACGCCATGCGGCGGAATAAGTCTTTTGAATCTGAACTATCCCTCGGTAAAAAGGCATAGGCTGTTTTTCTGGGTCGGGGAGCGATTTCATTAATGCACTAGCTTGAGTGGGGTTAAAAGCAACATACTTGGGAGGGGCCCGTTCTCCCCGACCCTTGTGTCCAAATGGATAATCGATAGAACGATGAGCTGAGGCTGCGGCTCCCGCAGCCTCCAATGAGTCCTGGGATATCCCATCCTCCTCTTCCTCATCTATCTCTACGAGCTGGGCTCTCCTGCGTGCAGGGCCCGGGTGAGGTGACAGGACCGGGGGATGAGAGGGGGTCCCAGATGCAGGGGTGGCTAGCGGGTCATGACCAGATAGGTAGTCACCGGGAATTACTGGCATCAGGGCTGTACTGGGGGCCACCATATTGGTGGCCGGAAAAGGAACTGCATTAGGATTAAGGGAAGAAGTGGCGGCCATGTTGGATGTGGGCACATCCGGGGCAGACTGAGTCGGACTGGGCATGACCGGAACCTGGGGAGTGGCTTTGGGAAGGGGTTGTGGGTAGCCGGGATAGGGCAGGGCCATGGGATATGGGAAGGGGTAGGGCCAGGCTGGGGAGGGGAGGGGAGGAGCGTAGGGTGGGTATTTACATTCAAGGAGGTGGGGTATTGGACTGGGGTGGAGACGGGAGGGGACGTAGAGGGATTGGTAGAGGTGGGTGCAGAAGGAGGAGCCGGAGCAAGGGTGGAGGAAGTAGTTAGTTGGGCGGATGAAGAGGGGAGGGGATTATTAACGGAGAGAGAATGCAGGGAGGAAATGGCAGCTGAAATGTTAGGATTAGGTACGGAAGGTAGCGTAGGGATGGATGGGGATGATGGGAAGGTTAGAGACGGGGAAGGGGTAAAGAAAGATCCATCAGAATTCAGGACCGGGCAGACAGGGGAGGTGATGGGATGGGATCCGGGAGGATTGGGAGTGGGGAGCATAGTCAGCTGGTTATCACCTATTGCTGACTGAACCTTGGGGATAGACATCCCCTGGGCGCCATTTTGGGGCGCTGGCTGAGGGTAAACCCCAGCAACACAATTATTATGATACACAAACAATCTCACACCTTTGTGATTTATTTCTTCCTCAACCCAACCTTCTAACTGAATAGCCTTTGCTACTCTATACCATGCTTCTGCAGTCTTTAATAAATCATTATTTGTAAGCTTGCCTTTCATTTCTGTCAGTAACTTGCGCCAACTTTCTGGTTGCAATCTTCCACATGTCGGTACAGCAATTTTACATACTTTTGCAATCTTTTCAACACCTTTAACCATCTCCTCACCCTCTCTGTTTTCTACCAGAAGTTGTTATGGTACTTTTTAGCAGTAAACCAAAATGTTTAAATGTCTATCTGTTCCTGTCCAAATTAATAAAATTGAATTGCGTATATACGCTGAAGTAATTAAGTCTGACACACAAGGTTCAGGTTAAAATAACTTCGAGAAAATTTATTGGCAAGTGATTAAAAAGCGGGCGCGCAGGCCCTTTTAAGAGGCATTTTACGTCATCATTGATTATTAGAATATCAGCAAATAAACATCATTAATTGGATTAATTGTTAAATGTCGGGATTAGTGTCCACCTATCAATATTATTAATTGGCTCAAAAACTAAGTGGTTAGTCCCGTGCCCACCCACCAAGAGGTGGGATTGTTCTGGACACGGGTGGGGACAAGGGGGTCTTGAGCGTCATGGTACTTTTTAGCAGTAAACCAAAATGTTTAAATGTCTATCTGTTCCTGTCCAAATTAATAAAATTGAATTGCGTATATACGCTGAAGTAATTAAGTCTGACACACAAGGTTCAGGTTAAAATAACTTCGAGAAAATTTATTGGCAAGTGATTAAAAAGCGGGCGCGCAGGCCCTTTTAAGAGGCATTTTACGTCATCATTGATTATTAGAATATCAGCAAATAAACATCATTAATTGGATTAATTGTTAAATGTCGGGATTAGTGTCCACCTATCAATATTATTAATTGGCTCAAAAACTAAGTGGTTAGTCCCGTGCCCACCCACCAAGAGGTGGGATTGTTCTGGACACGGGTGGGGACAAGGGGGTCTTGAGCGTCATTTTACACGGTCGGTGATCTCAGGCCTCGTGGCCAGGTGCAAGGTCTCTTATGAATAGAACATTTCATTACTACTGTGTTCTCATGGCCTTCAAGTTATACTATGTTGCAAGTTAAGGGAAAGTCAGCAATTTCTGTGTTAATCATGTCTTTATACTAAATACAGTCTTTGTCTATTGTATTAGATGTGCTGGGAAATTCTGTCATGTAAGGTAGTTTTAAAATGAACAAGTTAGGTTATGAGGACAAAATGGAGGAATGAAGAAGTCAGGTTAGGAGGACAAAATGGAGGATTCACAGTATGAGGTTAAAATGGAGTTAGTGCAATAATTGAATACAAGTACAATAAGGATTTTTAAATAATCCCACATCATAGTCACCAGAACCACAACAGCTAAACGTAGTAGTTCTGGTGTCTATAGCATGTCTCTGCAGGCTTTTTAATGTAAACACTGCCTTTTCAGAAAAAAAGGCTGTATTTACATTACTGTTGAGGAATACCTCTAGTGGCCACTCATCAGACGGCCACTAGAGGTGCTTCCTAATCCAGTGTTGCACAACGTGCAAAACTGGCATTCGCGCTAAACACTCCTCATAGAAATGCATTGATTCAAAGCATCTCTATGAGACAACGCATGCGCAATAGCCTCCCAATGCTTCTCTATGGGAAAGCAGTGGGTTGGTTATGATATACATGTGCATATATGTGACATGTGACATTCATGTGCATTGTATTAAAAAGGTGATCTGTAATACACTCACAAATTGTACGTTCCTGTGAGTTATATTGCTGTAGAGCTTGTGATACTCACACACTCCACTTTTCTATGCATTTTATTCTAAGGTGATCTGTGATGTACTTGCACATCGCACATTACTGTGAGTTGTATTGCTGTGGAGCCGTGCGATACACGGACACACTTCACATTACTGTGAGTTGTATTAAAGGACCACTATAAGGCTAGGAAAACAAACTCATTTTCCTAGCACTATAGCGTCTTTAGGTCCCCTCTACCCTCAGGGTCCCTCTCTCGCCGGGCTGAAGGGGAGGAAGCGGTTAAACTCTTACCTTTCTCCAGCGCCGGGCTCCCTCGGTGCTGGGGAACTCTCCTCCCTCTTCCGACGTCAACGCTGAATGCACATGCGCTGCAAGAGACGCGCGCACGTTCAATCAGTCCATAGGAAAGCATTTCTCAATGCTTTCCTATGGACTTTAGTGTCTTCTCACTGTGATTTTCACAGTGAGAAGCGTGGAAGTGCCTCTAGTGGCTGACAATGAGACAGCCACTAGAGGCTGGATTAACCCTATTGTAAACATACTAGTTTATCTGAAACTGCTATGTCTACAGTTGCAGGGTTAACCTTAGATGGACCTGGCACCCAGACCACTTCATTGCGCTGAAGTGGTCTGGGTGCTTATAGTGGTCCTTTAATGTTGGACGAAATCGTTTGATGAAAGAAGAGGAAGCTTCACTGGCGTGCACATTTACTCTTGCGTGTATACATGCATGCACTGGAGTCTGGAGAAGATCCATGCAACAGTCATGAGCACAGCTACAGAAGGGAAGAGCAGACAAAGCATGGAAGAACAGCGAGAGGAGGAAGGGGATTGGTGTGGCGCATGCTCTCGTTAGATGCCTTCTGTGGGAACTTTGCATCTGTAGTAAGTTAAACAGCATGCTTGGCTGTAACATCAACATTTTAAATATGCAAAAATCCTATTAAAAGATATGCATTTTCACTCTATTGACTTTTGTTTATGGAAGTGTCAATCGCGTTTATTTATTCAGGAGCCTGACTGCCCTCAACATGTCCAAATCTCTGAGTGGTGCTCAGAAGCGGAAGAAGAAGCAGGAGTTGGAGGAAAAAATATGTAGAATTCCAAAAATAACTGGTTTTCTTTTACCTACAAGTGGATCTTCTGCACAGCCTTCTGCGTGTGGATCTTCTAAAGAACATGCTAGTACATGTTCTCAGGAAGAGATTCCTCCTCAAAGTGTATCAGAATATGGCTCTGAAGTCAACACAGTGGATTCCTCTGATCAGCCCATGTCACTAGAAACCACTCCAGTTCCCATGGAAGTTGAGAAACCTAGCTTCCATACTGTTGAAATACAAGACTCAACTGCTGAAACAGTTGATATACTGCCAAAATCCATGGAAAAGTCAGGTTTCCTAACTGACATTGGTTTGTGGCCCAACTCATCTACTCTTGAGATGCGGGAGTATTGGTCCAAAAATGGAAATTCGTCAGTAAGGAAACCTCTGGAAAAACTGCGCAATGAAGGATTTCTAAAATCATTTAAAGATGGACGTTGCTGTACAGCAGATATGTTTCTTCGTAACTGTCCCAATGGGGACAAAGTTGAAAGGAAGTGGCTTTGTTACTCAAATAACAGAGGCTGAATATACTGTTTTGACTGCAAATTATTTAGTTCATCAACAAATGCATTTTCCAGTGATGGCTTCAGCGACTGGAAACATGCCAGTGAACGAATGTCATCCCATGAACAGTCTCAACATCATATACGCGCTGTGATTGATACAGCCAAATTTTCAAAACTGGAAGGTCGGATTGACTATAAAACGCAACAGCAAATTGAAGAGCTGACCACCTATGGGCAAAACCTAGTAAAACGTTTGCTTAGTGTCATCGTTTTTCTTGCTGAGAGAGGATTGGCTTTTAGAGGTGATGATCAGACTATTGGATCCCCACATAATGGCAACTATCTCGGTATTTTGGGATTACTGTCAGAGTATGATGCTTTCCTAGCACAACACATCCAAACAAAGGCAAACAAAGGCAAAGGATGTACAAGTTATTTATCAGCAAATGTCTGTGAGGAACTCATACAAATTACTGGGGATAAAATCTTAGAAGTTGTCATCAACCGAATTAAAATGGCAAAATACTACTCTGTTTCTGTGGATTCAGCGGAGGATTCTTCTCATACTGACCAACTCACTGTGATTTTTCGATACTTAGAAGAAAATCGACCTGTGGAGCGTTTTGTTACTTTTTTACCCTCAACAGGGCATAAAGGAGAAGAAATGGCAGATGCGCTCCTAGCATTTCTTAATAGCGTTGGACTTACCATACAAGAATGCCGGGGACAAAGTTACGACAATGCAAGCAACATGTCTGGCCACTACAAGGGTATGCAAGCAAGAATTCTTAACATGAATAAATATGCTAAGTACATACCTTCTTTTGGACACTCATTAAATCTTGTCGGAAAGGATGCTGCAAATTCGTGTAGTGAGGCTGTAAGATTTTTTAATTTTGTACAAGCTCTTTATACATTCTTTAGTGGTTCAACTCGGCGCTACAAGAAGCTTAAAGACCAGCTTGATGAGAGAGGCCTCTCTGTGTCCATGCCAAAAAAGCTAAGTGACACACGCTGGTCATGTCGTGCAGATGCTTGTCAAGCATTAGTCCATGGCTATGACAATATAATGGACATTTTGTTTGAATTTGCAACTGACATTGAAGAAAAATCTGAGTGCCGTAATACCGCAAAGGGATTATTTGATCAAATAAGCAAACTTGAGACAGGGATTTTTGCAGAATTCTGGAACACTGTTTTGCAGCGTTTCAACAGCAGCAGCAAAACTCTGCAGTCTGTTCAGCTGAACCTAAATGCTGCTGTTGGTGTTTTGAAATCGTTAAAAGATTTTATTAATGAACAGCGTACTAAATTTGATGCATTTGAAGAAGCTGGCAAGCGTCTAACAGATACTGAGGAGTATATTGTGGAACACCGCCGTCTTAAACGTCGGAATGTCCGTCAGCAGCCACTTGACTATGGACACAGTGAAGAAGCTCAATTAACGCCAAAGGAGGCCTTTTATGCTAAGGCCTTTCTCCCATGTGTTGACAAACTTTTAATGTGTCTGGAACATCGCCTAGGAGCCTACAGTGAAGTGTGTGATTTATTTGGTTTCTTTATAAACTTTCCAGCGATGGACTCTGAATCCATTAACATTGCAGCAGAAAAGTTGTCTGCTTTCTACAAGCATGATCTGGGCACAACATTTGGTGATGAACTAATTCAATTTCAGTCATTCCTTTCTCTTTTCCTGGATGAAAAACCAGACGATTGCAGCATAGAGCAATTCATGTACAGTACAATTAATGACAAGGATGTAAGAGATACTTTTCCGAACACGGAAATTGCTTTAAAAATCTACCTTACTTTAATGATCTCTAACAGTTCAGGTGAACGATCTTTTTCAAAAATGAAATTGATAAAAAACTTACAACGCACAACCATGAGCCAGAGCCGTCTCACCAAACTATCTATAATGTCTGCTGAATCTGATATACTTCGTGGTCTTGATTTTTCAAACATTACAAAGACCTTTGCTGCTCAGAAAGCGCGTAGACTCATTGTTTAAAAATTGCACTAAAATATTTATTTACTATTTTATGTAAAAGTTCTCTGCACTTTACGTTAATGGTTGTTAAACTACGTATTATTTTATAATAGTCTGCTACTGCAGCAGTTGGTGCCTAACAGGAATTATAATAAGGTTGACCATTTAACACTGGTACTTGATTCCCTATTCTCCATATTGGAATGGGAAACGTGCACTTGGATTATACAATGTTTATGTATGATTATACAAAGGTTTAATATTGTTTATTTAATTGCATTGTTAATTGTTGTATTTTATTTATTACTTTTTTTTGTGATATTGCTAGCCAACATGGTTATTTATTTTATAATTTAAACATACTAATGTTGATTTGCACTGTTACTGAAAGATATTGTTATTATGCTTGTTCTTCCAACAACATATAACTGTTATTAAAAATATACTATAAGACCGAGGTTAAAAGAAGCTACAGGTGGCAAGTAGGTCAAGCTAAGGACTTATTTGTGAACTAGTTCTTTATGTTTACATTATTAAAGTTTACTACTCTACGAGTTGTGTGTTTTTTTTTGGTATGTGTGTGTGTGGAGGGCGTGATTGCATGCTAGGGTGTGGGAAGGCGGGATCCAGGGGGCCCAAGTAAATTCTTGCCCAGGGCCCAATCAATATTAAAGACGGCCCTGTGAACAATTATAGATTGTGTCTCTGTCAACATACCTTAATCCGAGCGTAGATTGTGTCTCAATCAACATATCTTAATCCCAGCATAGATTGTGTTTCCGTCAACATACCTTAATCCCAACATGGAACGTGTCTCTGTCAACATACCTTAATCTGAGCATAGATTGTGTCTGCATCAAAATACCTTAATCCCAGCATAGATTGTGTCTCCGTCAACACTTAATCCTAGCGTAGATTGTGTCTCTGTCAACATACCCTAATCCTGGTGTAGATTGTGTCTTCGTCAACATACCTTAATCCCAGTGTAGATTGTGTCGCTGTCAATATACCTTAAAGGGACACTATAGTCACCAGAACAACTACAGTTTATTGAATTTGTTCTGGTGTGTAGAATCATTACCTTCAGGCTTTTTGCTGTAAACACTGTCTTTTCAGAGAAAATGCAGTGTTTACATTACAGCCTAGTGATAACTTCACTGGCCACTCCTCGGATAGCTGTTAGAGATCCTTCCTGGGTCATGGCTGCCTAAAATGCATCCAAACATTCAGTATCTCCTCCCTCTGCATGCAGACATTGAACTTTCCTCATAGATATTCATTGATTCAATTCATCTCTATGAGGAGATGCTGATTGGCCAGGGCTGTGTTTGAACTGGGCTGGCTCTGCCCCTGATCTGCCTCTTTGTCAGTCTCAACCAATACTATGGGGAAGCATTGTGATTGGATCAGGCTACTACTTCTGATGATGTCAGCAGACTACTTGTTTTTTTTAAGCTAACAGCATGCACATCTACAGCTTCTGGCTTGAATACAGTCAGATTTCACTATATTTATGGAGGCATGAGGGGCCCAGGGGGGCTAGATGGTGGTTTTAACACTATAGGGTCAGGAATACATGTTTGTGTTCCTGACCCTATAGTGATCTTTCAATCCTGGAGTAGATTGTGTCTTCCTCAACATACCTTAATCTCAGCGTACATTGTGTCTATGTCAACATATCTTTATCCCAGCGTAGATTGTGATGAATTATCATGCTGCAACATGAGGTGATGGTCGTGGATAATGGCACAACAATGGGCTTTAGGATCTCGTCACAGTATCTCTGTGCATTCAAAATACCCTCAATAAAATGCACCTGTGTTCGTTGTCCATAACATTAGCCTGCCCATAACATAACTCCACCGCCACCATGTGCCACTCGATCCACAACATTGACATCAGCAAACTGCTCACTCACACAACGCCATACACGATGTCTGCCATCTGCCCTGTACAGTTAAAACCTGGATTCATCCGTGAAGAGAACACCTCTCCAAAGTGCCAGACGTCATCGAATGTGAGTCACTCAAGTCGGTTACGACGACGAACTGCAGTCAGGTCGAGACCCCAATGAGGACGACGAGCATGCAAATGAGCCTCCCTGAGACGGTTTCTGACAGTTTGTGCAGAAATTCTTTGGTTATGCAAACCGATTGTTGCAGCAGCTGTCCAGGTGGCTGGTCTCAGACGATCTTGGAGGTGAAGATGCTGGATGTGGAGGTCCTGGGCTGGTGTGGTTACACGTTTTCTGCGGTTGTGAGGCCAGTTGGATGTACTGTCAAATTCTCTGGAGACAGCTTATGGTATGGTAGAGAAATGAACATTCAATTCACAGGCAACAGCTCTGGTGGCCTGTCAGCATGCCAATTGAACGCTCCCTCAAAACTTGCGACATCTGTGGCATTGTGCTGTGTGATAAAACTGCACATTTTAGAGTGGTCTTTTATTGTGGCCAGCCTAAGGCTCACCTTTGCAATAATCATGCTGTCTAATCAGCATCTTGATATGCCACACCTGTGAGGTGGATGGATTATCTCGGCAAAGGAGAAGTGCTCACTAACACAGATTTAGACAGATTTGTGAACAATATTTAAGAGAAATAGGCCTTTTGTGTACATAGAAAAAGTCTTAGCTCTTTGAGTTCAGCTCATGGAAAATGGGGGCAAAAACAAAAGTGTTGTGTTTATAATGTTGTTCAATGTATATACGTGTACAATATATATGTTGGAAGGCCATTTGGCCTGAATTTGTGGGAGGAGTTAAGACCCTATATAAATAAACCCTACCCCCCTATTTACCTTTGCCATTCAAGCTGTTTTGATAGAAAAAGTCTTAGATCTTTGCGTTCAGCTCATGAAAAATGGGGGCAAAAACAAAAGTGTTGCGTTTTATAATTTTGTTCATTGTGTAAAGAGAAATACATTGGGAATTGAGGACCAAAGCTGGGTGATATACAGTTCAGCACAATACACTTTCATACAAAGTATCTAACAAGAATAGGGCTTGACGGCAGCTTTGCTCCTGAATGTTTATTTAATAATGGAAATGGCAATAATGGTGGATATTTTATGAAAAACATATCTTTATCAGTTTTTTTTATCTCTCTCTATTGACCCTCTAGTAGTGTAACACTTTGACATATTTGGACAAGTGCATATAAGATTGCTGGCCATTGGTACCCATCCAGGCTGTCAGGGAAGGGGTATAATTGGTAAAATATTTTGCAATAAAATGGTTTGCCTTTTTTTTTTTTTAAATCTTGTAATATATGAATTTGTGTTAACAACGCCTTGCCGGTCAGCTGGTGCATTTTACAGGTAGTGACATTCTTGCTATTGTGTAGAAGAAAGCATAGATATACATGCTGATAGGACTCTTGGTCTGGTTCAGCACGCTCAGCAAAGTGAAAGCGGACTTAAAAAGTGAGATTATACTAGCAGGGTCTTCTGCTTAACAACAAATGTTAACAAATTAAATCCTAACAACAAAACTGTCGGTAAAAATAGTCTTGCAAATAAGAAATACATGACACAGTAGGCACTATATTCATTTAATCTCTGTGATTCTTTTATAGTCCCCTGCACTGTCCCTCCATTAATTGTTAAACTGGTTTCAAGCACTTTAACGCTAAATAAGGGGGAACTGTGATTGGCCACTCCAGAGAGCATTAGATCAATATTGTGCTTTTTTCTTTAATGTAATAATATTCTGTATAGTATACCTACCGACATGAGAAATAAAATTCTCACTGCCTCGAGTTCTAATATTACTGGGAGGTATGACACTTTAATAACATGATGACGCTGTACTTTGAGCTAGTTTAAAAGGCTATACCTCATGTGAGTGTATATCTTTATTTTATTGTATACAGATTATATATGTCTAACAGATTACACTATTGGGAATTTTCTGTACATTCTCTTTGAGAATTTCCCCATAAGAATACAGTCCGGTGAATCAGGAGGTGTGATTTCACCTTAAAGCTGCACAGTCATAGCTGCATTTGTTTTTGTTTTGTTTTTTGTCAATCTTTCTTTTATTGAGGCAAACGTTATTAGGGATACAGAATGGAAAGGAGGGAGTGTACGGTAGATATACAGATTGGGTACATGCTAACACATTTTGACAACTCCTATGAATAGCAGCCTCATTTTATATCAAGTAAGCGATCCAACATCTGAATTACACAATTAACGCAATAGTTTTTATAGTGAGACATAGATACGTATTAATACAAAAAGAGAAGTCCTGCGCTTAGTCCCATTACTACTGGGCCAGCAGCAACGACTACAATACACATCAGCCCAAATATATAGTAAAAACCAAAGAAAAGAAAATGTTACCTGCGCTTTCTCCTTAATCCCTATGTATATTTAGACAAATGGAGGTCATTTAGTTGCTCCAATGGCCATTGGAGGGAATGCCCGCCTGCCAACGTCAAGGCAGACCCCCCTAAGCGGGTCCTAACACTGACCCTTCAGCCTGCTTCCTTGAGCTTCTGGCAAAGATATCTCTAATGAGACAGAAAGGGGTATTTTTTATATACACCCCTATACTTATTAACCCTTAATAGGGAACACATGGGATGGGCAGCAGCATTGTAACCAGGCTGTGTGATACAAAGTAAATACAAATACAAAAAGAGAAGTCTTGCGCCGTCTCTCCCATGGTGCCCGTGCCTCGTGGCTTCAGGAGGTTAGTGGGTCGCGCGGTCCGGGACCCCGACATGCTTGGTGTCTGCAGGTTTGTCTCGAATTTCCCTGGCAGTTGGTGGCCCCCATGGACCTTAAAGCTGCCTTGGTTCAGGTAGGTATGGTCAAGTTTGTCTTGTTGCTCGGGAGCTCCCGCAACCTGCGACCGCTCCATTCAGTTGTCAGGCCCCGCCCCCCTTTGTTTTTTTTAACCACCCTCCCGACTCCACTACATTTCATTGTCCTCCTAGTCATTCCCAAATGCCTCAAAATCCACCATTTTACCCTTTTTTACCTTTATATTTCTTGCCCGAATCTAGGTCCAAAGCTACCCTCCTTGTAATATGTAAAAATAGTGGTGGGGAGACTACCTAAATCCCCCTATGCTCCATTCACACGATGGGGGTCAATATGACCCCATATTAATTTTAGGGAGGTAAAAACCTCCTTACTATCCCCAATTGCTATGCTGCAAGTAGGGGCATGTCTACTAAACAGTGAACTGGCACAGGTCCGCCATGCTCCCATTGTAGGGCACCTATCTAAATATGGTCCCCTCCTGCCCTCACCCATACTCCACGAGTGTGGGCTATTAAACTAAAAGAGGAATCACCCCAATCCCTACCCATTAGCAGCAGGTGGGGGTCTTAAGTGATTTGAGGGGGGTGGTGAGGGGGGCAATAGGTCCCCCCATCCACCAGCACTGGTTGGGGGCTGGGGGAACAAAGGCCCCACCCGCCAGCAAGGTTTGCAGAAAGGAAGAAAAGAAGAACAGATTAGTAAGAGATTGAGGAAAGGTAAGTTCGGCATGACAGTGCCGCTTTAACAACACCAGCTGTTCAATTCTCAGAGCCAGATCTATTTGGCTCTCTATCTGGTCAGTGTACATCACTGAACCACTGTTGTCATATTAAGAGATTGATCCAGATTACACTGTTTTCTTTTTATTGGTGCAATGAACGGCTGAGTGAAAGTGTATGCCAATAGTAAGTAGGAATTTTAGTAATTGTTATTTTTTTATTTGGTTATAATACTTCATTAGTCCAAGCATAACAGAGGGAACGAGCAGCTGGGGACACTCATTTAGCAGCATACCATTAAAACAGTTTAACAATGAATGGCATCTGGGGACTCCAGACACTACAACCGCTTGAATGAGCTAAAGCAGTTACAGTGCCTACAGAGTCCCTAAAATTATGTATAGTTGCCAATTAGCAGAAATTGTATAGGCACAGATTGCAGCATAAACCAAAGAAAAACAAGTTACCTGCGCTCTCTCCTTAATCACTATGTATTTTTAAACAAATGGAGTTTTTTTTAGTTACCTCCAATGGCCAACGTCAAGGCAGACCCCCCCTAGGTGGGTCCTAACTCTAACCATTCACCTTGCTTCCTTGAGCCTCTGGCAAAAATCTCTACTGAGACAGAAAGGGGTGTTTTTTTTAATATACACCCCTATGTATTATTAACCCTTAATAGGGAACACATGGGATGGGCGGCTGCATTGTAATAAGGCCGAGTGATACAAAAAATGGATACAAATGCAGATAGATAAGTCCTGCACTCACTCCCATCACTGGGCGGCTGCAATGACTACAGTACACATCAGCCCCAATATATACTAAAAACCAAAGAAAACTTTGTTTTTTTACTATATATTGGGGCTGATGTGTGCTGTAGTCATTGCAGCCGCCCAGTGATGGGAGTGAGCGAAGGACTTATCTTTCTGCATTTGTACAGATTGTAGCATAGCCTAAACGGCATCATGTGTATACGGATTGGTTTTTCTTTTGGGTTTTGTTGCATGTTAAAAAAAAGTTGGTTATGTAAATCTATTTAATCTTTGAGACGATCAGAGTTGTTTCATTAAAGTTATTTGATACTTGCTTTTGCTACACAATGATTACATCTGGAAAAGCCTGATTTTCAAGTTAGAAAATAAATGGAATTTGGGGTATTTGGCATGGTAAACAGGCTTGTTAGGTATTTTGAAAGACAACTTTTAATTTTGTTTTAAAGAGGAGGATCTAAAGTAGACATATAGGGTTCACAAATTTGGATATTTTTGTCAATTTTTCTGTTGTATCTATTGTTATATAATTGTTAACTGTGTCATCGCTATGTATATTTTAAAATAAAATTAATTTTACTATAGTTAGTAAATATGTTTTATGTGTCTGACAACTACTATCTTATGTTTAAAAAAAAAACAAAAAAAAAAAAACACAACCCCCAAAACATAATTTCTGGAGTAGTGTATTAATTTAGGATTTAGTTCCTGCTCTTCTAATACCCTAGAGCTAGGGACGGAAATAACGTCTAAAGTAAACACATTGTGCTGTCAAACTTTAAGATTTGATTAAAAAACAAAACAAAAAAAACAACAATTTAAGTAAAGCTGCATGTGTCACAGCCAGAGGAGGTGTATCCAGGGCAAACAGAAACAGAAACAAAAGTGGTTTAACGCCTAAATGGTAGAGAATTGAGCCATGAGGCAGCAGGGGCATGACCTGTACTCCTAAACAGCAACAACAGAAATGTTTTTGAGTATATATTCACTAAATCAGAATTGAGAACTGTCAAACAAATGTAAATGTAATCCACAAGATCAGTGCTGGAACAATTAATACTATTATTGACGTTTATATAGTGCCAACTTATTCCTCAGCGTTTTACAATATTACAAAGGGTAAAATATAACAATAAATGAGAAAATTACAAAATGTTACACTAACTATAACTTGACGAGGACCCTGCTCAAATCAGCGTACAATCTTCAATAGGTATACGTTATCTTGAAATTGCATTCATGAAAGCAGAAAAGTACAACAGTTGTGGACCACATAGCAACTGCTGAACAGACACATTCGCAGTTAATGTAAAATAGTGGACTTTATGACTACTCTAAGATGGCTGTCGAGATTAACAACGTTTCACAATCCTCAGCGGTTGCAACTATTTAAATATAGGTATAAAAATCTGAAGGAGGTGCGGAAAAAAACAAGTAAATCCATGCAAATGGATAGGATTACTAGGCCATCTAAGGACTCATTTTCAATGTTTTTAGTAAGAACAGTCAGCTGTTTCCTCAGCATTTTACAATATTCTAGGTTTCTGTTATTCAATAAAGTGTCTTTTGCCAATAGCTGTCCATCAATAGTACGCAAAACCACTTTTTGCAGAAATCACACCCTCTACATGTGGTCACCAACCAGTCTTCCTATTACCACTTTAGGACGTTTCCCCACCCTTCTTTACAGAATTCTTCTACTTTATAAATATTTTAAGGTTGTCCCCTCATGCACTGGGTGTTTAAGAACCTACACGTTATCAATAATATTTGAGTCTCAGAAATGGTGGTCATTTCAAAATGTTAATATTTTATAGTTTATTATGTATTTTGAGGTGTTATTGACTTGGAAATATAACCCATTTTAAGCTCCAGTTTCTTCACTTATTGTGGGACATAAGCTTCCAGAACTTGTTGATAATATTTAGATACTGCATTCAAGCACTTAACCCCATAAGGACCAAACTTCTGGAATAAAAGGGAATCATGACATGTCACACATCATGTGTCCTTAAGGGGTTAAACTACTACAGCCAGGATACCTCCTTTCAAACTGTTTTACCACTTACCAAGAACGATTTGGATGAGAACTTTTTTTTGTAAATTGTATTTTATTAGAGATTTTTTCACTCAAATTACCACTTAAAACATATGAAAAAAATAGTACAAAGACAGAACATTCTGCAACAAGCATGGTTATAAGCAGTTAACAGATCTTAAGGTGACAATGCAAAAAAATAAGGTCTAAGAGTTAACCCCTTAAGGACACATGACGTGTGACATGTCATGATTCCCTTTTATTCCAGAAGTTTGGTCCTTAAAGGGACACTATAGTCACCTGAACAACTTTAGCTTAATGAAGCATTTTTGGTGTATAGAACATGCACCTGCAGCCTCACTGCTCAATCCTCTGCCATTTAGGAGTTAAATCCCTTTGTTTATGAACCCTAGTCACACCTCCCTGCATGTGACTTGCACAGCCTTCCATAAACACTTCCTGTATAGAGAGCCCTATTTAGGCTTTCTTTATTGCAAGTTCTGTTTAATTAAGATTTTCTTATCCCATGCTATGTTAATAGCTTGCTAGACCCTGCAAGAGCCTCCTGTATGTGATTAAAGTTCAATTTAGAGATTGAGATACAATTAGTTAAGGTAAATTACATCTGTTTGAAAGTGAAACCATTTTTTTTTCATGCAGGCTCTGTCAATCATAGCCAGGGGAGGTGTGGCTAGGGCTGCATAAACAGAAACAAAGTGATTTAACTCCTAAATGTCAGTGAATTGAGCAGTGAAATTGCAGGGGAATGATCTATACACTAAAACTGCTTTATTTAACTAAAGTAATTTAGGTGACTATAGTGTTCCTTTAAGGGGTTAAGCAGAAAATGCATTAAGCAGCCTTAGTGCCACATAACTGTAAAAAGGACTGACTATGAAAATAAATGAATGATAAGCATAAAATTAAATGCAACATTTGTGGAACTATTAGGGACCCAACATCTCCCAATGGTATCTGATTGCTTTTTAAATGGAAGGTCCCCATATAACGCTACTGAGCAGCCTTCCAACTGGATAGTGCAAAGCTCTCTGGGGATCTGTTCACGATAGCGGATCGAGCTGCAGTGTCTCTAGTTACAGCTATTGTGTCTCTAGGCACACCCTGAGGAGCAGTTACTGCCTTGCGGACCCTACCTGCAGAGAGTATCATCGCACGGTCCTTTAAAGCTCTGAAAGGCTAGCATCCGCTCAACAACACATACACAAACTCATGCTCCCACCCTGGGACACAGATATACACACTGACACATGCACACCTTAAAACACACACACACGTCAATGTTTATATTTGCAGTTACTCTACTTTAAGGTTACCTTTTATCTGTAGGAGCGTTACTTGTTTGGAGTGCTGCCAGCTGCTGCTAGGGGCTGGAGTGATGCTCTCCCTTCCCACTCTTAAACGGCCATGGCGTCTGACCGGGCCACTGTTCAGCGATACCTGCATGCATGGGCTACCTGATGGGGAAATCGCTGTGGAACCCCAATTTTGTTCTTGCGGAACACAAGTTGGGAAACGCTGGTCTACATGACTATGGGTGTTTTGTAACTGGCCCTCTTTTCCACCTCAGTGATGTTCTGGTGGAGGACTTCCAACTCCGATTGTGTTTCTCGAAGATCTGATTTCTAGAGCTTTTGCAGGTCTAGCAGGAGGTACTTTCTCTCTACTTTTGTGACTGGACTTGATGCTGCATCTGAGGGAGTCTTGGTATACGTCGCCTCTTCCAGGTAGGTATCTCCCCCCTCGTCTCGGGATGCTTCCTCCTCACTTCGGACTGCATGAGCAATCTTGGAGGCAGTTGAAGAAGCGGGACTCTCAAAAGAAAGCCGTATATTTGGTAATCTCAGGGTCTCTGGTGGGCAAATTTTTTGGTGTTTATGCCCCATAATGGTCTCTGTTGGGGGAAACACAACAAGCAGGAGCTACCGTATGAAGAGCAGATTAATGCCAATTATTCAAAGTCTGGCCCAGAACTCTGCGGGTGCACGTCTGCTCTGTTACACCAACAAATGTCCCATTCCATTCCATTGATTCCATACTATTTCCAACTGCAAGTATATCATTAAAAGGGGACCTTTCCTTTTGTATTTTTCTCCCTTTTTTTGGTTCATATTTTTTTTTTTTTTGCCAGGCTGGCCTCTGCATAATTTTTTGCATATCGTACCGCTTTGTGCGATTCTTGTTAATTTGTCTTCTTTAGCTGCTTATGATGATAATATTGCTGCTACACACTGGAGGTCAGTGCATGCACTAGAGAATGCCACCATTGCAGACTTTATTTTCTACAACTGATGTGATTGCTGCACCTGGATGCAATTTTGGACCTTAAAGAAGGCCCCCCAACATTTATTGGCATTGTTACAATTTGACTGGTGAAGTTTTGTAACCCAGGATATTAATTATTTTTTTTTAGATCGTACTTCACGGACAGTCTCCTCTGAATTTCTTTTTTTACTTTTTTTTTTTGACATGCTCTTTTTCCTGTTTTCTGTGTACCAGAGTCCATGATGTGTAACATGGTTTTTCTCTTCCCCTGAGAGTATGCATTCATGCAGAAAATAATTTGTCAAATAAATACTTGGTGAAAATTATAGTGTGCATGGTTTGCTAATTTTATGGTGTACAGTATAATTTTCGGGTTGCTTTGTATCCCCCTTGCACCTCTATGGATGAATGACAGGGCTCATTACAATTTTTCCTGGTCTGGACCTGTAGCTATCGTTGAGCTGCAGTGTTAAGAATCAATTTAGAGGGCTCCAAGCCCTTGCACCATTTTTGTTAATACCAATTTAAGCATGGAAGCAACGGTATCAGGCTTAAGCCTAATTGAAACTTAGTGAATGACACATACAGGTAAGGAGACACATACAAACCAGTAAAAGGCATAAACATAGAAAATTGCTTTAATTTTTTTAGGCAGCAAATCTCTAAACCAATAAAGGAAAAATGAGTTCACAGATGTCCTCTCTATGCTCCTAAACTCTGTACTAGCTACTTTCCTTAATAAGAAGACTATGTCAAACTGAGTTTCAAATATATCTGATTAAAAGTACTGTTTTGAACACCATCTACAACTTTTATTTAATTTCATCATCTTACACAGAGAAGACTTACAATATATTTTTTTTTATTTATATATGTATATATTAATCATTACTCAGAACAGAAGTGGAGTATGGAGGAAAATGCCCTCTTTTTCATGATTCACAGATGGAAAAGTGCCCATCTTTCTGATTGCAAGTTTAACAAAAAAAGAAACCCAACTATTAAACAGTGAGAATTTTGAAGGACTGCAGAGCAAAAACCACAAGAGTACAAAAGCCAGTATTTAAAACACCTTTAAAAATATGAAAGAAAGAAAAAAGTACTGTGAGAAAAAGGGTACTCTGAGATTTGCTAGCCATGTATAGGTGCACTGGCTGAGAGCAATTCAAAGGTTTATGCAAGAAATAATGTCAGCAAAACACTGCATTAGCCAAAAGAGTTTACAACGTTTATGTTTCCATTTAAGCGGTTTATGAAAAAATAGTTTTGAGATGATTGTGCCATGTATTAATGTGATAGATAATCAACTAGAAAAAAGGGGGTTGATTATTTTTTCCTTTACAAATTATTTCAGCACAATTTAGTGTAACAAAAAGAAAGGAAATCTGAAAAATGTTTGTTTTTTTACGACGTTGAATTTGAAGACCTTCATTTGCATTGGTTAGTAAGTTAATTCAACCTTCTAACTAAAGTATGATCTTTAACAGAATTAAATTAAAATGGAGACCTGCTTTTGTTGTAACCACAGTTGAAGCATCTCAACTGGCTAATGAGACTATTTCGGCAGCCTTAAAATGCAATACTTCTGCCGGCAATCAATAGAGTGAGAAAGATCTTCATTTACAAAAATATGGTCAAACTCAAAATTGGAAGAGGTTGTTTTTTTTTTTTTTATATATATTTACACATTTTAATCCAAGATCTGTTGAAAGGTAAAAGAGCCTAACTATATACCAAACTTACCAAACAGAAAAAGACATTGCGTAACCACTTCACTGTCAATAGTTTCAATGAAGATGTTACATTTGGGAAAGTTTTGGAATAAGAGCATAAAATCAACACTTTTCATTATTTGGTCCATGTTTGTTTTTCTTGTCTAGAAAGGTTGCACAGACATGCACATGTGGCCGCCTTTCTTCATGGCCAACCTCTGGCAGAAGGATAGTGATCTTCACTATGGCTGGAAGCCAGAACACAAAGGAAGATCTTAGTTCTTCAGGATTATCTCATACGCTTGGAAGACGAATTGGGATACTTCAGGAGCACGACATCGTATAGAGAGCTGTTTGGAAAAGAGAAATTGAAGCTTAGATTTAAGTAAACACGTTTATAGAAGACCAATAATAAGAGATCACTGAAACACAATCAGAGTTTTTCACTAAACCGTGAACCTACAGCAATTCCAAGTGATTTCCAGGAAATTGTAAGACCCTATAGTTACATTTTGGACTGGAATTTGAATAACCCTTTATTTAGTAAAGCATGAACTGCCAGCAATGGCAAATGAGTTCTAGCTAAGTTTTCAAATCAAGGACCTGGTTTAATATTGTTGGATAAGCTTTCCAAAGAATTGAACATTTTAAGATAAACTTTTAAAATGTTGTTTTCAACACATTAAAATATATCATAAAACATAAAAATATATACGGAAATGTTTTAAAAGTTAATCCAATAATCTTAACAGTTTTGGACAGGTTATCCAACAATATCAAATTGAGGCCCAAGGCAGCTAAGCTTCGAGTTTGGGTATTTTGGCCTACAATTTAAACTTACTTTGAAATACTATATGGCTATGTTTGCCATCAATATAGCTGAGCAGTACATCCAGGATGTAACAGATGCATCGAAACTCTCAATGCTACAAAACATTGTCTAGCCCAGTGGTTCCCAAACATTTTAGGTTCAAGGCACCTCTAATATTGAAAATTTCAAAAAAATATTTAAAAGTTGTGTAACTGTAGAGTGCAGCATATACTGGCACTCTTGTATAATGAATAGAGTTGGTGTTTGATTGAAGGGGTGCTTGTATATAATTTTAGTGCTTTAATACAGGGGTGTGTTTATATGTAATGTTTGCGTTTGATTGCAGGTGCGTTTGAATGTAATGTTCGATTTTAAATATGGATGTACATTTGTGTGTTGTATTGGTATGAGTGAAGGGTGTATTTGTATATAATATTTGTGTTAGATTGCAGGAGTGTGTTTGTATGTTGTGCTGGTGTTTGATTGCTTGGATTTATGCACATGCACTGCCACACAGATATACATAAACATTAACACAAATACCCTGGCACATACACACAAATTCATACGGACACCTACACATACAACAAAATATATATACACACCCCCCCCCCCCCCCCCCCCCCCATGACAAACAGTTACATACACTGACATACATATACACAGATTTACATCCTGACACACAGAGGTGTTCGCATACACACGGACACAGATGCACATATTGACATATACACACACACTATATACACACAAACACAAGCATATTTGTGATATTTTTAAGACTCCTTCCTATTAGCTTGCCTTGTGTGTTCAGGAGGGTGGCTTGCTTGTAGTTCTGTTTAGGCTGCTGGCTGGTGGGTGCGAGATGTCTGGAGCGGCTCTTTGTGCTCCTTCTCCTCTCCCCCCCTCATGCTGCCTCCTCTCCCTCCCTACCAGCACAAAGCTGGAAGGAAGAGACAGGCTGTCACTTCCTCCCAGCCTGTCGACACTACAGGGGTTTGGCTGCAGTCTTTTTTTTTACATAGTTAGATAGCTGAAAAGAGACTTGCGTCCATCAAGTTCAGCCTTCCTCACACCTGTTTTTTGCTGTTGATCCAAAAGAAAAGAAAAAAAAAAAAAAAAAAACCCAGTTTGAAGCACAATTTTGCAACAAGCTAGGACAAAAAATTCCTTCTTGACCCCAGAATGGCAGTCAGATTTATCCTTGAATCAAGCAGTTATTACCCTACATTGAAAGATTATATCTTAAAAGGGACACGGCCCACGACACGGCCCCTGTTAAGCAGAAATGTTTTCCAGTGCGATCATAGCACTGGAGAAACATTTTGCCACACAGTTTGGGAACCGCTGGTCTAGTCTATAAAACAAGGTTTCAGAATCTCTCTTTCTCGACATTTCTATTAAGACAAGATACTGGGTTGCTATATAAGTAACGGAAAGAAACAATCTTACTGCTAAGTTAGAGCTTCCAGATTGCATTCGCAGCTCCGCCAATACCCAGATACCATTTGTGAGTTTTATGGATTGATACAACATGTCTTGCCCTTCCACTGTGCGTCGGGCCACTGTGAAGATGTCACTGGCTTGCAGCTTATTACTGACAGCATCTGTGGTATGAATAAAGAAATCCCAATCCATAATAAATTATAACAAATAATTAAAGTTATACATATATTTTAAGGCAAACTTTCATCTGCAAATGCTAAAATATAGAATACAATGTGATATTTGTTATAGATCACAAAAATTATACCAATTGCTGTTCTTGTACAGCGCTGCAGAATTTGTTGGCACTATATAAATAATATTCAGATTCTCTCAGTCAACTAAATTGTATAACCAATGAAAAAAAGAAAAAAAAAAACGAACATGCACAAGAGTGTGTTTATTGTCCTTTCCTCTTGATGTGTCACAGCATGGCTAAACAATACCTATATCTGTACTAGACACACTGTAAATATAGACTTACCCGAGTTTAGAGGACAGTCCCTAACTTGAAACTGAGCTTCATTTTCATTAGGAATCTCCTTCCAAGTGGCCAAAAACATTTGTCGCTCTGGAAGAGAATAGAAATTCAAAAAGAAATGAAAAGCAGAGCATTAAAAATAATAATTCACAGTAGCACTTTATATGAGAAAGTGAACAATTACTCAACCACACAGATGTAACATATTGATACTGCACACCTCATCTTATGGGAAGATAGGTGTGGAATGATGCATCACATGACTTTGCTGCGGAAGGATATAGATGGATTATGGGACGGAGCACTCAAATGGCAGATTAAATTGAATGTAGATAAATGCTACTGCTCTATTACATGGTCTGCCCACCTTTAAATCTTCTGAAATTACCCCTAAATACATTTCCTCAGAAGTTGAGGTTAGTACTTTATCAAACATTCTATACTCTGCCCTTGGCTTTATTTTGGGGAAAAACAGCACCTCGAAGGGTACATTATAGTATTATATAAGAATATTTGGGACCAATGCAAACCATTGTCTGGAAATCTATTTATAGACAGGACTATACATATGACACAAGGCCATGCATTTAGACGGGAAGAATGGAGATGTAATCTAATGCAAAGGAAAGTTGTTTTTTTTACAGTAAGAACTATAAGGATGTGGAATTCTCTGCTGAAGGTGTTTTTGTTCAGCGTCTGTACAGATGTTTAAATAGCAGCTAGATGAATACTTGAAAGAAAAAAAAAATACTATTCAGGGATATCATTTTTAATATGTCAAGTAACAGCATCTTGATCCAAGGAGAGATCTGATCTGATCTGCATTCTGGGTTCAAGAATGAACTTTTCCTAGTTTGTTGCAAAAGTGGAAGTCACTTCAAACCGAGTTTTTTGCTTTCTTTTGGATCAATAACAAAAACAGGTTGAACCTGATGGACATAAGTTTTTTTCAGCCTATACAAGTATGATAAAACCACACTCACCCATTTTCCCATCTTCAGCAAACAGGATGTGTAGAGGATACACAACACTAAAGTAGAAAACGTCAATATTGTTTTTCACTGCAACCTGCAGAGGATAATCACAAGGCATATACATACGAGTTAGTTAGTAAAGAAGTTATTATATGATGCTTGGATGCTGATAAACAACCTGCAGATTTAAAAAGTATAATTAACAAGAATGGAGTGGGTAAGTGAATCTAAGAGATGGATGTTGATGTCAAATTAAAGAGATGACAATGTTAGACTAGTGTATTTAGAGATGATGCTATGGAATAATGGAAAATGTATGAATATGATAGAACGGAAGATAAATTGCAAAACAATACAAAGGCTACTCTTCCAGTTACTTGGCAAAGATTATTTTTTAATACGATAAGCAAAGATAAAGGCCAACTGATTGGGTTACAGCATCCATCACTGGAATAATCTGCACTAATAAAGGAAGATACAAAGCTAATTTGAGTGAATCTTATCTGACTGGTTAGTATGCCAATAAGCCATAATGACACAAAAATGGCAACAACAAAAAAAAAGGTAGGTTAGAAATTTTAGCTTTAATATTAGTGCTAAATCCACAGAGAAGGAGACCATTGCTAAAAGATGCTATTTACATAATAGATAGTGATCATGCGATTCTATTATGTAAGAAACAACTGAACAGCTCATGTCCATACACTTAAAATGAAATTGACACATTAACAGCAGCATATAAGCAGATAATGATTTCAAAGTGATCACAATTCCACAAATCTCATACTTTTCAAGATCACTTTACCACTTATTGGATTTGTGAAAAAGGGCCCTATATGTTAAACACTCAAATTTTGCAAATCATTGCCATTATGAAGATGAGTTAACACTTTCAAAGGGCCATTGAGCACTTGGCAAATTTAATTCCTAAAAGGATTGGAAATTTAAAAAAAATAAAAAATAATAATTCATACCAAAATGGTATACTAAATAGTGCTTTTAGCACTATATTGTCAGGAATACACTTTTGCATTCCTGCCCATATAGTGTTCCTTTTAGAAGTTTTACACTTTGGGACTGTTGGAGGCTTTTAAGTGGTTGACAAAATTTAGATTTGGATTGCTTTGAAATATCACAATATCAGCTAAAGGTCCTAAAACGCTATTGTGAGCCTAAAAGGTCAAATTATATAGTATACCAAAGCATAAAGTTACAAAGATAGGCATATATATTGCAGAATATAGAGAGATATGAACATAAATGTATATAAATATCCTATGGACATAAATAGTAACAAAACAAACACTTTGTACCTGCAGGTTGTTTAGAGGTTCCATTTTCATGACAGACCCAATAGTGTTTAGAGGGAGGGAGATGTCTGTGGACTGGTTGGGTGCTAAGGGAGTAGGTATCTGAAGTGGAGCAGCAGGCGCCAGACCAAAACTGCCAAGATTAATACATCATTAAAGGATAAGAAAAACAAGTAATTCTGTTTTACTAGATTGTGGTATGGTCCATTATGTACCTGTTACGGTTGAATTGAATGGCAAAATCACTCATAACTTGAAGTGCGCGATTGGTGAACTGCAGATCCATGAAAACAGATCCAGATCTTCGTGCAAATGTGCCGCTAATTTCCAGGCCTTTCCCCTTCATTGCATGCAGCCATACCTTGGATAGAAACATCAGTAATATGCTTAGAATAACATTTTAGTCTGGAGTAAACGGTTTGTAACCAGATATACTCAACACATTTAACATACGTAATACAGGAATGCCTCACCTTTATTTCAGTTTATAACCCAGGCTCATATTGTTTCAGGGTGAAATCAAAAGGAAATCTTTTACAAGGATGAAATATGTTGATGCCCTTTCTTGCTGTAACTGTACTAACTTTAGAGACTGCAGATAGCCTTTTCAGTATAAGCGATTATACCCTGATATTGTGACAGTCAAATCCCCGTTTTGTCAATAAAATTTAGATCCACTTTATTAATATTACAGCAATATTACGACAGATCAAGCAGTGTCGTATTTTTTTGTCTGAGCATTTATGCATTGCTCTCTACCTCACTGTTGCTTAATTATTTATAGCCCCCAGTCCTGTAACTTCATCCCTTATTTTGGAAGTTTTAGTGAAATGTAGTCTTTACCAATTGGTGACGAAAAAGCAGACCACAAGCAGGTTTTAAGAGAAGGTATAGTTCAAACATCCGTACTATGTATTTCTTGGATGCCGTAACCTCTACAGTAATTAGTGTTTTATTGATCTGAGCCATTAGTCAAGTCTCTATCAATCAAACTCAGTATGTCCAACACAGATAAAAAGTATGTTTCAAGGCCAAGTAAAGTTTAAACAACTAAGAATTGTTAAGGTATAACAATGTGAAGTACATGATTAAACATATACAATCTAGTTGTAGTCTAAAAATAAACTATTAGGAAATAGGACTCCTTAAATGGTTACATCCAGTTGAAACTAGGCACTGAATAGTATATATGAAAATACGAAGGCATAGACACTTACAGATTTTGGAGGCACAAAGGATCCGGTCACCATACCCGTTCCAGGGCCCAAATCAAAGAGATCACCAAGACCTCCAGAGATAGGAGGGGCAAGGCTAGCAGGACCCACCAAGGGTGCAGCAAAACCAGAATTGATCTGAACAAGGAAGAATGCAATGAGTCAAGAGCGACATGTATGTAGATACATTGATTATATTCATTACAAGATACAAGATTCATGCAAGGGATTATACAAATCTAAAGGAAACATACTTGGAAAGCTTGGTTAACACGACAAGTAAGGCACTGGCTTATAAGCAACATTCAATTGTGCTGTATATTATATATTTATAAACAGTGACAGTTTTCCCATTGTTCTTAGCTGTTGAACGAATAAAGCTCTAATGGTATTTTAGAGTTTTTCCCCATTTTTTTTTTAGATCTACAGTTCAGCAAAACCTCTGTATTACAATCTTAGGTTGGTAAAACGAAAAGCTAACTTGTCAAAACAAAAGGTGTTATAAATGTGGAGATGAACACTACTTTGCAAAATAGTTTTTAGATGGGATATGGCTGGAATAATGCTCACACCATTGGCTTACTGAGGGCGTACAAAGTGCTTTTTTGTCTTATATGATCAATTTTGATGGAGATGTCCCCAAATGATCATTTAAGTAGAATGACATGCACCTAATAATATATAATCGCCTGCCTTTTCTTTCATCTGTATGAAAAGAAACATTGTCTCATTTATTTTTCTAATTATGTCAACATGGAATCAACTGAGTTTAAGAAGAAGAAGAAATAAGATCATTGGAATATTAACAGAACATTAGATGCAGTGACCCGCCAAATAATCACTGTAGGAGTTGGGTACATGACAGATACTTACAGGTAAGCCAGCACTTGTGTCTCCTCCCAACTGTAGAGATATAAAAAAAAAAAAAGAAAAAGAAAGGAAGGAAGAGCATAATATGTAGAGGTGAGGAGGAGCTGTTCAATAGGTCATTTTAAAAATAAGACTTTAGCTTTGGTTCACATTGCTACCTGATAGGTATATTTGTTGAGTGAAGATCACTAATGAATGTAATGTTAATAACTGTGATTACCAGTCTGATGAAGCTCTCAAAAGATGTGTCCGTAATAGAGGACTGAAACCCCCAGAAACCATGCAATTTTTAATAAAAGTCACCCGTGGCATACCCCTTCTGTATCTTCCACAATCTTGAAGCAAGTGAGACATACACAAAAGCCGCAGTAGGAGACAGCCAGCGACAGCGCAAGAAAGAACATTGAGAGAGGGGGAAAAAGAAAAAGTAAAGGGAAGTAAGGGGAACAGCAAGGGAAGATTAAAGGAGAGATGCACTAATAATAGATATTAAGCCTTATTTGAAAGCAGGAAGGGGGAAAAAAAAAAAAAAAAAAAAGTTCAATACCATGTAGTTCCATACTTCATAATAAATTGATGGTATAAATTAAAAACAAAGAACAATAAACTAAGATGTTAAGAGATGATGCATGTTTCCACCATGGAAATATTACTGCACACATTTGTACAGACACACACATACACATTTGTTGCTTTATCTAAATAAGCCCATCTGTTTACACCAAAGATAATTCAATTGAGGAACCTATGTCTAGTTATTTATTACAGACTGTTCATCACTATATTTTGTTGCATTTACCACTTGTTTCTTTTGGAGCAACTACATTTTGTTATTTTCATGTTGTTAGTTTGATGGTAATATGAAGGCTTCCCACCTTATAGGTTGTTTGCTTTAAGTTCTACCCCGTTGTTTCTTAGCCCTTCTCTTCCCTTCGTGGTTATCGAAAACAAAGTTCAACCATGCCCCATTCTCTACTCAAGCACATTAACACGGATCTACACATATTACATACCAGACTGTCGAGGCCACCACTTAAGAGATCTACACCTGCCAACGGCACAGTGCTTGTGGTTATTGGTGGTCCGGTGATGGGTGGAGCAAGATCCAGGTTTAAGAGATCACCCAACAAATCACCCTGTGATGGGATAACAGAAGCATGTGTCTCAGTAGGTGGAGCTCCTACAGGGACAACTTCTGGGCTCTCTGGACTCTCACTGCTGTGGGAAAGGTAAAAATTATACAGTTGGCAAATATTGAAAAAGGGGGAGCAATAGAAAATTATTAATTCTATACAAATAGAGGCAAATATCTTTCTCAGTAACATCTAAAGACAATTTCAAAATATGAAGAGGAATGTTTCCAATGTGTAGCTTTGGGCACCTACTTAAAATATTGACATATTACTTTAGGATAACTGCAAACGGCAAGAGTGCTTTATTCAGTTCATATACAGCCATCAACAGGGCACAACAAAGATAAAATGTAAAAGCATACAAGTCAGGGTTCATAATTTCCACTAGCATATTTTTGTAGTCTACCTTCATAGGAAGAAGAGAATAAGTATTATCCCAAAGGCATTTCCCCAAAGGGTTTATATAGTTATCAACAGTGGGTAAGTAGGTTATAGTCTTAATGCAGATTTCTGTATTGGTTTACTGTGACAAAGAGAGTTTTTTTTTTTTTTTTTAACACTATGCTTTGCGACTAGGGGATTCCGTGC
Source organism: Pelobates fuscus (assembly GCF_036172605.1). NCBI lineage: Eukaryota > Metazoa > Chordata > Amphibia > Anura > Pelobatidae > Pelobates > Pelobates fuscus. The sequence goes on from NC_086321.1 coordinate 175,229,976, forward strand.
TCACTGCTCTTACACTCTTTAGTGGAACACTAATCATCAGATGCAGAGTGACTGGGCACCCCATAGACCATCTGATAAAAAGGAGCCACAGTACTTGGGATACTGGTTTTGGAAATCCCCAGGTTCTCTCAATCATTTTAACTATACATTACATTTAGACAGATTACAGATATCGGATTTACTACACGTTAATAATAAATAACTTGTCCTAGACAGAATACACAAACATCAAACCAAAAGAGTTTCCAGTAGCAAGAAGAGGCAACACACAATACCTAAAGCAAATATAGAAAATACCATCCAACTGTAGCATTCTTGAATTAAAATAATAATATGTCATTAGAATGTCCAAGACAGAAAACTGTATCACTTCTAAAAAGAAGAATGGACCACTAATGCTGCCATGTACAGAGAGAATGCCTGCATGTAAGAAGCATAATAAGTAGTGCAAGTAAGTAATCTTTCAGCAAAATACTCACGAGCCTGTCCGTGGAGGTAATCTCTTCGGAACAATTCCTCGACTCCCCTCCACAAAGGCGCTTGGAGGCTTGTGATAAACGGATGCCAGCGTCCCAATGTAACAGATCAGCTCCTCAAGAAGAGTGGGCTCGATGAGGTCTGTCTCTTCAGAGATCAGTGGTTTCTCTGCCAGTACGACTTCCTTTGCAGCAACTGGGTCTGTTGAGAGCAACCTCCAGTAAATGTAGCCACGGTCACGAAGATCTGGATTATCTGAATCCTGTAGAAGACAAAAAAAAAAACAATGAACTGCTTGCATATCAAGCATCAACAATTTAGATTATAAGGGGGGGGGGGAGAGAACCATCAATCACTATTTAATGAAAAATGTACTAGTAATCTGAGGAATTAATAGCAGGCTGGCTGATCATTATTATTTGTGTTTGCTAAAATGGAAGATAATTATCTGATGGATAATCTGACAGCAAAAGTATGGAATATTTTTTTTTTAGAACCTGGGATTCTTGGCCAAATTACATCCCCAGTTGATCACGTTATCTTTGCATGTAGGACAAACTGGGTACATCACAGCAAGGTCTCCCTACTCCATACTTTTCCTTTTCTGTTTTGTATAGTAGTCATTTGTAAATGGATTATGTATTAAACTTGTTTGGCTTTGTACTGAGAATATGTTTCTTAAAGAAAAAAAAATGCACCAGAATGCCAACTATATAAAAAAATAGTTAAAATAAAATCAGTAACTACAACTCATTAAGCCTCAGTACCTCTAGGAACTGATTTCTAAAAAAAAAAAAAACAAAAAAAAAAACTGGAAAGCTATTACAATAACATTATTGAAAACCTTCTGGTTGAGATACTATTACTACCAGAAATGTCTCATTGTAACAGCTTTGTTTTCCTGGCACTATAGAATACCTTAACTGTCAGGATTCACAATAATTTATCCCACAATGACATACCTTGGTAAATCCATGCAGTGCTACTTATTATTTTATTATCTACTTTCTCTTAACCCCTTCAGGACCGGCCTGTTTTTGCGATGTTTGTACGTTAAGGACCAGAGCAGTTTTAACACTTTTGTGGTGTTTGTGTTTAGCTGTAATTTTCCGCTCTCTCATTTACGGTTCCCATACAAGTTATATATTGTTTTTTTCAGGACAAAAGGGGCTTTCTTTACATACCATTATTTGTATTATGTCCAATATTGTATTTAAAAAAAATAATAAAATATGGTGAAAAATTAAAAAAAAAAAAATCATGTTTTTGGACTTTTACTTGAAAAATCTTTTACTTATCTACAAAAGCTAATGAAAAAAACTGCTAAATAGATTCAAAATTTTGTCCCGAGTTTAAAAACACCCAGTGTTTACATGCTTTATTGCTTTTTTTGCCAGTTATAGGCCTATAAATACAAGTAGGAAATTGCTGTTTCAATATATATATATTTTAAATGTATCAATAGTGACCTTGTAACACCGTTATCTGTCATAAATCCCTGAAACACACCTAACATGTACATATTTTTTTAAAGTAGACAACCCAGGGTATTCAAAATAGGGTATGTCCAGTTTTTATTAGTAGCCACTTAGTCACAAACACTGGCCAAAGTTAGCATTTATATTTGTTTGTGTGTTAAAAATGCAAGAAACGCTAACTTTGGCCGGTGTTTGTGACTAAGTGGCTACTAAAAAAGGCTGAACATACCCCATTTGCAATACCTTGGGTTGTCTTCTTTTGCAAATGGTATGCCATCATGGGGCTAATTCTCATTCCTTGGCTACCATACGCTCTCAAAGGCAACCTAACCAATCCGACAAATTTCAATTAAAAAAAAAGTAAAATCAAGCCTTATATTTGACCCTGTAACTTTCACAAACACTATAAAACCTCTACATGTGGGGTACTGTTATACTCAGGAGACTTCGCTGAACACAAATATTAGTGTATCAGAACAGTAAAATGTATCACAGCAATAATATCCTCAGTGAAAGTGCTGTTTGTGTGTGATTAATGCAAAAAACTTCACTTTCACTGACAATATCATCGCTGTGATATGTTTTACTGTTTTGAAACACTAATATTTGTGTTCAGCGAAGTCTCCCGAGTAAAACAGTACCCCCATGTACAGGTTTTAGGGTGTCATAGAAAGTTACAGGGTTAAACACAGTGCTAGCAAATTAAATTATCTGGACTTTCGGCCTGGGTTGGCAGGCAGGTCCCTCAAATTGCAATCATTAAAATTACTTAATTAGGTAAAAATATTACATAAATACACATGTAGAATTTTAATATATATACATATTTATATATTTGACGTCTACGTGTATATTTATGAAATTATTTATGTAATTATGTATATGGACATATGTATATTTCGTATTGTTTTTATTTATTTATTTATACATAGATATATATATCATTACATTCTAAGTATATTTTGATATAAATATATATATATATATATATATCAAAATACTGTTAGAATAAAATTGCATATATAAAGGTTTTTTTACTGTAAGAACAATCAGGATGTGGAATTCTCTGCCTGAAGAAGTGGTTTTATCAGAGTCCATACAGATGTTCAAACAGCTACTAGATGCATACTTGCAAAGACAGAATATTCAAGGATATAATCTTTCAATGTAGGGTAATAACTGCTTGATTCAAGGATAAATCTGACTGCCATTCTGGGGTCAAGAAGGAATTTTTTGTCCTAGCTTGTTGCAAAATTGTGCTTCAAACTGGGTTTTTTTCTTTTTTTTTTTTTTTTTTTTTTTTCTTCTTTTCTTTTGGATCAACAGCAAAAAACAGGTGTGAGGAAGGCTGAACTTGATGGACGCAAGTCTCTTTTCAGCTATCTAACTATGTAACTATGTAATTATTAAAAATTATTTTTATTTTTTGTTATTTATTTTTATTAACATATTATTTGTATTTTATAATAATATATATATACCATATATATAGCAATTATATATATATTGTATATATTCGTGTGTAATTTAAATATAAGTGTATTTTTATATTAATATACGTATATATAAATATAAAAATACACTTAATATGACATTATATATATGATACATATACATATATTATATATAGATATAATACATGTGTATATATATCATATATATATATACACATATTATTTATTTATTTTTACACTGATTTTACACTCTTTTTTTTTTTTACTTTATTTTTTGGATTTTTTACTTGCAGGGAGACTGCCTGTCAGCACAGACAGTCCCCCTGCAGGCAGATACACAGACCCCTATTGCGGTCATGTGATCGAGTGATCACATGGCCGTGGGGTCCTGATCTGCCGAGGGGGGACTGCCCGGGCAGACAGGCAGTCCCCCTGGACCGGGTGGAGCACTGATCGCCGCCGTGGGACCGACGGCGATCAGGTAAGTAGCCCCAGACCGTTATGACGGTTCAGGACCGTCAGCGGTCCAAACGCACGTTTTACCGCTGACGGTCCTGAACCGTCAGCGGTCCTGAAGGGGTTAAACTCATAAATTAGTGCAGGGAGTCTAAAAGCACATAAAAACACATATTTCCAAGTTTTATCCAGCTATCCATAGGAGTGCAATTATCCCTAACATACTGAAAATTGATACAGGACACAAAGATGTAGTTCTACCTATTTTCGGCCTCCGTCGATCAGTTACATATAACCCACTTTGTCATCGAAAGACACGGACACATAATTAAGATTTTTCATACACACCTGTGTTGCCAAGCTTAGCACTTGTTGCACCAATTCCTGTGTTTCGGTTGGTTTCTTCAAGAATAGCTTCACAATAGCTGTCAGAAGTTGCAACTGAACCTGGAAAAGAAAAAAAAGAAAGAAAAATTATGTTCAACTGTAAATTCTAATGATTCCAACCTACTCAATATATGGCATACACTGCACACACAATCAAAGTTTTACCTAGCTTTTTATAAGAGTGCAATTTCCTCTAACATACTGAAAATCTTATATAATAAAATAATATATTTACAAATACACACACACATATTTATATATATGCTACACCTGCAAGAGTTAGAAATGGGATTGTAGAATACAATAATGAACAAAGTCAGGTACACATCCAGGGCATTCTTTATATAACAGAAGGTTTATTCTAGCAACTATGCACTAAAAGGGCATCACTTGACAAAATATATATCTTTTTTTTTTTTTTTAAACCAGCAAGTAAACACTTTTAACCAAATATACAAACCAAAATAAAACAAGAAAAAAAAAAAAAAAAAACAATGAATGGCATGTAATAAAGGTTTATAAACATTCTATAAACCTGGTCAATTTTCATGGTTGGGCATTCCTTTCGGCTATCAGAATTTATTGAACGTCTTGTCCTTACTCTAAAAAACATTTTCCTATGCCTTACACTAAATCTCCTTTCTTCCAGTCTAAATGCATGACCTTGTGTTCAATGTATAGTCCAGTTTATGAAAAGATTTCCACACAATGGTTTGTATTGGCCCTGAATATATTTGAATAATTACATCATACCCCTCTGAGGTGCCATTTTTCTAAATTAAACAGATTTACATTTGTTAACCTTTCTTCATAACTGAAATGCTCCAGCACAACAACTTAAACATATTAATCTTTGCAGATATACAGTGTTTATAACCAGGAGAGCAGATGATACACATGTACACATTCAAAAACCATCACCCACTATGTACTGCGTTTATGCTTCCATATATGGACGGCAGTTACATAACTCACCTGTGTGCTCTCATCGTGGAAACCCTCCAGGAAGCTCTCAAGCAGCTCATCAGCATTGTCAATACGCTCTGCATACTCCCCAACAATCCAGATCATGGCAGCCCTGGCTTCGGGCTCATCAAGTGAGTCCAGATTCTCACACAATGTTGAAATGACACTCTCATACCTTAAAGGACAGGGAGGATGAACTGGTCAGTTTAAAGGCTATCATGTTGAAGTGGTGGGCTAACCACAATAATGCCATGTTTGAATAAATCCCCATATACTTTCAAGACGAGCCTTGAAATATTTTTGCTATGTAAATGTATTTAAAACAAATTGTGTACTTTTTACAAAAGCTACAGGTGAGGTGACTAGACTCAAAGCAGAACAATGTGATACGCCCAACTAAAATATTACTTCCCAGCATTACATGCTAAAAAATATAGTTACAATCAGAATTAGGTTAAACATTCTAGAGCCTATAGTTAAAGGAAAAAAAAATTGCTTGAGGAAATTGAGGTAGAAAAGAACTCCTACTTGTTAGGGTACTTCCTGAAAATGTCCTTAATAACAACAATGGCTTCCTGTACAACATAATTCACTTTGGTTTGGATAAGGTCCAGTAGAGTGCTAACACAACGCTCAGCAGATTGCTGTAGGGAGAAGAGGAGCATGCTGGTTATCACAATGTATTTTTCTTCACGGTATAAATTACTAGACTGGAGCTTAAAATGTAATAGACTGGCATCCCTTACCTCCACTTTAATCGCACAGCGCCCAATGGCTCTCACAGCTTTTCGGACAAAATCAACGTCAACCTCTGTGGCATATTCCTTAAGTTCTGCTAGAACCTGAATGTTGAGATGAATAAAATAAGTACACAATACAGAATAAAAATTAGTCATCCAGAACTCTAGTTTCAGGCTGACTAATGATGCCCCAGTGACGCTGCCATAGGTGGAGTTCAAAGATGTATACCTGACACTAAAAGTCCCACTGCCCAGTCCACAAAAGGGTTAAAAAAACAAACAAACAAAAAAAAACTTTAAACTAACCTGATTTCACCTCCGATGTCGCCCGGTGCTGGGTCTGGCTCCTCCTCTGCCAATGTCAGCCGATGGGGGGTACCTAGTGTGCATCGAGCGCCGCTCATTCGATCTTACACATAGGAAAGCATTGACTCAATGCTTTCATATAGGGGTTTTCAATCTGCTTGATGTCCTAATGCAAAGCTTGAGGACATCCAGCGTTGTTTCACTGAGTAAAACTCTGTAAAACTAGGAAGCTCTTACCAGACAGCCACGAGAGGAAGTCTTAACACTGCAATGTTTTACATTGCAGGGCTAATGGGGACAGGTACACTACACCCTAATCACTTCAATGAGATGAAGTGGTCTAGAAGCCTATAGTGCCCCTGTAAGTGCAATTTTGTTGTCTTTTACCAATTATGATTTGTGCTACACCCTGCACACATTCCTTTGTGTGTCTATAGAAATGGATGACAAAATATATTAATCTCTCCAAAGCCAATCAGATTTTTGTTTCCAGCATGAAAAGTCTGTCTGGATATAAATAACCTAAAACACGGAGGATTCTGGAGGAAGAACATGGTTGTAATCAACCATTTATTTATTTTTAAAACATTGAGAGTTAAAAAAAATTCTTCTAATTAAATTTTAAAGGAACACTCTAGGGTCAGGAATACCTGTTTGTGTTCCTGACCCTATAGTGTTAAAACCACAATCTTGCTCTCCTGCTCCCCCCTCCACACCCATTTCCCCCTAAATGTAGCAACATCTTGCCTTTATTCCAGTCTGCAGCTGCTGGCTCTGCCCCCAATATGCCTGCTTGGCTGACATCAGAAGTGGTGTTCTGAGCCAATCACGATGCTTTCACATAGGAAAGCATTAGATTGGCTGAGCTTGTCAAGAAAGCAGGATCAGGGGTAGAGAAAGCACAAGCCAAACATAGCCCCGGTCAATCAGGATCTTCTCAAAGAAATGCATTGAATCTATGAGGACAGTTTACTGTCTCAATGAAGAGGGTGGAGACACAGCATGGCAGTGCTGAACAGACCCAGGGGTCAAGGCACCTTCTCTGCTTCCGTGTCGGGAGGGCCAGGAAGCAGGGGGAGAGATCTAGGAAGCAGCTCTCCAGTCCTCCCACGCGATGCGGTGTGGAGCATTGCCATGGTAATGCACAGCAACGCTCCACATAGATTGCTCACGGGAGGACAGGAGAGCCGCTTCCTAGATCTCTCCCCCTGCTTCCTGGTCCTCCCGACACGGAAGCAGAGTAGGAGTCTGCCGTTCTGGGCAGGCAGGTGCCTACTCTGAATTGATGCAGACAGCCAGCAGCCCCCTCCCCCGGCGACCTTTGGCCGCGTGCCCACAGAGAGGGCCCGGCGTGCCATAGGTTTGCGATGACTGATCTATACTATTTATTGCGAGAAACGAACACAATCAGTTTTCAAAATTCAATAATTCTACCTGTACCATCAGTTATTTGGAATAAACGGCAAAATATTGTTTAAAAGTGGATAATCTACTTTTAGACACAAATATACCATTGAATGAATTATGTTTTAACATTACTTGACTGCCATATGGTCGGCCATATATAACACTGTTCTGCATTAGTCAACCAACAATAATGTGTTTTTGGATAAATGTACAAATTTAGTGTGTGTTGGAGGGTTCTTATTTGATTTTAAATTATTGAGGACTACAACTTTTGCACAAAACTGTATAGATCTACACACGTGTTCACACAACATACAGTTCGCATATCCAGTGCCAGTTTTATTTATTATGTGTTATTTGCTGTATTCTACACGATATAATGCATTACCTAGAGTCATATGATATGCACAAACAATTGAAGATCCATTAATCATCATGGTTTATCAGCTGCTCTTAATTGACAATGTAGTTTGCCTAAATATATTGGAAGGTAAAGTATACATACTGACCTGTGCAATGTTTGCAGGAGACGCTAGGCGTATCATAATATCTAACTTCTCCAGTTTCACATATATTGGGTCATTATATTTCACAAAGAACACCTTCATTTCATGTTTTAATATCTCTGGTCTGCAAGAAAGCACAGAATGGGAAGTTACACATTATGAGAACGTCTAAAAAGGTGTTTAATGTAAAGAAACAATTGGTGCTATTCTCACCGTTTTTGCACAATCAGGTTGATGTTGCGTAGTGCAACATATTGCAGCTCAGGTTCCGCAGAGAGGAGGGTAACTAGTGGAGGGGCTAGCTTTTTCAGTAGTGTTCCATAGTAGTCCAGGTCTTTGGACAGGAGCTCCATGAATTTCATCAGAACTTTCACAGCAGAGAGAACAACAGCTGAATTTGCATGTGAGAGCCGTGGTGTCACTCTTTCGCATATACTATGGAGGCAACAAGAATCATAAGATTGAAAATTACAAATTGCTCCATGTAAAGACTTGGTTTGGTGCAAAAAAATACAATTAAAAAAAAAATAAAAAAAATAAAAAAACTAGAGCACAAACGAATAGAATTTTCTCAGGAATTACAAACTCCTTAATCTTAACCAACAAAGTACGATAGAAAAGGAAGAAAAAGCAAATACAGTATACTACATCTAAAATTATAGTTTCAAGCTACAGAAAAATGGACAAGACAAAGTGCCATGCATGTCAATTCCAGCTGAAAATATAAAATTTTATTTCAACATTTAGACTGCCCCATCTTAATTCAACCCTGTGATATACATATCAAATTCAGAGTCACAATCCCAGGCAATAGCTTTGTGGTTGCCGCCGTTAATTAAACTTCCTTTAATTATGATGCTAGAGGAGGTGAGAAGAGAGAATTGAACTTTCACTCAAGCTCTTCTCCCAGTATGTAAGCAAGAGAACGAGAAGGGTTGAACTAAGCTGGAGTGTACCTCCCACCTATCTTTAAAGTGCTACAGTAAGAGTAAAAGGAATCTTAACCTAATTGAAAAAAGAAAAAAGTGTAACAATACAGAACACTGTTGAAACATGTATTAGAAAAGAACAGCGCCATCTTGTGGTTCTAGAGACATTCATAAAAGAAACTCGTTCTCTAGTATTGTGGTTTATAATGTTTCCCTACTGCAGGCTTCACTACTATGTATCCTATTCTCTCTATAATTTACCATACAATATTACTACCATTAGTTCTATTTCCCACACAAGGCTGGCACGTTTCTTCACCAAACTCAATCTTAATAAATTAAAATCAAATTGAGAAAAAAAAAAACAGGCTTCAATAACCAAGCAGTGACTAGAGCAGAGTTGGAGAATGTTTCAAGAACAGCTAAATTTTGCCTAATTGTGCAACACACTTGCAATAATGCAGCCGGAGGTTGCATGGTGGAACAAACTTGCGGCCTGTGGGCGGCTGAGACGGCCGCTTTCTCGCGCTCGTACAAACCAAGCATGCTCCTAACCACCCCTCTCCCCCATGGACTGGTGGGGGTTATTCCAGTCCTGCTGGGATGATACCACCCACTCACCTCGACCAGATCTGACAGTTCACACGGAGTTGTCTCCCTGCGAGTTGCAAACGAAGATGGTCGCCAATGCGATGTCTCCAGCACTACAAACTCCCATGACTTGTGCATCACAGGAGAAACATCTCACTAGGGCCTTTGAACACATGGGCGCAATTCTGGAGTATAATCGGATGAAGAACGAAGAGGTCTGTCGTTACAGCTATACTCCAGCCTACTGGTCGAGACCATGACTGGAGGTGAAGCCAAGGCCTCAGAAAATGCTTCAAAGCCAACGGCTCAGTCCTGTTGTAGACCGCTCCCTTCCTGGGCCACAGTCCAACATTGGTCAACCCCTTAATTACCACTCACATCCTCGGGTGGCCCTTACTCATCATGATATCAATAAGCCTGGCTGAGGGCCTCTATATCAAGTCCCATTTGCAGCATGACTAGGGACTTGTGGGACCGGTACATTGGACTGTACCTTGGCCAGGGGCTGGTAGCGTGCAGATAAGCGGGACTGAAGTACACACTCTTACCAGATCATTGTACACTGTATGAAGGGCATAGGCTGAGCTTAATCACTCCTTTTTGTAATGCTCTGCTCTTTAGTGGGCAGTTATTTTTTAATAATCGTTTGTATGTACTGTGTTTGCTGTGCTGGAGAGCAACTGAACCAACTGTAGAAAGGTTTTCATGTTCTACTTTGTCAGTCAATTTTAGATGGATAGAAGCGGGGATGGGTTGCATTTTAGGTACACTTTAAATAAAAACTATACCTGTACGTAAACTATATATGAATTTTTTAATTTTTTTTTATTGAATTCTTTATTTTGGTTGTGCATTTATGAAAATTACATACAAGCGTTCTATAGGTCACAGCATCGTAAACAGGCTTCAATAATATACGTTTAAAACTGGATGTGACATTTGAGGAACATGCACATTTTTTTATATTAATGTTTAAACAAGCTTTAACCATTTAGTTGCGTCTGAAAAGTCCCGTTACGCATAAAATAATGATGAGTAACACAAAATGTTAACGTAGAGCTCCTTTAAATAATAAGAATAATACGGTAGCTTAAACTCTGCGGTTAGGTACAGGGGGCACGTTACAAATTGCTATGGGCATCAGGAGAGAGATTATCTGGGAAGACCGTGTTATCAAGGCATATTGGGTAGGCAGACATTAACATTGTCAGAGAGGGCGGCTAAACATCATGTTAACTGATCAGTCTCACACTGGTAATATATTATGCTTGCCATGAGATATCTATGTGCATTAAAAAGATAGCATTTTGTATTAACTTAACTGGCATACAAACAAACACATTAGGTCATTGTTATACCACGGCACTGTCTTATCAAGGCTTTGAACAGGTGTAAGGCAAGTTGATCCTAGGCTAGTCACAGAGTATGTGTAGCTGGTAGGGCTAAGATTAGAGAAAAAAAAAGGGAGTGTAAGAATGTTCCAGGGGAGTTGTTGCCTGTCACAGAGCCTTAATTCTAACCCATGCAGCAGTGAAAACAAGCTGTGGCTGCTCACCCTATGCCCAATGGCAAGCTGCTAAGACTGGAACCCCAAGTCCACCTTTTTGTATGGAAGGAAGCCACCAGCCCCAAATGCCTGTGCGCTCCCGCTTTGCTCTGGCTGCATAGTGGCATAGTCCAGTTACCGGACCATGGTCTCTGGGTCTTCTCAGTGCTCGTGCTCTGTATTGCCAGGTGTGGCTTAGCTGGCTGTATTCAGCAGGTCTCTTTGTTTTCAGCGATGTTGTAGGGATTCGCTTAGCGGTTGTAGCTGGACGAGGTGCTTTAGGTAAGTCTGCTTTTGAGGGCTCGTGTTTGCGCTGGTGTGATGGGCGAGATGTCTGTCTGCTGCACGCCTATTCAGCCGGTAAGGTAGTCTCTGCGGCTTTCGTCGCTTCAGGATTGTCGGGCAGTCTCGGCTTTTTGGGCCTTGGTTGCCATGGGAGGTGTGCGATCTTGTTGGATGCCTGCTAGCTCCGCTGTGAGAGGGTGGAGATTAGATTTGTGTGCCTGGGCTTGCTGCTCCCTGAGTGCCATCTTCTCCCAGAATTTTGCAAATAGCGTATCTAGTTTGGCAAGGAAGTCAGTCCCCTCCATAGGTTGGGCGTGTGTGACGGCGGCCATTTTGCCGGAGTTCGCCTCTTCCCGCCGTCGATGGAGCTCCCTTTTTGGGATTTTAGCAGGTAGATATTCTGTCAAGCTTTGACCGGGATAACCCCCACCGGTCCGGGGGGCACAGGGTGATTGGACAGCTGCCCTTCCGATGCAGGGCCGGGGAGAGCGGCCGCCTCCCCCCAGTCCCCTCACCTCTAGGCCGCATCCGGCGAGCATAGCCTCTCGGTCTCCGAGGATCTTAGAACGGGTATCAGGCTTGTCACCAGGTCTCGCTTATCTAAGTCAGCGCCTACCGGTTTGGTTTTCGACTCGGATTTGGCAAGGATCAGCAGTAGTGTGGGCCATTAGACGGGAGCCCAGCTTACATGCGACCGCTCGGCTCGCTGGCTTAGCCCCGCCCCCAATTATATACGGATTTTAAAGAAACACTAAAGTGTTAGCAATACAAAAATGTATTCCTAAGGCTATTGGAGTAGCTGTTTAGGTGAACAGTTCCCCTCTACGTGCAGTGAAATTAAATGTACCTTTTCTGAGCCAATCCAATGCTTTTCCATTGGAAACTATTTGGAAACCACACTACGCCAATCTGTACCCTCAAAGAAATGTATTGAATCAATCCATCTCTGTGAGGAGCTGTCAGCGCCTCTTTGCAGAAACGCTGTACACTGTGCGGCACTAGACTAAAAAGCAGCTCTAGTGACCTCCAGAACCACTACATTAAGCTGTGGTGGTTTTGGGGACTATAGTGTCCCTTTAATATGGTAATTTGCTTAACTCAAAAAGACAATTGAAGAACATATACGCTTTCTCTGCAACTCTAAAAATAAGACAATAACTACTCTTCTAAAAGCCAAACAAATATCTAAAGGCTTTGGCAAAAACAAGGTCATGGTATTTCTTTATGAAGTCACATGGCATGTATCCCCACATTCAAATTCCGCTCTGCTCAATGAACTGAAACGGTTATTGCCATCCAGGGTAATCAATAATAAATATTTCATACCTCTGTGCTTCACGGTCATCTTTAGGAGCATAGTTAGCAAGACAATCCAAGATGAAAATCTGACCCCACTCAGTACATTCATTTAAGGCTGTCAATAGCTTATTGATGGACTGAGGATTCAAGTCCAAGAGATTGCTGCTTGGGTGGGACTCTGCAATCTCTGATAAAGCTGCTACTGCATTAGCCACAACCTGGTGAGGAATAATAAAGGAAAATAAAAATAAGCAGCAGAATTGGATGAAAGACTCACTTTTATAGCAATACTGAATTAAAGGGACAAAACGGTGCGGATTACAAAATCTTATTTACCTACAGTGATATGCTCCATTATGTATTTTCAAATGGAGACTGCTTCAAAGATTTTCCCATTAAAATGTTTATGTTTTTTTTTCTTCTAACCTCTTTATTATATGGAGTTTTGTTCACTGGTACGTTGAATATGGCATACATTACATCATGCTGACCAATGGTATCAAACCTTGACAGCAGATGAATGTGGAATGCATTACTTATTTTGCACATTCTATTGTATGTAAGAGCATGGTGCAATGTCAAGGCTTGCCATCACTTAAAGGAACACTATAGTCACTAGAACAACTACAGCTTAATGTAGTTGTTCTGGTGTCTATAGCTTGTCCCTGCAGGCATTTTAATGTAAACGTTCCCCATAGAGATGCATTGATTCAATGCATCTCTATAAGGAGATGCTGATTGACGCAGTGCAGCATGTTATTGCGCATACGCAATAGCCTCTTAATGCTTTCCTATGGGAAAGCATTGGATTGGATGAGATTGTAAATTTTTATGATCTCAGCCAAGAAGACGGAGCCAGCTGTGGCAAGACCCACACAGAGTTGGAATAAAGGTAAGTTTCATGCCTTTTTTTAAAAAAGCAAAGGGGGGCTGGAAGTCTTAACTGTATTTTTATTTCTGACACTATAGTGTTCCTTTAACTAGACTGTAAACACAACATGGTCCTTATCACCTGTGCCACTAGTATTTTATGTCTGAAAATTACAAAATGCTTGACTGAGTTGGAGATTTAGAATTAAATTAATAATACACAACTAACAATAATCCTTAAGAAGAAAGTGCTTTTACAATAAATACCAACAGTGTGATGCACTTGAAATACTTAAAGTGCAATTACCATTGGGTTGGAATCCGAGATGAGATCTTTTAAGGTGTCCAGGAAACCCTGATCTTCCACCAGCTGAGCATTGATATCATGTAGTTTGGCCACACAGACAGCAGCAGTCTTACGCACATACGGGTCTTCATCCTTCAGGCACTTACGCAGTGGCTCACATAAGTACTCTGTGATTTTGTCCACACGGATGCAGCCCATAGTGCGCACAGCCAGTGCACGGATCAGTGGGTTAGGGTCCTCACAGTCCTGAAGGAAAAGGAAAATATTCATTAGCTCACAATGTATGACTAGATGGGAGAAGATTATATTTTATTTATGGAAAGATGAAATGGTCATTATTACTAAGTAAAGCAATATAAAAATATTTACGGATGCATCGTACAGAGTGTAAAAAGCCATTAAACACACTAGTCATAAAACATCCAATAAAATCCTCAAACCCATAAGGACCAATGACACCCTGCTGTCAAAATAATATACATCCTTAATTATATGTTCTACTGCTCTTTTAACAAAAGTAACCATCCAGAATAGAATTTACAATGCTAAATTAATAGTATTTAATATAGTACTTCATGCTGGCATAGGGTATTTAGAAGAACAGTTTGAAGATGTCACTGAACGAAAATGGACTTAATGGTTGCATGCTGAAATAAAAAAAGAAATAAAAAATCCTTAACTTCAAGGTTTTTCTAGCGATCCAGTATGTTCAAACATCAAAAGCAACACTTCACCATATAAATTCTGACTGGTTTAGTGGGATTGAGGTACCTATACATTTTTACTCCGTAAAATGACTAGAGTCAGCTACAGAATCATAAGTGCGAATTATATGTCAAAAGGGCCATTAACAAAAACTTGTATTCCCAGATTAAACTGGATAACCAAGATGCATTCTTGCTGAGCCATAACACTCTTGTCATCCGATGCACTGATTAGTTAATTAATAGGAAAATCCAAAATATTGGAACAGATCACAGGTCTCAAACATTCTTAAAAATGACATTATTGCAAAGACTGTAAACCCTCAATGCTGAACAATGAAAATGTATTGTCTGCTTGACCCAATCCCCATTCCCTTTTTATTTCTGTCCCCCCCCCTCCCTCCCTTATTCAACTTTACCAAAATAAAAATGACATTATTGGAAAGCAAATGGCCACCAATACCTGGAATAAATCAAAAGGTTAAAAAAAAAAAAAAAAAAAAAAAAAAAGAGTTCAGCCTTATTTTACGGAAAGAAACTTACCTTAACAAAGGTGTTCACAGCCATGATAGCCATGTCTGGCTGGCTTTTAGCATAGTTCATCAAGTACAAATAGACCAGTTTCTTCAGTTCCAGATTATCAGTCTGCATGCAATTGACCACGTCTGGAAACAAGGCACTAGAAAGGCCATGGAAAACAGAGTCAAACTTAGTACTACACAAGATATCACATACATTAACGTGAACAAAATGGATAATAAAATATAAATAATGAAGTATTATTATAATACCATATCCGTATATTTGATGAAAATAAATGCATAATGATTACGAACATCAGAGTTTCAGAAATAATAGAGCTGTGAGTATTGGGCAGTGCACTTAAAGGGGAAAGTCCAGCAAAAGTTTATAATTACTATTCCCATGGCCCACTTTTACTTTACAACATTTTAATTATGTTGGTTGCAGAAGAACATGGTTTGTAGAATACAGAGACTGATCAAGGCATGTATTCTTTGTCAGTTCAAAATGTTGATCAAGAAATGGAGGCTTTACAGCAGCCATATGATAAATAATGCAAATAACTTTCAGTGAGATAAAAATGTATAGATCTAAAGACAAGGTTATGGCAACAAAACCAATTACTTTGTCATTTAATGAAATTGTACAAGGCAATTAAGCTGTAGGATTATTACAAGAACTAAATCCATAAATATTTATTAAACAGCAAAATACAGATATATGTATTGATGTAAGAAATCTATTATGGTATGACACATGTAATATGATTTTTTTAAATTAATGTCAACTCCTTTGTATCACATAGAAACATAGATGGCAGATAAGAACCATTTGGCCCATCGAGTTTGTCCAATTTTTTTTTTTTTTTTTTAAATACTTTAATTAGTCCCTGGCCTTATCTTATAGCTAGGATAGCCTTATGCCTATCCCACGCATGCTTAAACTCCCTTACTGTGTTAACCTCTACCACTTCAGCTGGAACGCTATTCCATGCGTCCACTACCCTCTCAGTAAAGTATTACTTCCTGATATAATTTTTATACCTTTGCCCCACTAATTTAACACTATGTCCTCTTGTTGTGGTAGTTTTTCTTCTTTTAAATAGTATCCTCCTTTACTGTGTTGATTCTTTTTATGTATTTAAATGTTTCTATCATATCCCCCCTGTCATGTCTTTCCTCTAAGCTATACATCTTAAGATCCTTTAACCTTTCCTTGCAAGTTTATCCTGTAATCCATTAACCAGTTTAGTAGCCCTTCTCTGAACTCTCTCCAAAGTTATCAATATCCTTCTGGAGATACGGTCTCCAGTACTGCATACAATACTCCAAGTGGGGCCTCAACAGTCTTCTATAAAATGGCATGAGAACTACCGTCTTTCTACTGCTAATACCATAGCCAGACTGATTTTCCTTTCTCTGTCAATCCTTACATTGGTATCCTTTAGGATTAAATTCAAAGTGCTAACCCATACCTATAAAGCACTGAACAATTCAAGCCCCTCTTACATCTCTTCACAGATCCATAGGCCTCTTCTCAGTCTTTCCGCTCTGCCTGTGACCTTCTCTTGTCCGCTGCTCGCACCCATACGGCCAACTCACGCTTTCAGGACTTCTCGTGGGCGGCTCCCTTCCTATGGAATAGCCTGCCTACTGCCATCAGACTCTCCCCTAGTCTTCAATAATTAAGAAGTGCCCTAAAACCCATCTCTTTAGGAAAGCTTATGGCCTCACATACAAGAGTAACTTCTACCTCTTGCTCTCTCCTAAAGGGCAGCACTCTACTCTCTCCTCCACCTCTGCTTCACTCCCACCTTATTTAAATTGCCCATTTCCTGTCCCAATGTGTTTTATACCCCACCTCCTTTAGACTGGGAGCTTGTTTGAGCAGGGTCCTCTTCAACCTATCGTTCCTGTAAGTTTTCTTGTAATTGTCCTATTTATAGATAAATACCCACTCTCATAATATTGTAAAGCGCTACAGAATCTGTTGGCGCTATATAAATGCCACTCCCTATACAACCAAGCATTCTGCTAGCATTTCCTGCAGCTCTATTATGCCGTCTGCCTACTTTTAAGTCATCTGAAATTATTACCTCTAAATCCCTTTCCTCAGACATTGAAGTTTGGACTATCAAATATTCTGTACTCTGCCCTTGGGATTTTACATCCAAAATGCATTACCTTGCACTTATCCACATTAAATGTCAGTTGCCACAACTCTGACCATTTTTCTAGTTTACCTAAATCATTTGCCACCTACTGTCTAAGCCTAAATAATGAATAGGAATAAATATAAGAATTAAAATAAAAGTGTGGGGGTAGAAAATGTGCCAGATAAATGCCAATCTACCCTATACTTTGAAATAGATATTTATTTTATAACATTAAAACGTATTAAGTAGGAGAGCTAACGCCATAGTGGTGCACTCTGTATTGACCTACAGTCAGAACTGGAGCTCTTAGGTTGCCAAGACATCTCCCCTGCAGCAAACCATATTGTGAGCTGATCATCCGAGCTTCATGTATGCTGGAGCTGTGAGTATCGCGGACAGCGCACTTCAATCGGGAAGTACAGCAAACGTTTATATGGACTACTCTTCCTTTACGACATTTTAATGTCGCATGCAGAAGAACACACTGCTGACTGTGTCTGTCAGTCAGAGCAGGTAGCATGTTACAGCTGCTCAAATGAACAATTCATAGAGGTCTTTCCATTCATCCTGTGTAAATGGAAAAGTGTGCCTTTCCATCTCTGCTCCACTGATCAGGTACAGAATGCAAACAAAACCCAGACTGACAGGTAAAATACAACAGAAACACAACCCTTTCTAGGAAACCCTATACACCCAGCATACCTGACATCCTTCCCCACGGTCATGGAAGCTATAACCTTCTTTACAGCTTCTTTCTTCTTCTCCTTCTTGTCACTGTTTAGTTCTGCTTTCAGCTCGAAGATCTCACCTGAAAAAGCATCAAATAAATAGGATTGCCAACTTACAACTTCTCTACACCCTTTCGAATTTGTCAAAAATCCACAATAACACTTTTCTCCTCACCTTTCTTGGTGGTAGTGAAATATTTTGAGTCTGTCATCTTTGCTCTGGATTTTCACACTGAGCTGCAATGAGAGGAAAGACGGGTGGAATGTGAAAGGATAATATTTTTACTTGTCAGCAGAGGCTGCAGGAAGGAAAGAAGCAGCAAAGCCTCCCCCCCTTCCAACAGGAAAATAAGCAGGGAGAGGATGAGGAATGGGAAAGCATCACAATGTGAGAAACATAGAAAACCAATTGGCAAAATGCATTTACTGGGTGAAAAAAAAAAATGCATTAAAGCACAGCTTGACAAATTTGCTTGGAATCTAGGAGCCAGGTGTTAACTAACAAAGCTTAATTTTCAGCGATAAAAAAAAAAAAAAAAATTCTTAAAGGGACACTATAGTCACCAGAACCACTGCTGCTTAAATGTAATGCTTCTGCTGTCTATAGCCTGTCCATGACGGCCTTTTCATGAGTGACTGTCACTAGAGATGTTACTTGGCAGCAATGTAGACGGCCACTAGAGGTGATTCCTAGTCCAGTGCTGCCCAGCAGTGACGTTCAGAGTCTCAGCGCACTGCATGAAGACACTGAATGTTCCCCGTAGAGATGCTTTTATTCAATGCATCTCTGAGGAGATGCTGATTAGAGCACAAGCAATAGCCTCCCAATGCTTTCCTAAGGGACAGCACTGGCTTGGCTGAGATCATCAACATTGATTATCGCAGCCATGGAGGTGGGGCCAGCCATGGTGAGGGAAAAAATGGGAGTAAAATTAGAGGTGGGTCGGTTACCTAAACAGAGACACACACTGACAGACAAAATCTCACAGACAGACACTCACACAAACATAAAAATATATATTTTTAATTATTTCAATTTAAATCAACCCAGCTACCCTACCTTTGGGTATGCTGGAGTAGACAGACTTTCCCTGGGGTTCAGTGGGGCTGATGTAACCTCCCTGCTCTGTTTTGTCTCCCGCACATTTTAGTAATGCATGGGCCGTAGTGACATAATATTCTGGCTCCCGTCATCACTGTAGTGCGTGAGAGGAAGCAGAGCAGGAAAATTACAGCTCCCTCCCTATCTCTGTTCCAGATAGCCGGCCTCCTCCTCCTCAGCTGTCCATCTGCCTGCGCCTGCATGCTCCCTTGCTGCCGCAATTTACCGGCTAACAAATCCCCAGGAGAAAATTCCTAATCGCCATTGCGCCTGGGATTTATCGAACCCTGCGTTAGAGAAACACGAAAAACTGGTTTTCATCCCCCCACTGCACCCAGACCTCATCAATGAGCTGAAGTGGTCTGGGTGCCTATAGTGTCCCTTTAATCTTTTCGCCTTTACAGATCATCTCTCTTGGCTCACTGTTCCTGTCCCTGAGTAAGACCCATATATCCAGTGGGGGCACTTGTTCTTCTGCCTTTGAGGCTTGGAGCTGACAAAGTGTTTTAGCACCAAATTATCAAGAACAGTCTTCAGAGGGTTAGATATATTGCATGTAACATAAGGCAAATTTTTATTTTTTTTCAGATTTGTTTGTCCTTTTATCTAGAAATTAATTTAAAGAAGAATAACTCTAAGACCTATAACTATCACAGTGCAGTGCACCTTCCCTGTATATTGTCAAACTATTTTAAGCAGTTATATAATAAATACTGGAGCATGGTACTCAAATAGTCTTTGCACAATGAACATCACAACCAGCAATAAAGATTCTGCTGATCTGCTGATATGTAATGGGAAACAAGTCACTATGTAAATGCTGTAGGGATAATTGTGGGGACGAAATGTTAAAAATAATATTATTTGGATATTATGAAAAATTAATAATATTTTTCTATGACCCTTTATAAAAGAAACACTGCAAGCACCATACCCTCCCCCCAGTAATCACTTACATCTTAACAGGGGAGCATGGCAGATGCAGTTACCCAACTCCACTGCATCAACTAGAGAGCCCAAAGCTTTCTGTCTGAGCTATGATCGGCAGTACAGGGCTTAGTTCATTGGATAAGAGCAATCAGATGATGCTCTCAGCCAATGAGCAATCCCTACACTGCCTGGTTTAGCTCAGGAGAGCCAAAAGAAGCTCCTTAGCAGAGAGTTTGTGGAGGTGAGAAACGGCACCCAGCAGACCCAGAGGTAAGAAGACATCATTCTAACTTACAATATGTAGATGGGCATCCAGACACAGCATGCTGGGTTAAGGTGCTTAAAGCATTCCTTTAAGAAGGGATCATTGAAATGTACTCTCTAAAAGGATTACTTACTAATGTGAGAAATGTCAGGAACTCAAAGTGAAATTAAAATTTAAAGGGATACTATATTGTAATTAACACATATACTCCTGACACAGCCCTGATGTGGCTGTTTAGGTGACTAGTCCTGCTCAGATTGCATTGAAAAGGTGATTTTACTCACCTTTTTTTTCCCAAAGCCGTAGCTGGCTCCACCTCTGTGGCTAAGATCAATCTTGATCTCTTTTTATTTTTTATTTTTTTTATTATTATTATTATTTATCACTCCATAGAAATAACAAGTATACAATTAACTTTTAGGCTTACGCAGAAGCCAACATAAGTATTTTTTATGGAAAACATAATGTGCTTCAGGTGAACCATCTGATACCAATTCTTTACTCCTTTGAGACATGTCTCCTATCAAGGGTTTTTGTGTTTGTTTGTTTTTTAAACAGGCATTCAGACAAACATAAGGAGCCCTATCCTAACAACTGCCCAGTAGCCCTTGGGTTTCCTTATTCCTCCATTATTTTGATCATGCCTGGGATAAATTGAAGAAAAATTAAAAGATTATAAAAGAGAGAATCCTTCCCTTGAAAGACAGGGAAGCACAACAAAAAAGAAAACAACAAGGAAAGTTCTAAGGAAGAAAATAGAGATAAAATATAGCATCAGGAAGAGGTAAAGTGTAGATGGGAGAGGGGGGGGGGGGGGGGGGGGGGGGGGGGGGGAGTGAAGTTTTCAATGCGGTAGTTATGTCCTTCGTGAGAAGGGAATCTCCGTGGCTAGGCCGCATCTACTCTCCTATTCAGTCCTACCTGTCCTCACCGGATCCCACAGTCTTAGGAATGCTACTGTCGTCCCTTTTACCCTTGCTCAATCTTGATCTCTTGATCTTAGCCAAATCATTGGGAGGCAATTGCGAATGCACAGCAAAACGCTGCGCCAATCAGTGATTCCTCATATTGGACTGCATGAATACATCTCTATGTGGACCATGCATGGAGGGATAGAAAGCACCTCTAGTGGAAATCCGAGTGACTGCCAGCAGAGGGGTTACTAGGCACATTACAATGTAAAGCATGCAGGAACATGCTGAAGACACCAGAACCACTACATTAAGCTGTAGTGGTTCTTTTGATGTATTAAAGGGATCCTATAGTGCCAGAAAAGCAAAGCTGTTTTCTTGGCATTATAGGGTTAATAGCCACCCCCCAACCCTCCCTTCAGCCACTTACCTAGATCCAGCGCCGATGTCCCTCAGCGCTGGGTCAGGCTCCATCCACATTAGACCTACCCATAGGAAAGCATTGAATGCGCAGCGCAAGGATGTCCAGCGTCAGATAACGGACCAAAAGTTAGTTTGGATTCCGGAAGCGCCCCAGTGGTTGTCTGGTAGACAGCCACAGAGGGCAGACTTAGTGCTGCAATGCAAACATTGCAGTTTCTCTGGAACTACGTCTTAAATTGCAGCACTAAGTACAAAAGGGACACAGCACCCAGACTACTTCAATGAGCTGAAGTGGTCTGGGTGCCTTCAGTGTCCCTTTTAGGCCACAATAACTGAACTGGAAATACTCATTCACAATTTGCACATTTAATATATATTCACACTAGGGATCGACCGATTATCGGTCTGGCCGATATTCTGTATTTTCGTTATCGGCCAATAGAGATGCCGATATTGCCAATAATACATACCGGGACCGCCGGACCTATTACAAGTCCGGTGGGAGGGGGGCCGCAGCAAGTGCCTACTTACCTTCCCAGCAGCTCCCTGTGTAAATCTCACGAGTCCCGCGGCCGTCAGATCGGTGCCACTGGTTACCATGGCAACACTCCGCACGGCACACTGGCCGCGAGTTTTATACAGGGAGTTGAAGAGAGCTGCTGGGAAGGTAAGCAAGCGCTTGCTGCGGGCCCCCTCTGTACTTTCCATGCCACCGGACCACCAGGGAATGGCATATCCCCCCTCCATTGCCAGCCAACAAGCAGGGATGGGGGACTAAAAAAAAAATAATAATACTTAAACATTTTTAAAATGTGTAAATAAAAAATGCCCCCTCCCCCCAAATTACATACCTACAGAAACACACACACACACACACTACACACACACACACTACACAAACACACTACAAAAACACACTACAAAAACACACTACAAAAACACACTACAAAAACACACTACAAAAACACACTACACAAACACACTACACAAACACACTGTATATAATGCAGTGTGTGTGTTTGTGTAGTGTGTATATAATGCAGTGTGTTTGTGTAGTGTCTGTATAGTGAATGCAGTGTGTGTATAAAATGCAGTGTTTGTGTAATGTATATAAACACACACACACTACACAAACACTGCATTCACTATACACACACACATTTTGCATTTAGTATATATACACACACTGCATTCACTTTACGCACGTTACACAAACACACTCTGCATTCATTATATACACACACACTACACAAACACACACACTACACAAACACACACACTACACAAACACAAACACACACACACTACACAAACACACTGTGTATATAATGCAGTGTGTGTTTGTGTAGTGTGTATATAATGCAGTGTGTGTTTGTGTAGTGTCTGTATAGTGAATGCAGTGTGTGTATAAAATGCAGTGTATATAAACAGACTACACAAACACTGCATTCACTATACACACACACTACACAAACACACACATTTTGCATTTAGTATATATACACACACTGCATTCACTTTACGCACACTACACACAGCATTCACTATACACACACACTACACAAACACACTCTGCATTCATTATACACACACACACACTACACAAATACAGACAGCTCCACTGTCTAAACACACTGTATCCACTACACATGGCATGTATATTTTGTGCATTTACCTTTAGAAATTGTTTATTTTTTCAAAATGGTAAATGTACAGAATATTGGTAAATTATCAGCAAAAAAAAAAAAAATCAATATTGGTCAATCCCTATTTCACACACATATATATATATATAAAAAGGCTGCTGGTACAGACAGAATTAGTTATTTTTCTTCTAGACAAGGTCATACGCAAATCCAGAACAGAAAGCTCCTGATGGAAACCATGTCATACTAGAACTAGTAGTACAGATTGCATAAGCAATTTAAAATGTAAATATACCTTGAATGAATTGTATGGTGTCACTGCAATTTTTTTTAAAGAGTACCTAAGTAAAATGGTGACCTTATATACCCACCACTAATGACCATTTTACACATGCAACTGCAGTGTAGCCAACAGCATGTTATCCATTGGGGTTAACTATTAATCCATTCAAAATCTATAGGCAAATTAGAAGTTGCAATGCCTGAAGTCAGAGAGAGAGATATATATATATATATATATATATAAAATAAAAAAAATAAAAACATGGAGTGAATCGTTCAGCCAGTCAGAGACACTCTAAGGATTAGCACTGCACTCAAACAGGTGGGCATTATGCAGGGCACAACTACCGCAGGTTAATGTAAATGTAGGTAACAATTACTATAAAAATACCATACAGTACAGTAACAATGATACAGGAGAAATAAATATAGATATCTACCCCCCCCCCCCCCCCCGCAAGCCCCATGTGCCATATGACTCAGTGTAGTTATATGGTGTGCACCGCACAGCTGGCAATGGCTGCCTGGAGATGAATGGATACCGGGTCACAGCTGCCCGGGCTGTCACAGGGAGCCACAGATCCCGGCTCTCTATGGATTTACAGGGTCCTGGCGGCAGTTAGGGGGCTGGTCTGGGTCATGGCCGGTATTGACCCCCCCTCCCCGGGCTGTGAGGCCCCCAGGGCCCCCATATGGGAGGAGTTTGTCACTTGTCTTCCATCAGCTGGTCGCCCACTTCCGGCTCCTACCCGGCCCCCTCCTCGCCCCAGCCCCCCCACGTAAACCGCAAATGGCGCCGCCAGCGGGAAGCGTTACCTGTGTAGAAGACGCGCTGTCCGGTCCCTGGGCTCGGGCTCCGCGGATGGCTCAGATGTTTACCGTCTATAGCGGAGACACCCCCTCCCGGCAAATCACCGCAAAGATGGCTGTCACCTGCTACCGGAAGTGACGGCACCTAAGAGGGAGTTCCGGTCCTCACTGTACACGTCTGAGCGTGCTGTTGTCATGGAAACTGGCTACAGAGGGCGCTGTCACACGGGCTGGTTTTGTGCAACAGACAGCAATCAATAGTTGGGGCAGAAAAAAAAAACATTTTTATATTTATGTTCTCTCTTTTGGTGATGAAAAAGATGTATTATATTTATTAAGGATCACCACAAATAGAGAACATATATATAAAAATAAGGTTTTTTTTCTACCCCCAACTTGATTCTAGCCCTATTATTGGCACATGTTAGGGAGTTGTAACCCCATAATATGTGAAGCAACCGAGGTGGGGGCTTGTTTTGCAAAATGCAGCCAGGGGAGAAAATATGGCCATTTCATTACCTTCCTATTTGTAATCGGAGTCTGATACAAAATTCTGTCAGTTTGTAACTGATACTTTTTTTGGCACCTTTGCTGTGTGGTACTATAGTTTAACCCCTTAACCCCTTAAGGACCAAACTTCTGGAATAAAAGGGAATCATGACATGTCACACATGTCCTGTGTCCTTAAGGGGTTAAGGACACATGCCATGTCTGACATGTCATGATTCCCTTTTATTCCAGAAGTTTGGTCCTTAACCCCTTAAGGACCAAACTTCTGGAATAAAAGGGAATCATGACGTGTCACACACGTCATGTGTCCTTAAGGGGTTAAGGGGTTAATGCTTTTTCTCTAACCGTCGGAACACGCTAATGTTTATAAATATATTTACTTTCATCTAAACTAAATAAATTAAACTCACTTTTAATTCTGATCTCAACAACGCTGCCGCAACACTATCCACAATGATAATCTCAAACTAATCCAATGCTTCTCAAAGAGAAGCATTGGTGTTCTATTGTTCGTGCACTTAGTCGACATGATGACACAGAACATAAAGACTTTCAATTAGGGGTGCACTGAAATTAAAATTCTGGGCCGAAACCGAAAATTCAGGATGCCCTTGGCCGAAAACCGAAACCGAAAATGACTTTTTTCCCCAAATGATTTTAAAAAAGTTTTTTTCCTATAATTTTTTTAATATTAAACTTTTTAATGAATGTAATTAATCTAATATGAAAAACTTCCCCTCCTCTTTTAGTGGTCCCCCCGCTTAATATTCCTCTCTCCCCCTCTAGTGTTCCTCTCCCCTCCCTCTTTTTTAGTGTTCTTTCCCCCCTCCTCTCCAGTTCCATAGTGTTCTTTTCTCCCCTACCCTGGCCCAGTGTTTTTTCCCCCATCCCATAGTGTTCTGTCCCCCCCTCTCCTGTCCCATAGTGTTCTTTCCCCCCCTCCTGTCCCACAGTGTTCTCCCCCTCCCCTGTCCCATAGTGTTTTCCCCCTTCACCTGTCCTATAGTATTCTCCCCCCCTGTCATATAGTATTCTTCCTCCCTCCCCTGTCCTATGGTATTCTCCCTCCTCCCCTGTCCTATAGTATTCTTTCCCCCTCCCCTGTTCTCCCCCCTCCCCTGTCCCATATTGTTCTTCCCCCTCAACTGCCCCATATTGTTCTTCCCCCCTCCCCTGCTCCAAATTGTTCTTCCCCCCTCCCCTGTCCCATATTGTTCTTCCCCCCTCCCCTGTCCCATATTGTTCTTCTCCCCCTCCCTGTCCCATAGTGTTCTTCCCCCTCTCCCCTGTCCCATATTGTTCTCCCCCCCTCCCCTGTCCCATATTGTTCTTCTCCCCCTCCCCTGTCCCATATTGTTCTTCTTCCCCTCCCCTGTCCCATAGTGTTCTTCCCCCCCTCCCCTGTCCCATAGTGTTGTTTACCCCCTAAACTGTCCCATAGTGTTCTTTCCCCCATCCCCCCCCCAAAAATAATAATACATTTTTTTTTAAATTTGACCCATTTTTGGCAGAAACGGGATAGGCCCATTTTCAGCCGAAAATTTCGGCAGCCGATATTTCGGGGCACCCCTACTTTTAATTATTGATATATCAGAGGGGGATCAGACCATTTGGAGGCCAACTGGTGATGGTGCCTAATTACTTTCAAATGTTAACGAATTTTCGAACAGTTTAAAGGAACACTCTAAGCACCATAACCATTACCCGCTCTAGTTATTATGTTGTCAAGAGTGCCTTATTGTCCTCTCACAGTAAGTAGTAAAGTAGTCAATCCATTTGCAAATACAGTAGTTTGTTAACATACCTGAGGTCTGCCAGTCACTGGTTGCAACATCTTCTGGAGCTGGAAGCTATTGCTCAGTGCTTTCAATAGCTCCACTGAGCTAAGCCATTTGGTGCAAGACTGGTCCAACGAGGTAAGCCCTGCATCAAAAATCTTAGCTCAGTGCTTCAGCCAACAGCAGCAGAGGATGAGGAGCCTGGTGGATCCCAAGTAATTGATCAAACCATATGCAAATTGTTTGACTATCATTTAGTTTAGCCTCGGTGGGCTCTAGGGAACTCATGGCACCATAACCACTTCAGGGGGCTGTATTGGGTATGATGCTTGGAGTATACCTTAAAACCAAACTCGAGTCCTTCAGGAGCTTTCTTTCTCAGACTGCTTGGCATATGTGAAAGCATTTGCTCATGAAGCTCTGATCAACCATATAAAGTAATGCTTCAAAAATGTAAATATGCACCTTCCACACCTTCCCCTCTTTAAAGGAGGGGGACGTTATATGTTTTTGTTTCTCTTCCTTTTCTCCTTCTCTTTTCTTCTCCCTCTTATTCTCCTCTCTCCCCCCTGTTTCTTTTCTCTTTCTCCTCTACTACTTCTTATCAATTATGACCCCTCCTCGGCTCAGTCTCCACGGTGCCTCCCACTCTGGACAATGACCTGAGCCAAACTCTTATGAGGTGAACGTGAAAAACATGAACTATAGTAAAGGCATTCCAAGAGGGCCATATTTACACACACCCGAACTCTTACATAACCTAGCCCTCCACCGTAACACCAAGCGGGGCCGCGTCCTAAACGCCAGTTAACCCATATTGTTTACACACCATATAAGGGCCATTTGCAACGACCAACCTCTAACAACCTGAACAACTACCGTTACATTGGTTATGTTATGTTGTTGGTATATCGATTGCCTTGAACACAAAATGCCTCATAAAAATGCCAACTTGTTCTATGTTCATGACTACTGTCTAAATCAGCATTTCCCAATTGGTGAACACAAATGGGCAGGGCCGCCATCAGGGGGTGACAACCGTGACAGTTGTCACGGGCCCGGCGGCCCTGGGGGGCCCGGACTGCTCTGGCAGTCCTGGGCCCCACTTTCCCTCCCTGCACACATAGATAGCGAATAGCGCGATCTATGTGTGCAGCCCCGGGCCCCCGGCTCCCTGTTACCGCAGAGGGGGCCCAGGCAGCACACTTCCTGTTCTCCTCTTCTCCTCCCGGCTAATAACTCTCGCGAGACCCGGTTGCCATGGCAACGCTCCGCTGGTCTCGCGAGAGTTATTGGAGGAGAGAAGAGGAAAAGCAGTGTGCTGCCTGGGCCCCCTCTGCGGTAACAGGGAGCCGGGGGCCCCACCATCATGCCACCGGACCACCAGGGATGGAATCTCCCCCCTCCCTAGACACAGGTAAGCAGGGAGGGGGGAGAAACAATTTAATTAATTTTTTTTTTTTTTAATAATGTTAAAATGCCCCCCCTCCCCCTCCTCATTGGACATTTACACACACACACACACTACATACACTGACACAACACACACACACACACACTACATACACTGACAAAACACACACACTGCATACACTGACACAAAACACACACACACACACTACATACACTGACAAAACACACACACTACATACACTGACAAAACACACACACTACATACACTGACAAAACACACACACTACATACACTGACACAACACACACACACACACTGCATACACTGACACAACACACACACACTACATACACTGACACAACACACACTACATACACTGACACAACACACATACACACTGCATACACTGACACAACACACACACACTACATACACTAACACAACACACACTGCATATACCAACACAACACACACTGCATACACTAACACAACACACACTCTGCATACACTGACACAACACACTCTGCATACACTGACACAACACACACTGCATACACTAACACAACACACACTCTGCATACACTAACACAGCACACACTCTGCATACACTGACACAACACACACTCTGCATACACTGACACAACACACACTCTGCATACACTGACACAACACACACTCTGCATACACTGACACAACACACACACCGCATACACTAATACAACACACACTGCATACACTAATACAACACACACTGCATACACTAACACACACAGTGCATACACTAATACAATACACACACTGCATTCACTAATACAACATGCACTCTGCATACACTACACACTAACACACTCACTGCATCCACTATACTGACACACACTCTGCATTCGCTACACATTACCACACTCTGCATTCACTACACTAACACACACTCTGCATCCGCTACACACTAACACAGTCTGCATTCACTACACTAACACACACTCTGCATCCGCTACACACTAACACACCCTCTGCATTCACTACACATTAACACACACTCTGCATTCACTACACATTTACAAACACTCTGCATTCACTGCACTAACACACACACTACATTCATAACACTGACACACTCTGCATTCATTACACACTAACACACACTCTGCATTCACTAAACTATGCACACACTCTGGATTCACTATACTGACACACACTCTGCATTAACTGTACACACAGCATCCACTACACAAACATCCTGTATTCACAGTACACACACAACATCCACCACAAATTGAAACACTCTGCATTCACTATACACAGACACTGCGTCTAATACACACACTACATCAACTACAGACACTGCATCCACTAAACACATTTCATCTAGTACATACAAACACTACATCCACTACACAAACACACACTACATCCACTACTCAAACACACTCTGCGTTCACTATACACACTGCATCCGCTACACTAACACACTCTGCATTCACTGCACAAACAGTATCTAATACACACAAACACTACATCCATTACACACATTCTAATTCACTTCCACTATACACACCACATTCAGTCCCGCATCATTGTCAGCGGACTTGGTAGGGCGTGGGCGGGCCCGGGAGGGAGGGGTCGGGGGGGGGGGCCCAGACCTTGTGCTTTGTCAGGGGCCCCAAAATTTCTGATGGCAGCCCTGCAAATGGGGTTCCGCCGTAATTTTTCCAAGCAAAATGGCCCCTGCGATTTGATCACTTAACAGGGGCCCGGTTGGGTGCCGCGTCCCTTTATGAGCACGACTGGACCCCTGTAGTATTGACCGGCTGGGAGGACGTGACAGCACTTTCTCCCAGTTTCACAGAGTTGCTGCCATGCAGTAGGGAGGAAGGCTGAATACGGCAGCCCAGAGAGGGAGCAACATGCATGGCAGATGAGAGGTTGGAGTGAGAATGCAGCAGCTCACTCCAGTCAGCCTCAGCCAACATCACCAGGATCACAAGGTAAGTTAACAGGAGAGTGGCTCGGATGTTTGTCAGATTGTGTGTGTGTGTGTATGTGCCAGTGTGTGTATGTGTCACTGTGTGTGTTTATCTGTGTGTGTGTGTGTGTGTGTGCGCCAGTGTGTATCAGTGTTTTCTTGTGTCAATGTGTTTATGTGTGTGTCAGTGTGTATATGACAATGTGTGTATCTGTGTGTCAAGGTGTGTGTATGTGCCAGTGTTTGTATGTGTGTATTTGTGTGTCAAGGTGTGTGTATGTGTCACTGTGTGCATCTGAGTGTGTGCATGTGGCAGTATCTGTGTCTGACTGTGTGTATGTCAGGCTGTGTGTATATATGTTTGTATGTGCCATTGTGTGTGTGTGTATGTGCCAGTGTGTGTATGTGTCACTATGTGTGTTTATCTCTGTGTATGTGTGTGTGTGTGTGTGTGTGTGTGCTAGTGTGTATCAGTGTGTTTTCATGTGCCAATGTGTTTATGTGTATGTCAGTGTGTATATGACAATGTGTGTATCTGTATTTGACAAGATGTGCGTGTATGTGCCAGTGTGTGTATCTCTGTGCCTATATGTCAGTATGTCTGTATCGGTGTGTTTGTATGTGCCAGTGTGTATATTGGTGTGTTTGTATGTGCCAGTGTGTATATTGGTGTGTTTGTATGTGCCAATGTGTTCACTAAGGCCCCATCGGAATGGAGAGAAAAAAAACTATATAGTTGTGTGGGGCATTCAAACTGCAAAATCTGGACATTATTTTGATGGTTGGTCATCATTAGTGGATATGCCTATGCATGCTGCATGGAGGGTTGGGGCCTAAGGGAGGTATTACATTTTCCTACTTGCCTATAGTTAGATGGAGGTCATATATAAGCTTTTATTTTATTATTGTTAAGGCTGGCAAGAAATAGCTAAGCAGCTACCATGCTGCAGAGGTTGTTGTTTTTTTTTTTACTATTTGTCAACTGGCTGCTAGTGTTGCCAATGGGAAAATAGTTCAGGTTTCTATCTTTTTATTTGCAAAATAGCAAGTGAATTCCTTTACTGGATTTGCCTGTCTCCAGGCAAGATCTCGTTTGAGTGGCTGAGGAAGCCTTATTTTAAAGGGTGAAACATGTTTCAGAGATTGCTTTGTGACTTTTAGCACTTATTGTGCTTTATTTTTTGTTTTTTTGTTTAATAAAGTACATTCAAGTTGGACTATTATTTGTGGATTTTATATACCAGACTTTGGAAGCAACATGTGGGGAGGGTATTGCCTGGCAAACAAACTCCAGAGCCATTTCAGCAAGCCTGATCTTCAAGGCTCCTGTACACTGGAGTGAAATTATGTACGGTGTATTTTGTTATAATTTTTTTTAAGGTTTCACACTATTACATTTCTTTTGTATTACCATATATACCATCTGCCTGAATCCTGGGGGAAAAGGGGATGAGATACCTGTGTGTAAGAAGAGTGGAGGAAGTCACCTATTTGAAGGGATACTATAGTGTTAGGAATACAATGTTGTATTCCTAACACTATAGTGCCCTCTGGTCCCTCCCTATCTCGTGCCACCGTCCAGCATGTAAAGGGTTAAAAAAAACATTTCGTCACTTACCGATTCCAGCACCGACGTCCCTTTGCACTGGGTCGGGGCTCCACTTTTTTCAATGTCATCCAACGGGAGGGCTTATGTGCAGAGAGTGCCTCAAGTGCATTAGGCCCTCCCCATAGGAAAGCATTGCCTCAATACTTTCCTATGGGGAGTTCACTGATGCTGGATATCCTCATGCAGAGCGCAATGACATCCAGCTTAAAGGGACACTCCAGGCACCCAGACCACTTCGGCTCATTGGAGTGGTCTGGGTGCCAACTCCCACTACCCTTAACCCTGCAAGTGTAATTATTGCAGTTTTTTTTAAACTGCAATAATTACCTTGCAGGGTTAAGTCCTCCCCTAGTGGCTGTCTAATAGACAGCCACTAGAGGACACTTCCTGCTTCATAGCACAGGTTTTCTGTGCTAGAGCGTCGCTGGACGTCCTCACGCTGTGTGAGGACCTCCAGCGTCGCTCTATTCCCCATAGGGAAGCATTGAAATTCATTTTCAATGCTTTCCTATGGGGTGCGCTAATGCGCATGCGCGGCATTGCCGCGCATGCGCATTAGGTCTCCTCGGCCGGCGGGCGAGATCAGTCTCGCCCACCGGCCGACGTATGCAGAAGGAGGAGCGGCGGGGGAGGAGGAAGCAGCGACGTGGGACCTGTCGCTGCCCCTGGTAAGTCACTGAAAGGGTTTTCACCCCTTCAGCAACTGGGGATTGGGGGGTGGGAGGGAGAGGGACCCTCCAGTGCCAGGAAAACGGATCGTTTTCCTGGCACTGGAGTTTCCCTTTAATTTAGGAAATCATTAGGATCCAGGAAGTGCCTTTTGTGGCTATCTTATTGACAGCCACTAGAGGCAGTCTTAGTCTTGCAAGGTTATCATTGCAGTTTGAGCTGAAGTGATCTGGGTGACTATAGTGTCTCTTTAAGTCTCAATTGCTTATAAACCGGAGCCAGACTGTGGGATCTGGTACATGTGAGTTGCCATTTCCTCTACACATTACAGCTTTATTACATTTCTTGGCTGTTTTATTGGACGGTCTGCACTATTATATGTTTTTCTATTTTTGCTTTTGAGGTCAAACTTTGCTATTGTCTAAAATGTATCAGAACAACTTGTATGTATACCGGATTAAGCATTGACCCAATGCAAAAGAATATTTCCTTTTAACTCTCCGTCTCCAGCCTCCATCCAGGCTGTCTGTTGCAAGTGTTTTATGGCCTGGTATTATGATGTTGTTTACCATACTGTGGTGGAATCTCGGTAAATATAAATTCAGTAGGCCGAGATTACCACGTGGCATGTGCACGTGCATATGCTGACGTATCGATCAGTTGGTTGCACGAGGCAAGATACGATCAGTAGTGTACGGAGCATGTGCAAGAATACAGGATGTAGTATTCCCCTCCTCCATTGTGCTGGACAGGCCATGCGGTCAAGCAGGAAGTTAATTCTTATTTGTATTGATTGGTCAAGAGAATGTGCGGGTGGAGCTTAATATGGGAGGAGTTATGTGCCTATATAAGGAGCCTGCACTATTGTCCGGGGCTCAGAACTTGCTGTATTTTGGTGACATTAGTCCCTCTGAGTCCCGATCGGTGATCCAATAAAGAATCTCTTCCTTCCTGAAGAAACCTGTGTCCATCTCTCTGTGCTTGGCTTCCGTCAGTTTCTCCGGTATCATTTGGTGCATTGGCCGGGAAGCTCATCGTTCAACGGTAGCTGAGAGGCAGAGGCGTGAGACGGTCTATCTTTGCCCACGTTCTCTACGGCTGCACCCCTGAACTTCTGCGTGGACCTCCCTTCGTCTCGGCGCCACTGGTCTGTTGTCCAGGAGATCATCGGCCTCTACGTAAGAAGTGCTGGGGTGTCCCCGTCGATGAGTGTGAACTCAGGTTCAGGAACGAGGAGGTAAGACAACTGCTGTTTTAGACGGCAGACCCACTAGGGGTATACCGATTGTGCGGTAGGCCCATAAGGGGTTTGAATTGTGTATGGAATCTGCCCCCTCTGTCGGAGGGAAGGAGCGAAGGCGCACCGCTCAATCGAACGCTCTTTAGTAAGACCGTTTGATTTGGTTAGTCAGGCGGGGTTCTGGTGTAAATAGCCCTAGCCGGACACCGGTGTCTTGTCTAGACTAGCGTTCTAGGGTGTACAATTTGTTCGCTAGGTCGGAGGGACCGGGAGACTAAGCGGCGTCTGTGTAAATTCGGTTCGCTAGCTCTCAACCTATCTTGGCTAAGTCGGAAGGCGTGTAAATTTGGAACCCACTAGATTTTTGATAGTAATCGACTAAGAGGCGTCTGTGTAAATTCGGTCTTCTAGCTCGCTATATGTGGTGCTTGGGCAGTGTGGCTAACCAAAACGGATGTAGATAGTTTTAGGTAGTCCATTCAAGGTACTGGCCAATAGTTTAGTTGGGAATTGTAAATGTGTTAAAGATTGTTAGTAAAGTGTATATCTTGTTAGATAGCGCGAGCTCAGCCGTCTAGCGAGAGTGTTAATAGTGTGTTGCTGTATCATAGTGCACGTTACCATAAACCCTGTATATTTACTGACACTGTATATAAGTACTAATCATTGTCGTCTATTGCATGTTTAACACCATAACCACTAATAATTGTATTGTGACCTTAAATTGTGCTTTGACCTATGCTAACCGTACTGTAACCGCTATTTGTAAAAGACGATGTTACTGGGGTGTGTTATAGACGGGTAATTCATATATAGAGAATTATAGCGTGGGTGACTGTATAGTTTCGCCAAAGGGCATAATATTGATTATCTAGTGACTGGTGTAACAGCTGTGTGTGTACGGGAATTCCCTGAGTGTTTATTGTGTTATTGTGTACGTTTCACTTGGTAACCGTACCACGTGGTGCTGTTGCCAGAGGAAACGGGTGTGACTGTTGAATAGTACGCGTGCATAGTATTCGTTGTCAACGACGTTCCATTGATAAGTATGGGCGCGTCGGAGTCAACGATTCCGGATCCCTTAGGTTGTATGGTAAAGAATTTTAAAAAGGGATTCAAAACATGTGATTTTGGGGTTAAAATGTCTCCTGTACGTTTGGTTACTTTGTGCACTAGGGAGTGGCCTACTTTGGTTGCGGCATGGCCGCCACGTGGTAGTTTGGATCCAACCCTGATACAGCGCGTACACGTGGCTGTGTCAGGTAGGCCTGAACTTTACGGACAGTTTCCTTATATTGATTGTTGGAGACAGGCCGTAAACGACTCGCCAAAATGGATTCAGATATGCCACGAGGAGCAATGTCGCCTCATGGTGGCCAGGACTTGTTTGTCCACTAGGACTGTGGTTAGGCCCATTTTGGACACGCCCCCTGAGTCCGAGATCCCTTTGCCGCCCCCTTACTTCCCTACAGGAAGAGGTAACGCGAATGCAGGAAGTTCTATACCCCTCCCCTCATTGCCCTCATCCACTTCCGCTTCCTCCTCTAGTACAGAATCCACCCCCCCTCGTATTAAACCTCCCCTTCCGGAACCAGAACCAACCCCCGTTAGATCTAAATATCCTGATTTGGCGCCACTTCAAACTTCCGGTCAAGCTTCTTCTAGCTCGGCTGGGAGTATTCTATTTACTAACTTTTCCCAAAATCAAGCTCCCACATCCTCATGCCCTATTTCTCCCCGACTGGAACCCATAACTGACGCCTCTCCACGTAGCCCCATACTAACCCGACAACTGACCGGTACCCAACAATTAAAACATTATCAGATGCCTCTTCGTCTGAATCCCGGGTCAGCCTATATTGATGCCGCAGGTCAAATGGCACATGCTGACCCAGTCTTCGTATATGTCCCGTTCACGACTACCGATCTCTTGAATTGGAAGACCCACAATTCCTCGTACACTGAGAAACCACAAGCTATGACCGATCTGTTCACCTCGATAGTTCAGACACATAACCCGACATGGGCTGATTGCCAGCAGTTATTAATGACTTTGTTTAATAATGAGGAAAGGACAAGGATTAATCAAGCGGCCATTAAAGCGCTAGAGGATAGAGCCCGTGCTTTGAATCAAGCCAATCCAGCAGCATGGGCCGCAACACATTACCCTAATACCGATCCCGACTGGAATGTAAATGGCGCAGATATGGTTCAACTCAGAGCCTATAGAGACGCTATAATTGCTGGCATGAAAGCCGGAGGGAAGAAAGCTATTAACATGTCGAAGACAGTTGAGGTGATTCAGAAAAGTGATGAAGCGCCCAGTGTCTTTTATGACCGATTATTGGAGGCATACCGCTTGTATACCCCCTTTAATCCGGAAGACGCAGATAATTCCCGAATGGTGAACTCCGCCTTTGTCAGCCAAGCCTACGGAGATATTAAGCGCAAGCTACAGAAGTTAGAAGGGTTTGCAGGTATGTCTATCACCCAACTAATGGAGGTAGCAAATAAAGTATACATGAATAGGGAAACAGAGACAAAGAAAGAGGAAGAGCGCAAGATGCGTAGAAAGGCAGATATGCTAGCGGTAGCGATCGCAGGTGTAGATAGACGGGGCCCAGATAGAGGCGATAGTAAGTGGAATGAGGAACCTCTGAGTAGAAATCAGTGCGCATACTGTAGGGAAGAAGGGCATTGGAGAAATGAGTGTCCGCGAAGAGAACAGTATGAGAGAGAGAGACCTAGGACAGGTTATGGAAACTTTAGAGGCAGAGCGAGAGGTAGAGGAGGCCCCGGAGGGAGCAATGGTAATAGAGGGAGTAATGGGAACAGAGGAAGTGTAAGGGAAGATAGGTACTATCCAGCAGCGCAAAGGTCCCGCGATAGAGAAGGTAGGGACTTTGTGGGATTGGCTGACACGGTCATGGAGGACTATTGATACCGACCGGGCTCCATCCCCCTTGGTCGAGCGGAGGCTATGGTCGATGTATCAATAGGGGGAAAAAGGAGTGCGTTCATGATCGACACTGGTGCTGAACATTCGGTGGTGACTGACCTAGTTGCTCCTCCATCTGGAAGAACTATTACTGTAATAGGAGCAACTGGAAGAAGTGCTGCAAAACCGGTTCTTAAAAGTCGACTCTGTACATTGGGAGGCCACGTAGTAAAACATCAATTCCTTTATATGCCTGAATGTCCAGTCCAATTGCTGGGACGTGATATGCTATCTAAGTTACAAGCACAGATTACGTTCCTACCAAATGGAACAACATCCTTAAAGTTTAATGGACCTTCAGGTATTATGACATTATCCGTACCAAAGGAAGAAGAGTCCTAGTCCTATTAAAATCGAACTAAAACTTGGGGTTTATCCAGTGAGCCTAAGACAATATCACATCCCTGTCAGGGTACCTGTGGTCTCTACCTCCGAAAGAGGTAGAGACTTAGCTGTTCCTCCATCCAGACGGTCTGATGGCTCCCTTCCCCGCGGTCTATCCGGTCATGCTAGGCCGGCCGCGAGGGAGTGACTGCCTTTTACAGCATCTAGGCAGGAAGTAGTCATCAGGACACTCCCCCGGAACGACCTGTCAGTCAATTGCTGCAGGACCAATCAGGACGCCTCGGAGGCGTGGTTATTGCTCTGAACAGGGTATTTAACAGAGCTTCTTTCATTAGCTCATTGCCCTGTCGTGGTTCTAGCTTGTTCTAGTCACTCAGTGCTTGTGTATTCTATTATCCCTTTTGGTTTTGACCCGGCTTGTTTACCTTACTCTGCTTATCTCTGTTACCCTTGATTCGGCTTGTCTCTCGCTTACCTGTCTTCTGTTACCCTCGACCTCGGCTTGTCTTTGACCATTCTATACTGTACTACTTACGTTAGTCCGGCCATTCTAAGGTCCGGTATACGTATCTGGCTACTGTTTGTACTCTGCGTGTTGGATCCCTGTCCCGATCCTGACAATCCCGCAGAAGGCTAAGAAGAACATCCAATCTTATCTGGATAAGTTCATACGGTATGGTATCCTAAAATTCTGTACTTCCCCCTGGAACACCCCATTGCTGCCTGTTCAAAAGCCCGGTACAGATGAGTATCGACCTGTGCAGGACTTGAGAGCAGTCAATGATGCGGTTGTTAGTATACATCCAGTTGTGCCCAATCCATA
This sequence comes from Pelobates fuscus, assembly GCF_036172605.1. Taxonomy (NCBI): domain Eukaryota; kingdom Metazoa; phylum Chordata; class Amphibia; order Anura; family Pelobatidae; genus Pelobates; species Pelobates fuscus. Next base: position 175,267,806 of record NC_086321.1, read on the forward strand.
TAACCTGCTTGCTTTAATTCCGGGCGGTGCTACCTATTTTACAGTCTTAGACCTCAAAGATGCCTTCTTTTGCCTCCGAATTGCCGCAGAAAGTCAATGTATCTTCGCTTTCCAATGGGAAAACGCTGTAACGGGCTCAAAACGCCAAATGACCTGGACAAGACTGCCCCAAGGGTTTAAAAATTCACCTACCCTATTTGGTTCAGCTCTAAGTCAAGATTTATTGGATTTCGAGTCCATCCCAGGAGAGTGTGTATTGTTACAATATGTAGATGACTTGTTGATAGCAGCAGTTACAAAGGAAATATGTCAGCAAGCAACGCACGATCTACTACACATTCTCTGGAAGGCAGGATACAAGGTGTCTAGAAAGAAGGCTCAGTTGTGTTTGCCAACTGTCAAATATCTGGGATTCCATATCTCTGAAGGTCAAAGAATTATGGGGCCAGAGAGAAAAGAAGCTGTGTGCCAAATACCGATACCCAAGAATAGAAGACAAGTGCGAGAATTCTTGGGGGCAGCAGGCTTCTGTAGGATATGGATTCCCAGCTACGCGATACTGGCAAAACCTCTGTATGCAGCTATCAAAGGTACAGAGCACGACCCCTTCTTATGGACTCAAGAACAGCAAACGGCATTTGAAGATGTGAAGAAGGCTTTGATGAGTGCCCCAGCATTAGGTCTACCTGATCACACACGACCATTCTACCTGTATGTACACGAACAAAGAAGAATGGCTGTGGAAGTATTGACACAGTACTTGGGATCATGGCAAAGACCTGTTGCCTACATGTCTAAGCAACTGGATGCAGTGGCCAGCGGACTTCCACCTTGTCTAAGAGCCGTAGCTGCAGCCGCCCTGCTAGTAGCTGAAGCCGATAAACTCACTCTGGGTCAAGAACTTTATGTACGAGTCCCACATGCAGTACAGACGTTGTTGGATTACAAAGGAAATCATTGGTTTAGTAACAGCCGTATGACCAAGTATCAAGCAATGTTGTGTGAAAACCCAAGAGTGCATTTAGAGACTGTAAATACCTTAAATCCAGCTACCCTTTTGCCACAACCTACTGAAAGTCAACATGATTGTTTGGAAGTAATGGATGAAGTATTTTCAAGTAGACCCGATCTTCGTGATTTTCCCATCCAGAACCCCGATGTTCAATATTACACCGACGGCAGTAGTTATGTGAAAGAAGGGATCCGCTATGCAGGATATGCAGTAACAACGATAGACAAGGTGATAGAAGCTCGGCCACTGGCAAAAGGAACATCAGCACAAAAGGCAGAATTGATAGCACTGACACGAGCATTACAATTGGCTGAAGGTTTAAGAGTGAACATCTACACGGACTCCAAGTATGCGTTTTTTTTTTTTTTTTTTTTATAATTCTTTATTTTAGTTGTGCATGGAAGGTACAAACAGGTTTGCAGTGCCACAACAGCTAGAGCAAGCTTTGTAGTAAACGCATAGAGACATTTGTATGGCATCTAAATTACTTTGCACATTTTTTTTTGGAAAAGATATATATAATAAGAGAAAACATGCTCCACCCGAAAGGGCACTAGGAGAGAGAGAGATAGGAGAGTCCAGAGCACTACAAAATACAAGTAAAACAGGATTTGCACATAAAATTGTAAATCAAATGAGAAACATGTCGCTTCAGCTGGAAATTAGGCCCGGGGGGGACAAAGCAAAGTCTCTTGTACTATTTTCGGCATATGCCTGCCATGGGCAAAATGCAGCCCCTTACTATGGCGCAATTCGGTGGACCGGTAGTCAGACGAGGCAGTGAGGTAGTACCTTGGTGGTTTGTTAGGCCCTTTGCCGCTTGTGGTTTTCCAGCTGTAGACCTCCCAGGAGACCCCTGTCTTGGTTGGCACTGGTGTATAGACTTATGCGCTGCTTTGGTTACTGCCGGTGCCGTCCACATCTCTTGAGGCAGGTCATCTTAGGGTCTGTGGCCATGCGTGGCATTCTTGGGACTGCTGGAGGGGCATGGGGAGATGAGGGGTGTGCAGCGAGGCTGGAACTCCATGTTAGTTCGGGTCAGTGCACGTCAGGCCTGTAGATCGGTCGCCTCTCCCCGTCACAACGCCCACTAGGCCTCGTTCCCAAGCAATGAATTTTCCCTAAGCATGCCTGTCCGGCGGGGATCAGCGGTCTCCGTGAGTTGACTCCTTAACACACTGCCTCCGCCATCTTGGATTCAGGCTTCGGGCCTTCTGGGTACAGCGTGGTCTCAGCGTGCGGCCTTGGGGTGAGGGCCGGGATCACCCCCCCGGCCCACAGGGGGGGGGGACCGAGGCCGGGTCCGCACTGGTGTAGCGTGTCGTTCAGGCATCGGAAAGCGGGATAGCGGAGCGGCGGCCGTCCACTCCACTCACCGCCAAGAGAGTTCCCGCCAGTTGTAGCTGAGATCTCCCCTCCGGGGGACTAAAACTCGGGGAGCAAGCCTCTCCCCGGTTCCGGAAGCCTTCTGCCATCGAGGGTCGCAGTGATGGGTAAGTTAGGTGGGCAAATTCTAGTTTGGCAGGCTTACAGGGTCGTTGTTTGCGGGAGCTGGTCTTCCCTGCGACCGCTCTGCTCGGGGCCCGGCCCCGCCCCCAAGTATGCGTTTTTAACCACTCATGCCCACGGAGCTTTGTATAAAGAAAGAGGACTATTGAATTCAGAAGGCAAAGAAATCAGCTGAAATCCTACAACTATTGGAAGCAGTGTGGGAGCCGAGAGAAGTCAGTATTATTCATTGTCGAGCGCATCTGAGAGGAGATGTTGATAACCAAAGGAAATCGGATGGCAGACAGTACAGCTAAGCGTGCCGCTGAATCGGGAAGACAGGAGTATGTGGGGCATATAGCTGCTCTCATACCAACTCCACTGTCTCAATGGACTCCAGTTTATACAGCTCAAGAAGAGGAGTGGTTAAAGACTGAACCTGGAAAGTATTTGGAGAACAAATGGTATCAGTTAGAAGATGGAAGAATAGTCATTCCAGCATCACTAGCGGTAGAAATTGTCCAAAACTATCACAACGGGACACATTCTGGGAGAGACAGCACAGAAGAATCTCTCAGAAAACATTTCTACATACCAAGATTGTCCAACTTGACTCAGGCCATTGTACGAAGATGTGTAACGTGTGCTAAAAATAATGCAAGGCAAGGACCAGTAAAGCCACCAGGAGTCCAGTTTATGGGGGGACTCCCCATGTCCGATTTACAAATTGACTATACAGTGATGCCTAAATCGGGTGGACATCGCTACCTGCTGGTGGTTGTGTGTACCTATTCAGGCTGGGTAGAAGCATGTCCTACTCGTACAGAGAAAGCAGGAGAAGTTGTGAGATTCCTGCTACGAGAAATAATACCCCGATATGGACTACCCTGCTCTATAGGATCGGACAATGGTCCAGCTTTTGTTCATCAGTGCCTACAACAACTGACTCATATGCTAGGTATAAAGTGGAGGCTTCATACGGCATATAGACCCCAGAGTTCTGGTAAGGTAGAGAGAATGAATAGAACTATTAAGAATCAGTTGGCTAAAATGTGTCAGGAAACCCAACTTAAGTGGAACGTTCTCTTACCCATAGCTCTATTGCGAATCCGCAGTACACCTACCAGAAGGATGGGCCTCTCTCCTTTTGAAATCATGTATGGGCGACCACCTCCCGTACTTGGTAACTTAAGGGGGGATTTGAGTCAGTTGGGAGAAGGAATTACCCGGCAGCAGGTTGTAGAGTTGGGTAAGACTATGGAGGAGGTACAGAAATGGGTACAAGATAGATTACCTGTGAATATTTATCCCCCAGTTCATAGTTACCACCCAGGAGACCAAGTGTGGATTAAAGAGTGGAATAATGTACCGTTAGGGCCCAAGTGGAGAGGTCCTTATGTTGTTCTTTTGTCTACCCCTACAGCGATAAAAGTAGCCGAAGTGACTCCGTGGATACATCACTCCAGGGTTAAACCAGCAGCAGTCGATTCTTGGCAAGCTACAGCAGATCCAGAGAATCCCTGCAAGATCCGGTTAAAGCGCACGACTCAGTCGGAGTGACGAGGAACTTTGTGGATTACAAAATTTTATTGTTTCAAGGATTTGGTAAGTGAGTGACAAGGCCATAATAAAGCCTGTCCGCTCACCGACGTATAGTATATAAGCCAGGAAAAGTCCCGAAGGGACCCCTGTGAAGACGAGCAGAACTCCATTCCCTGCAGCCCTTACATCCTGGAAGCTGAGGGGCCTTCGCACGGACGAAGACTGAGGATGACGACGAAAGATGTGTTCTTAATAATGTTTATTTATGTGTATTTTTATATTCAGGAAGGTAGAGGTACCGACACTCCTAGCTGTGAGGTATGCATTAAGACTACAAGAACAGGTAACCATATTTCCCAAACCCTAATTTGGCATTCACAATACGAGTGTAAAGGAGATGTATCAAGATGTAGATACCTAAATATAGAATATAGTGTGTGCCATTTAGGAGTAGGAGAACCTAAGTGCTTCAGTCCAGAGTATCAACCTCGTACAATTTGGTTGACTCTCAGGAATGGAGATCCTCAGGGGACCCTAATTAATAAGACGGTATTAGAATCCGTACATTCTTCGGGTGTTCTGCTATTTGATGCGTGTAAGGCGATATCAAGTGGTAGAAAGCCGTTGAATGTATGTGGGGATCTTAGATGGGAGAGGACGTATGGGTCTAACGATAAATATATTTGTCCCAGTAGTAAAAATAAATATGTGAGTCCTAGATGCCCAAATAGAGATTATAACTTTTGCCCATATTGGTCTTGTGTGGGGTGGGCAACTTGGGGACAGACAGTAGACAAGGACATGATTGTGACTAAGTTGCCTACCAGCCCATATTGTAAGTCTATGGAATGCAATCCAGTCCATATACTTATAAATAACCCCGACAAGTTCTTAGATAAATATGGTAATTTATTTGGGTTTCAAATATATGGGACGGGTTTAGATCCTGGGACAGTATTGTTTATAGGGATAGAGACTGATACGGTATCCTCCCAGACTCATCAAGTATACCATTCCTTTTATGAAGAGATGAGCATAGATAATAAGATCCCCCATAATGCTAAAAACCTGTTTATTGATTTAGCCGAAAGTATTGCCGGTAGTCTTAATGTTACCAACTGCTATGTGTGTGGAGGTACTAACATGGGAGACCAATGGCCTTGGGAAGCAAAGGTGGTAATGTCCGGTTCTGAGGCAGTTGACCAATTAATATCTACACAAGCCGATTATCATATGAGTGTTAGAGGTAAATCTGAGTGGAGATTAAAGACCTCCATCATAGGTTATGTTTGCATAGCAAGGAAAGGAATGATGTATAATACTTCTGTAGGAGAATTAACTTGTCTAGGGCAAAAAGCTTATGATGATGATACAAAGAATACAACTTTGTGGTCAGCTTCAAATGTCTCAGAACCATCTAACCCGTTTGCTAGATACGCCAATTTAAAGGATGTGTGGTTTGACCTATCCATCACATCTACCTGGAGAGCCCCAGCAAATTTGTACTGGATCTGTGGTAAGAAAGCCTATTCGGAGTTGCCACAGGACTGGGAAGGGGCATGTGTGTTGGGTATGCTCAAGCCATCCTTCTTCTTGTTACCTATTGAAACAGGTGAGACTTTAGGTGTTAAAGTGTATGATGTGAATCATAGGAAGAAAAGGGGACCCATAGAGATAGGCGCCTGGGAAGATAATGAATGGCCTCCCCAGCGTATTATAGATTACTATGGGCCAGCCACGTGGGCAGAGGACGGTACCTTTGGTTATAGAACCCCAATTTATATGCTCAACCGTATTATAAGATTACAGGCGGTGGTTGAGATCATTACTAACGAGACATCACAAGCGCTCAATCTTCTAGCGAAGCATAATACCAGGATGAGGACAGCCGTTTACCAAAATAGATTAGCCTTGGATTACCTTTTGGCAGTAGAGGGAGGTGTATGTGGGAAGTTTAACCTGAGCAATTGCTGTCTTCAAATAGATGACGAAGGGCAAGCAATAGCTGAGCTTACTAGCCATATGGTTAAACTAGCGCATGTGCCTACTCAGGTATGGAAAGGGTATAATCCAAGTAGTTGGTTTGGTAGCTGGTATGAGTGGTTTGGAGGGCTTAAGGCAGTGGTAGGTGGAGTCCTACTAATTTTAATGTTGTGTCTACTCCTGCCGTGTCTTATACCCTTAGTAGTTAGGTCTGTGCAAAGCCTGATAGAAAATATAGCAGAGAGGAAGGCTGCTGCACAGATAATGGCAATTTATAAATATAAGGCTCTAGATCAGGGAGAACCAATGCAGGAAGATGAGTGTTGAAGATTCACATCATAAGATAAGTCTGGTCTGGTTTAAGGTAACTTGCGGTGTATGCAAACCAAGGTTAAGTGATGCCTCAAGTAATTGTGAAATATCAAGAGGCATCAAAGGGGGGAATGTGGTGGAATCTCGGTAAAAATAAATTCAGTAGGCCGAGATTACCACGTGGCATGTGCACGTGCATATGCTGACGTATCGATCAGTTGGTTGCACGAGGCAAGATACGATCAGTAGTGTACGGAGCATGTGCAAGAATACAGGATGTAGTATTCCCCTCCTCCATTGTGCTGTACAGGCCATGCGGTCAAGCAGGAAGTTAATTCTTATTTGTATTGATTGGTCAAGAGAATGTGCGGGTGGAGCTTAATATGGGAGGAGTTATGTGCCTATATAAGGAGCCTGCACTATTGTCTGGGGCTCAGAACTTGCTGTATTTTGGTGACATTAGTCCCTCTGAGTCCCGATCGGTGATCCAATAAAGAATCTCTTCCTTCCTGAAGAAACCTGTGTCCATCTCTCTGTGCTTGGCTTCCGTCAGTTTCTCCGGTATCAATACTGTACAAAACTATCCTCCTGCAGCTCATGGACGTTTTCTTTTATCGCTTACATAGGCTTTATTTATTTAGTTAATTATTTGTAAAATTTGTTTACCTTTTGGAACATGCAAATAGTTAATTGCAAAAGTTTGCATTTGGTCCCAAAAACTCCTGCCAGTCACTGACAGGCCAGAATGCCAATTTGTTATAGCCTGTTTTTCTACCAATGCTTACCAGGAATTTTATAGGAAAGTACCGGTAATATGAACGGGGCAGTAAACGTCTCTTTTATCATAGCCACCCGATTATTAATTAATGTTTTGGAATCAGGATGATTAAATACCTGAATATAAAATATTGTGATGTTCTCATAATTATATATAAATATATTTTTGGAATTAGACTTGTGTGTTTTTGTTATAGAAAATATTTTCTCATATAGAGAGGTTTCACTAATGTTTCACAAAATGAGCACACTAAGTGGAGGCACTGCCAGTACGGGCCAGTCTCTTATTTGGCGGAGGCTCAGTGCTGCCTATCCAGTATTGAAATCTGCTGAGCAGAGCAGGCCTTCATCATATCTGTCCCGATAAAAGGATTATGGAATAAAAAAAAAAACAAAAAGTACTTTCCTTCCAAAACATTTTCCCCAGAAACATTTAGTCTAGAAGACTCAGAGTATATTCTATCATGTTTACATAATTGCACAGAACAGGAAATGTGTTTTAGAGACCTCCTAACTCATCATTTCCAGAGATAATGTCAGGGAGAGTGTTTCCTTTCCAGTTTGTATAGTAACAGTGATAGATTTGATTCCTATTGTTTTTTTGGTTTTTTTTATGGACGCTCCAGCAGCAAAAATTACTTACGGTACACTGTTTGTAGGTTTTTGGGTAAAACAACTCTTTGGATCTGTCTTCCTTTAACCTAATCATGACAGCAACAACAATTTTAAAAAGTCTATATGACAGTATCTATTAGCCTATATTAATGTTTAATCTCACCACAAAATTAACCCCTTAAGGACCAAACTTCTGGAATAAAAGGGAATCATGACATGTCACACACGTCTTGTGTCCTTAAGGGGTTAAAGGAGCATGGGGAAGAAGACCAGACGCCAGGGACCCCAGAAAGCCTTCAGGTACCAAGAATATTGGAAATTTTTCTATCCGGTCTGCCAAAGCCTCTGGATCCTTCGACGACTCCTTTTCGGTCTCCTCCGAGGAACATACCTTAGATGTACTGGGCAATATTTCAACTACTGGGGTACTGTATCACTTCTCCTAGTATGAGGATAATGAGCTACCTTGCACTTAGGTGGATATTAAGTCTCTACTCCACAATACCCACCAGCTATTCGCGGCAGACCTCACTATCGTGCAAGAAGAAATTCATACTACTGAGGGGCATGTCAGGGTGGTGGAGGAAGATACTCAGGTCCTCAGTTCACGATACACCTCACTAGAGAACCTGACGCTGGAGCTTCACTGACCTCAAACATTATTTAAACATCGCCTTGATGCTAAAGAAGACTGGGGAAGATTCCCTCCATGCTCTTCATCTGTGCTCTAATAGCCTTTTCCTTGTGATAGACCTATCCAGCCCGCTGGTCATACTCCTTCCACAACTTCCACACTTTGTCAAAAGTTTTCGTTGAGTTACAAACTTGGGCCGTAAGCTTGCCCATTAAATATCTTTTATTTTCAATGTTATTTTGTCTTTTGCGAGCATTTGTGTTCCTAAACATACCTGGTCTAGTGGCCACCTTTCGGCCCACATAATTTTATTTAGTAGTTTTTGTTCCACACTGGAGAGGTCCTTCATTGTTTTATCCAGTAAGAAATACCATGGCTCTCTATCTACATATCAATGTAGGACTTCCATCAACGCGTCCCAGTTCAGCTGAACTTTAGGACATATCCACTACATGTGTTTGTATGTGCCTTTTTATCCACAACCCCAACAGCACTTGTCTATCAGGGATTTTCCCATATGCTATAATTTGGCAGGATTTGCATACCATCTCATAATGGTCTTATAACAATGTTTAACACAGAGGATTTCTCCATGGCTTCCAGATATCCTCTCACTCTCCGCCCTTCGGTGTGTGTTGCAAATAGCTTTCCCATTGGGCAAAATATCTGGGTTTGTCTGACTCTTTGTCAGGATTGCCAAGGTGGGTATAACAGGTGGACATAACACCTTTTTGTTGGCTCTCTGTTATACTTTATTTTTTAAAGATTCTTTATTTTAGTGGTGCATTGCTGGTTTTGCAACTAAACAAGACATGTCAGAGAATAACATTACAGTGTGCCATAAGAGTGTATACTGTACATGTTAGTAGTACTGCACTTTTTAAAAACAAGTAAAATATTACATTACACAGTGCATGGGAAATTAACTTGAGAGGGTATCTGTTAAATAGGCCTGACCTACACACTGCTAGAGATTATAACGAAAAGGCTAGTGCAGATCCACAGCATCTTAATACACATTAGTTATGTCGTTTCCCTCAGTATAAGGCAGATAATCTCAATAATAGGGGCCCAGTGTGGGCATACATGACTGTAGAAAACTAAAGCTAAATATGTAACTGTAAGGCATGCAAACATCGAATATCAAATTGAAGCAAGATTCGGCCACAATCTAGTCAAACAGGCCCAGCACAAGAACAGGTTTGGGGAATGCAAGTCCCAGGAGCAGTCAATCACCCTATTCCAACCCTTAGGGCTTGATGTAATCACTCAGAGTGTGGGCCGAGCAGAAGCCTCGGCTGGGTACCGCTTTGCCGTGTGTTAGCTGCCATGATCCAATCTCTCTCTCTCCGGTTCCATGTGGAGATGCGGGGCCATGAGTGGCCAACAGGGGTAGCAACTTGATGCTGCTTTTTGTTCCTGCCATCTTGGTGACCCCGTCGGACAGGCGGAGGACCACTCTTTCGCTTTCTCAAGCCTGGAGAACTCCTTCCCCCCCTGCCCTGTTTCTGAATGACACCAGTCGGGTTCGCCATAGGAGCTCTTGCTGGGTGCCTATAATGAAGAGAGGAGGGCCACTGTGATTTCGCCTTGCTGGTGTAGATTTCCAGGCCCCCCTGTAGTCGCAGCCAGAGCTTAGCACAGAGCTGGTCAAAGCGGGCTAAGAGATCATTACAAGATTGTGGCAGATCAGCATGGTCCTCTGGGGCCATCACAATGCAGGCAGCTGCCATCTTGAGGAGATAGATTTCCAGGAATCAGTGGTGTCTGTGCCCGAGCAACGGAGCTCAGAAGAGTAAAGCCAGGTAAGGATTACTGCTGTGGTAGACCGGGGGTAACCCCCATCTGTCGGGGGGGGGGGGGGGGGGGGGAAGTGTCAAATGTATCTTTGTATACCAGTTCTCTACACCACGATAGTTTCTGGCTTGACAAATTCTTTATTGTGTAAGTATGGCTTTAGTGGGGAAGTAATACTTTTTTTTGTGAATTTGTTGGCTATCATATCCCAAATTCTAATTGAGTTGAAAATTGCTGGGTAGGTTGTACACCCAGATACAAAGATCCAAACTAGGGCAAGTCGGGTCCCATCAAGGTAAACTCCAAATCCACTCATCTGTGCACATCTGGGAGTGCTACAAACCAATCTGTGTTAACTGCGCACCTAGATAATATAGATAAAATAGACAGAGTCCATCCTTCACTTTAGGTCGGTATAGTAATTGTCTGGACAGTCTGTGGCCTTTGTAATTGTAATCTGCCAGTCCATGAAATGTTTTTTGTGCCATCAGCTTAATCAATTAAAACTTTCATTAACGCAGAAAAGTTGCTCTGACAGATAGTTAATAAAAGTTTTCATAATTTTAAGGCTTTAGATGACTCCAACAACACCGCATCTTCAGCCAAAACATTTAGGGGCAGCTGTTGACTTATCTAGGTTTATTTTGTGGGCTGATATACAGCTCAATTCATTCAATAGTTGTAACAGACCATCCAGTGTTGTGGTGGGGTTAGTGAGTGTGAGCGGGACATCGTCCGCATAAGTTGAGACTTTAAATTCTTCATTGGCAAGTGTCATACCCTTTATTGTTGGGGAAAGTCGACCCCCAAAAACATTTATACACTAGTAAACCCCACACATTTTGTATTCCCGAGGAGATTATCCTCGAGCGCCCTAACAGGTAAAATAGTGCCATGACTTATCATAGGGGGTCTGAGTACATCGAATTAGAGTTTCAGCAGATTGTGCCAAACTTCCTATCTGCTTCGCAGTTCCACAGAGTTTCTGTGTTTGTCCTGGTCAGGTGTATGAAGCCCTCATAGCTAATTAGTTTGTGGGAGTATGATTTTCCCGGTCACCCTGTGCCCCCAATAAGCACAAGGCAACTTAGACATAAGAAATAACAGGAAAGCTAAGATCTACCTTTTGAGCACCCCTGCTCTAAACAAAACCAGTGTTTTCTTAAAACATTGTTTTTTTGTAGGAGTAACCTATTAAATAAATAACAGGCAACGTGTTTGAAGAATGCAAAAAGATACAAAAACAATGAATGCATAAGCTGTTTAGGGGTCACCTTGCCCACAATTCTTTTCTATAGAGATGAAACGAGTACAGTGTGTATGCATGTCTGTATGTATATTTATTTTCAGAATTTTACTGGTAACCTTACAGTAGAGGAAGTTACCATAACTGTTGGCGTTTAATTACAAGACGCACAGGCTTGTGTAATGCATTTGTCGTTCTTTACTTTCTTCAGCAGCAGTGAAAAACAGGTGTGTTACAGATAATGCAACTTGAAAAATAACAAAAAAGACAAAGACCTATCAGGGTGGATTGCAACCCCACCTGCCAAAAGGGAGAAACCTTAAGCAAAATTAGAACTGAAGGCAGATCCGATCTGTACTAAATTAGGTATGATCAGGATTGTGGATGGGGTAAAATAATCAAGTCTTTATTAATAGCTACTTAAAAACAGGAAAGGACTAAACCCATTTAGACTATTGTGAAATATACATCCATGGCAACAATACAGATGTGAGTGTAGCAAACATCTCAATGAAGTCGGTATGTGAGAGATAATGCAAACAGTATCGGAATACTCTGGTTACCTATAATGATTTGATTCGCTTCTTCAAAACATTGGCAGAGACTGTAATGTATGCCCTCCTGTTTAAAAAGTACAAGTCGGAAATTAGAGTATTTTGCAACCATATGTAGGGCACAGGCAATAAAGAGACTCTTACTTTCCCAGAAAGCTCTGCACGATGACATAAAAAGAAGTGGGAACATGTTGGAAGAGGCAGGGCTTCTTCTTGGACCAAGGTAGCACAATGGCTTTGTCCTTGGTCCCCTATTTTTGCTTTATACTGCCTCTCTTGGCAAATTTATTGCTTCTTTTGGATTCCACTACCACCTGTACGCTGATGACACCCAAATATATCTCTCCTCCCTGGACCTCTCCCCTGCCGTCCTGACTGGATGTCCTCCCGCTTTCTGAAACTCAATCTCTCCAAAACTGAACTCCTTGTCCTACCTCTTCCTAATACTGATCCTCCTCTCTCGCTCTCCCTTCAAGTCAGTGGTATCCACATAAGCTCATCCTTGCGAGCACACTGTCTTGGCGTCATACTTGACTCTGGCCTCACCTTTGAGCCTCACATCCAGAGTGTTGCCAAATCCTGTAGATTCCAACTTAAAAACATAGCCCACAAGATGCTACCAAGGAGTGTGTCCATACTCTAGTACCGTATATACTCGAGTATAAGCCGAGTTTTTCAGCCCATTTTTTGGGCTGAAAAACCCCAACTCGGCTTATACTCGAGTCAGAGTCTGTATTATGGCAATTTGCATTGCCATAATACAGACTGGGGGGAGAGGGGGGCTGGCAGAGCTGTACTTACCTGTTCTGCAGCTCCTGTCAGCTCTCTCCTCCTCCGCGCCGTCCGTTCAGCACCTCGGTCAGCTCCCAGTGTAAGTCTCGCGAGAGCCACGGCTCTCGCGAGACTTACACTGTGAGCTGACAGAAGGAGCTGCACGGACGGCGCAGAGGAGGAGAGAGCTGACAGGAGCTGCAGAACAGGTAAGTACAGCTCTGCCAGCCCCCCTCTCCCCCCACTGAACTGCCACTGGACCACCAGGGAAGGAGAGCCCCCCTCCCTGCCATATATCAAGCAGGGAGGGGGGACGAAAAAAAAAGAAATAAAATAATAAAAAAAATAATAATAAAAAAAAAAAAGGGGTATAAGAACCACTATGGGAGGGGGGGGGGGGGGGTATAAGGACCACTATGGGAGGGGGGGGGTATAAGGACCACTATGGGAGGGGGGGGGGTATAAGGACCACTATGGGAGGGGGGGTATAAGGACCACTATGGGAGGGGGGGGGGGGTATAAGGACCACTATGGGAGGGGGGGGGGGTATAAGGACCACTATGGGAGGGAGGGGTGGGTTAAGGACCACTATGGGAGGGAGGGGGGTATAAGGACCGCTATGGGAGGGAGGGGGGGGTATAAGGACCACTATGGGAGGGAGGGGGGGGGTAAGGACCACTATGGGAGGGAGGGGGGGGATAAGGACCACTATGGGAGGGAGGGGGGTATAAGGACCACTATGGGAGGGAGGGGGGGATAAGGACCACTATGGGAGGGAGGGGGGGTATAAGGACCACTATGGGAGGGAGGGGGGGTATAAGGACCACTATTGGAGGGAGGGGGGTATAAGGACCACTATGGGAGGGAGGGGGGGGTATAAGGACCACTATGGGAGGGGGTGGGATAAGGACCACTATGGGAGGGAGGGGGGTATAAGGACCATTATGGGAGGGAGGGGGGGGTATATGGACCACTATGGGAGGGATGGGGGGGGATAAGGAACACTATGGGAGGGAGAAGGGGGATAAGGACCACTATGAGAGGGAGGGGGTGGGATAAGGACCACTATGGGAGGGGAGGGGGAAGTAAGGACCACTAGGGGAGGGGAGGGTAAGGACCACTGGGGGAGGGGTGAGTCAGGACCACTGGGGGGGGGAGTGAAGGAACACGGGGGTGGGGAGGTAAGGACCACTGAGGGAGGAGGAGGGGAAGTCAGGACATATGGGGGGGGAGGGGGCGGCAAAATTTTTTTTGCCTACGGCGGCAAATATCCTTGCACCGGCCCTGCACACACTGCATTCACACACTGCATTCATGCACACACACACTGCATTCATGCACACACACACTGCATTCATGCACACACACACTGCACTCATACACACACGCTGCACTCATACACACACACATACGCACACACTGCATTCATTATACACACACTGTAAATAAATATTCAATTAATAAAATTTTTTTAGGATCTAATTTTATTTAGAAATTTACCAGTAGCTGCTGCATTTCCCACCCTAGTCTTATACTCGAGTCAATAAGTTTTCCCAGTTTTTTGGGATAAAATTAGGGGCCTCGGCTTATATTCGGGTCGGCTTATACTCGAGTATATACGGTAATTTCCCGCATTGATTATTGTAACCCTCTCCTGATTGGTCTTCCCAAAAGCAGTATCACCCCGCTACAGTCTGTAATAAATGCTGCCGCCAGACTGATTTTCCTCTCTAGTCGGTACTCTCATACCTCACCCCTCTATCAGTCCTTACAATGGCTTCCTGTATCCTATAGGAGTAAATTCAAAGTGCTAATCTATACATATAAAGCACTGAACAATTCTAGCCCCTCTTTTATCTCTTCACAGATCCATAGGTATGCCCCTTCTTGTTCCCTCCGCTCTGCCCATGACCACCTCCTGACCGCTGCTCGCACCCGTATGGCCAATTCGCGCTTGCAGGACTTCTCACGGGCGGCTCCCTTCCTATGGAATAGCCTGCCTACCCCCATAAGACGCTCCCCTAGTCGTCAATCCTTTAAAAAGTGCCTTAAAACCCATCTCTTTAAGAAAGCTTATGGCTTCCCATAGTAACCTCTACCTTACACACCTGTCTCTTGCTCTCTCCTAAAGGTCAGCAGTTTACTCTCTCCTCCAGCTCTGCTTCACTCCCACCCTATTTGATTGCTATTTCCTAATTTGTTTTATACCCCACCTCCTATAGACTGTAAGCTCGTTTGAGCAGGATCTTCTTCAACCTATCATTCCTGTAAATTTTCTTGTAATTGTCCTATTTTTAGTTACATCCCCCCTCTCAAAATATTGTAAAGCGCTACGGAATCTGTTGGCGCTATATAAATGGCGATAATAATAATAAGCATAATATTAATAATGTCTTCAGCTAGCCCTGGTTGCAGTTACACTGGTTGTTATGGTGAGGATTGCCAATAATTCGAAGTGAGTTCTAAGTGAATTTCTAATTATAGACCAATATATGCAAACTAGAAGCATAGCTGACTTGGAGAATTTCTAGTTCAGCTATACTGGCATTAAATGTGAAATTCACATTGAATTCTTTATAATTCTCACTTTAGTCAATAACCACAAATGTATTTACATAACTGTATAGCATTTACATGTGTAACTAGAACTTTACAGATTACACTAGAGGGGAGATATATTATATGCCAGAAGTCATAGTGTGTTTGTTTTAGTTATATACCTACAACAGGTGTACTTAGAACATTTCAAATTACAATAGAGGGAAGGTACAGTAATTGAAGTAAGTATATGGATGTATTATTTTTATAGTACTTAGAGTACTTAGCACATTACAGGTCATGTGCTGAGGGGAAGCAGAGTAAGTGCTATAGTTATACAGTATGTACAGTTGATGTAACTTGACAAAATGAAACCTATAGCCTGGTTGAAAGAAATCAGTTCAACAAAGTTTTTTTTAATTTTTTTATTTTTTATTAGTTGGCTATTTGGGCATGCATTTTACAGTGATCTACACTATGTCCCATTGTTTGGCAAGTCACTTATAGATTATATTTCAAGTATGATAATAATAAAAATAGTCGTAATAGACAAGTAGTGTGGTGTTTTATGTGATCAGGAAAAGTTTTGCCTTTGCTAATCATATAGATTGCAGTAGTGGAATTGCCATTCATTTAACATGTAAGGACTCTGTCTAGTTGTGGACCAGTCAATTTCTACATGAGTTACAAAAAGAAGGTAATTTAGTAAAATAGACGCTTTGAAAATAAATGTTCTCTCCAGGTAATCTGACCAACCTGTTCAAAATACCAAAAGCCCCTGAGCTGATGCTTCTCCATCACACCACTTGCAAAATATAAAATAAATAATGGTATGCTGTGAAAATATCCCAGTAGCCCACTGCCCCTAGCTCTGACTCCCGAGAACGTGCAAGTAATTTTTTTAGTTTACGGTCTCCCCTTCTATCCCTCTTTCTCTCCTCCTTTTTCTTCACTTCTCCTAACCCCCCAAAATCTTTTGAACTGTGATTAGATGATTTGTACTGTGTATATTCATATTTTTAAAATCCTAAATATATATAGTCAAGAAAAATTAAGTCTGAAAGGACTGGGTGGTGACGATTTTTTTTGGTACAGACTGGGCTAGACGGAATTTGGCTGTTATCTATTCTGTGCAGTTTATGTTAAGAAACATTTTGTTAGTGCAGTCTGTTTTAATCTCTTATTATAACACTGTGTTCTTTGAGAAAATATTATCTTAGAGCCCCCTTTTTTTTGGAGACATACTCATATCAAAGCAGTTGCTAGACTTTCTACTATCTACAATGTACACATTAGAGGTTATCTCATATTAAACATTTAGTCTTGCAGTTTTATTACTGTATTGTATTCTGTTGCTCCTACACAAATAAAAAAAAAATATATATTAACCAATTAATATTGTTGTAAATTAAAATAGCGATCTGCTGACACTATTTTAACTCCTTCATGAAGGAACCTTGGGAGGAGAGGTGAGCCCCGCAGAGGGAGACTTGGCACTGGAATAAAATAAATAGACCTTTTTTTTTCTCAAGGTGGACCTATTTAGAGACTGATTGTCAGTAACAGTGATCAGCATGACTTTATGAAACTTAGGTCATTTTGCCAAAGCATTAGATTTGGTTGCGCACAATAGGTTAGTGTTCAAATTGAAAGAAATTGGTCTAGATGAAGGTTCTTGTTCTTGGGTAGAACATTGGCTTAAAGATAGAGTACAGAGAGTTGTCATTCGTGGTAAATTTTCAAGCTGGACAAAAGTGGCTAGTAGTGTCCCGCAGGCTTCTGTTTGTCACGATTACTATATGACCCAACGCCAGGGCCGGACTGGGAACATTTTTTGTCCCGGGCCTTTTTTCATTACAGCTGCCCACTGAAAAAGGTGCGGGGCCAAATAGGGTGTGTTTTGTCATCCCCAATGACGAGCACGCCCCATCTCAAAGTGAGCATGTTGGTTCAATGCTCTTCTGAGGCAGATCATGCACAGAGCTCTGCTGAAGAGCTCTACCATGAGAAAAAGTCCCTGTATTTGTTCTGCACAGCGCAAGCAAATTTAATAACATGCTAGTGTTGTGTTTGCTTGAAACTTGTCTCTGATGTCTCTATAAATGGGATACCAGGAGACAAAAATGCCAGGAAAGAGAACTGTGCATGTGTTTGGAGCCTGCTTATGGGATTGCGTGTGTGTAGAGTGAGCTGATTGTGTTGTGGTTTTGTGTTAATAGGTGTCACGTATTCATCCACATATAAAAATGTGATTGATGACATTTACTGTTCTGACAGGAAAAGTTGTGCCGAGCAACATTACTGTCTTGACAGTAATCTGAGCAGCAGTCTGAGCAGCAATCAAATCCACATGAGGGTTTGTGCTGAGCAGCAATTATGCAAATGGGAACCTGATAACTGCCTTTGGGGTCAAAGGCCGATTACATCCTATCAGATCCAGAGGAGGTGTATTTAGGCCCAGTTCTCATCCTGCTCAGTGCCCTGTCGTGGTTTCCCTAGTGGTTGTCCGAGAGCGCGTTCCTGATTCAAGTTTCTTCTGGTTTTTGACTTTGGCTTTGATTTTGACTTCCCTGTATTCTGGTATCCCTGACTTCTGGCTTTCCCTTATCGTTGTGTCTCTTTCTGTATCCCCTGACCTTGGCAAGTATCCTGACTACTCTTTGGTACGTTAAGCCGGCCATTCTAAGGCCTGGTAATACATTACCTATTAGTCATCTGTGTGACACAATTCTACTTGCTGGATCAACTAGTAATCCTGACAATAGGTTGGTTTTAGTCATGTTGCGTTTGTGGTGTAATGTAATGTATGTGTGTCTAGGTGCTGTAGAGAGTGTGTGTATAGGGGGCATAGTGTGTATGGGGGACGTACCGAGTGTGTGTATAGGGGGCATAGTGTGTATGGGGGACGTACCGAGTGTGTGCATATGGGCTGTAGTGTGTGTGTGTATAGGTGATGTAGTGTGTGTAGGGGTTGTAGAGAGTGTGTGTTTAGGGGAATGTAGTATTTGTTTGCGTACAAGGAATCTAGTGTGTGCATAGAACATCCACAAAGAAGGGGGGGCATGGCTAACCATGGAGCAAGATGGCCGCATGAAAACTTGCTCCGGCACAAGGGCACCTAATCCAGCACAATCCTAACGATTAAAGCTGCATCTAACCACACAGAGCAACAATGTCCCACCATAGAAGCAAGAAGAGCTCGGCGAAACCGGACAAGCTCAATTATTTCAGCCAAAAACAGACTCCTGCGTCCCTGGCTGCGCAGGCCTCAACAGCAGCCGGAGATCCTGAATCGGACGACGGCATGCATAATAGCGACCTGGATATACAATCAGAAACATCGCAGATTACAAAAGCTGACCTTAAGGAGGCCTTGGATGCCCTCTCCAATAAATGAATTACTACATGGCAACACACTGCAGACTCAATGCGGAAGGACATCCAGGAGGACAAATGTGATGATGGAGGACAAATGTGATGAATTTTCCACCGCACACAACGACTTAGCCACAAATGTAGAATGCATGGCGGCAAAGATCAATACATTAGAAGAAAAAATGTCTGAGAGGGGTCCCTGAGGATATTGCCAACGCTGACTTACCGGCATATGTACGGACCCTCCTACACGCTCACGCCTCAGAGATACCTGCGGACATGCTGCTAGTTGACCGTGTACACCGTATCCCGAAACCCCGTCACCTCCCACCAACGGTACCAAGGGATGTACTACTACGAGCCCACTACTTCCACATAAAGGAACACATCCTCCGTGGAAGTAGAATGAGAGCTAAGCCACCGGCCAAATACCCCACGGTCAAAATATATGCGGATCTATCGACTGCTACACTACGGAGGCGAAAGGACTTCCACCAAGTCACCAACACATTACGGTCACATGGCATAAGATATCGGTGGGGATTCCCTACGAAACTGGTGGTCACGAAGGACGGAGTCACGAAGGTGATCAACACCCCTGAGGAAGGCCTGAGGAAGTTGCAAGCATGGAACATGCCGGTGGAACCCTCTGAACAGCCCACACAACAAGCAGGGTCACTTCAACCAAAATGGAAAAAGGCCCAGGAGAAACATTAAAACCAGCTGGAATACTGGTTCGCAGGCGAAATCCCATTCGAACACACATAATGCTTGGACGCAAACTGAGGACATATCACCTACCGAGGCCCGCTTCTAGACACGCGGAACACGGGACATTTTCCCCTTGGAGTCGGACATAGGCCTTCAAACCGGGGGCCTCCTCGGGAATGCAGCGCTGGACCAGGGCCTCCCGCCATCCCTGTAACGAGGCGCAAGCAGAGCAGTGGTCTGTGCCAAGAAGCCAAAACAGTGAGGTCCTTCTCCCTCTCCCTCTCTGCGCTCCCTCTTCTCCCCATGGGACTATGGACACTGGAGCCTGTGCGGCGGTTGCCGTAGACATACAGTGTGGACACACTGCCAGAGCAACACGGGACACATCCCCATAGCCTGGGGCCCAAAGCGGACCCCCGTGACTCTGCAACCCTCGAGACACTTTGGGGCGCATATACCTTATGGACATGTACTGCAAGGTAACCAGGACCCAACAGCACGGGCTAAAATTGAATGTGTGAAAACCGGAGCGGTTCCGGGTCTGCAATTGGTCTTCGGGGCAATGGGGGGGGCGGGGGGGAACGGGACAGAAACATACCAGGTGAGGGCTCATTGTATATCTTGGTTACAACGAAATGTATATAGTGTATTTTACATTGCTACCCTTATGTGCCAGGCCCACTCCCATCAGTTACTAGAAGAGGCATCCCCATAGAATTCACAAATGTGGCCTTAAAGGCCGAATTAGTAAGCAAGCCCTCGGTCACATCCCTACTTAGGGTGGAAACGACCAGGCCTAAACCGGCGCCCAAAATCGAAGCACTCACAATATGTCCCTATTCTCAGGCATCTACACGCTTAGATACAAGATGCAGCGCAACATAATAGATTATGAAGGTGCCCAATAGCCACATTAATGGAGGAAATCCTTCTCTCCTACCCCCCAGATGTGGCAAGCCCACATAAAGTCTCAGACAGAGACACCCTGTATATAGTTCACACCCCCCCAAGTTGTTTTTCCCTAATCCAAAATTACCCATGGTCGGTCATGAACCACCAAAGGAGCTACAAAACATTAGACCTATATCGCCACCCACTTGCCCACATGATGCAACTCTACAACACCAAAAAACTTGACCCAATCTGCACAGCAGCGACACGGAATCCCCTCGCACACCACGGGGAACACCACTGGCGTATACTTATAAGACCTGAGCAGCTAAACTACACAACCCACACAAATGATGAAAATACAGACTATTAATGCACACGGACTGAATACACCACACAAAAGGAGACTCTTGGTAGACGACGCTAGGCGCACTAAGTCAGACATACTATGCGTACAAGAGACACATTTTGTACACAACAGTGTACCCTGCTTTGCTGGCAGAGATTACCCTATGCAATATCACTCAACATACTCCTCTAAAGCACGAGGCGTTTCATTTCTCATACACTCTTCAGTATCATTCGAACTCCTGCGCCTCAAAAAAGACGCACAGGGCAGATATCTTATACTACACTGCAAACTCAATGACACCCTGTATACTTTAGTGGGAATATATGGACCAAACAATAACCAAAGGAATTTCATACAGAAGGTGCTAAACAAACTCCCTACCACCCACATCATATGTGGGGATCTAAACCACATACTACAACCACGACTAGACACTACACTGTCAGACACGTCCCCTAGACGCAAAACATTATGCAAACAGGCCACAGCCATTATGAAACTCCTCTCAGAGCACAATCTCTATGATATATGGAGATCACGACATCCAAATGATCGAGAATTTACATTTTACTCCTCTGTACATAAAACATACACCAGAATAGACTTCATATTTGTCTCGGGCGATCTGTTGACGAATGTTACACACAGTGAGATAGGAAACATAGTATGGTCCGATCATGCCCTAGTACAACTAACTTTAAGAGACAAATTCCAATCCCGAGGGAAGACACCAAGGCGCCTGAATGACGCTCTCCTACACAACCCTGAATTCAAAACCAAACTTAATGAAGAGATAACCCAATTCTTTATCCTGAACGAAACACCCGATGTCTCACTAGCCACAACTTGGCAGGCACATAAGGCAGTCATCCGCGGTCTCTTGATTAGTCAAGCATCACACCTAAACAGGCGAGCTAATAAAGAGTATTGATCTTCTGAGATCACTTAGGGACGAAACGTCTGCGCAAATCCTAGACCCTTCTCCCCCCACACAACAGCGTATAGACCAACTAAAGGGGAAATTAAATGACATCCATCTGCGAAATACAGCCATCATGACACATAGGCTGAAACTAACAACATACACCCAGGGTAACAGAGCGGGGAAGGCTTTGGCGACACTACTGAGGCAGAAAAGACAGAATGCGAAAATACCATTCCTCATAAACTCTTTAGGAAACAAAATGTACAACCCTCACGACATAAACGACATGCTGACGGACTATTACGACACATTGTACAACCTTCAAATGATGAACACACACACCAACCACTAGCAACGGAAATTGACACATTCCTAAAAGAAGCTCAAATACAGCAACTCTCGCAGGTAGACCGAACCATACTAGAAGAACCCATCACTCAAAGCGAAATCGCGCACACAATCAAAACCCTCCCAAAAGGGAAATCGCCAGGTCCAGATGGCTTTACGAATTTGTACTACAAGACCTTCTCACATATCCTAATCCCCAAACTGGAAAAACTATACAACAGTATTCTAACTACAGGCGCTATACCTAGAGACATGCTGCTAGCCCACATAACAACACTACCAAAACCAGGAAAGCCTCCACATAAATGCCAAAATTTGCGCCCCATATCGCTACTAAACACAGACCTAAAAATATTGGCGAAAATCTATGCAAATAGGCTGGGAGACATCCTACCAACATTGATACGGGATGACCAGGTGGGGTTCGTCCGAGGTAGACAGGGCTCAGATGTGACCAGGAAACTAATCAACATCTTACACAAGATCCAGAAATCTGCGTAACTGGACGCAGAGAAGACTTTTGACAGGCTACACTGGGGATACCTAGAGGCAGTGTTGCGGAGATTTGCGTTCCCCGCATGCTTTATTACACTGGTCTCTGCGCTATACGATAACCCGACAGCAAAAATAGCTAATGGAGGCTTTACCTCCAAACCATTCCACATCTCCAATGGGTCTAGACAGGGCTGCCCACTCTCACCTTTACTTTATATACTGGCACTAGAACCTCTAGCCCAACATATAAGAGACTCACACGAAGTCCATGGGATACACATAGGGGGGAAAACACACAAGATCACCCTGTTTGCCGATGATGTAATGCTTACACTGTCTAAACCTGACACCTCCCTAAGGCTGTAAAATGTTCTGCCTGAAGAGGTGGTTTTATCATAGTCTGTATTGATGTTTAATCATTAGCTGGATGAAACCTTGCAAAAACATAATATTCACGGATATAATTTTTAATAGGTGGGATAACAGCTTCTTAATCCAAAAGTAAATCTGACTGCCATTTTGAGGTTAAAGGAGCACTATAGGCACCCAGACCACTTCAGCTCAATGAAGTGGTCTGGGTGCCAGATCCCTCTAGTTTTAACCCTGCAACTGAAAACATAACCGTTTCAGAGAGAAACTGCTATGTTTACACTGTGGGTTGATCCAGCCTCTAGTGGCTGTCTCCCTGACAGACACTAGAGGCCGCTTCCACAATTCTCACTGTGAAAATTACAGTTAGAAGACGTTGACGTCCATAGGAAAGCATTACGTAATGCTTTCCTATGGGCGGTTTGAATGCGCATGCAGCTCTTGCCGCGCATGCGGCGCTGATGACGGCAGGAGGAGGAGAGGTCACCAGCACCGAGGGAGCCCTACGCTGGAGAAAGGTAAGTGGCTGAAGGGGTTTCAACCAGACTGTAGGCATAAAAGGTCCCTCTTCCCTCTAACCCACAGTCCAGTACAAAGCTTAAAAACAAAAAACATGGGAGGGTTGCTGATGCTGCCATGAATTATAGCAAGGAAAAGAAAATTACGGTAAGTATGGAGAAATATTTCTGTATTCCTGGCCATTCATGGCAGCATCACTTATGGGTAATACCCAAGCTCAGAACAAAGGGAGGGTGAAAAAAATATATACCATCAGTCTGCTGCAAAATAAATGTATTCATGAGTGTT
Organism: Pelobates fuscus; assembly: GCF_036172605.1. Classification (NCBI taxonomy): domain Eukaryota; kingdom Metazoa; phylum Chordata; class Amphibia; order Anura; family Pelobatidae; genus Pelobates; species Pelobates fuscus. Next base: position 175,291,348 of record NC_086321.1, read on the forward strand.
AACTGAGGACAACACACCTCTCCCAAAGGATGAGGAGGAAGAAGCCACATCTAGCTTGTAATGTCTGATGAATGTTATAGGAGACGACCAGGTGGCTGCCCTGCATATGTTGTCAGGAGAAACCTCTGCCCAGTTAGCTCAGGAGGTAGCCAATGCTCTAGTAAAATGGGTCTTTATCTTTTCTGGAGGAGATAGATTCTTGACTTTATAGGCCATTCTTATGGTGTTTGAAACCCAACGCCTCAATGTAGCGGTAGAAGCCGCCTCTCCCTTTCTGTAGCCAGAAGGAATAAGAAATAGGTGCTATGATTTTCTAAATTGATTAGTGACCTCTAAATATTTATTTACACATTCCTTCACATCCAATTGATGGAGCTTAACTTCTTCCGATGATGAAGGGTTTGGGTAAAATGAAGGCAGAACAACTTCCTGTGCCAAGTGGAAATGTGAAACCACTTAGGAATTCCATTCTCGGTCTAAAGATAATCCTATCATGGAAAACCTGAACGTGATTCGAATCACTGGAGAAGGCTTGAATTTCAGACATTCATTTAGCCGTAGTGATTGCCAACAAGAACAAGGTCTTGTACGTCAGATTAACAATACCCAACTCATCCAACGGAGCAAAGGGGGTGTCTGACAGAACATCCAGAACCAATGGAAGATCCCAAGGAGGAGCATAATTTCTGGAAGGAGGTCTTATGCTTACCACTGCCTTAAAGAACCTCGCAGTTATTGGGTCTGATGCCCAGGAGGTGTTACACAGAGCAGACAAGGCTGATGACTGCACTTTTAAAGTGCTTAAGCTTAAGCCTTTACCAGCCCTTCATGTAGAAATTCAAGAACATCTATATTCGAAGGATGGAGGAAATTCTTGGAATTCTGTTCTGTCCATAAGCGAAAGATATCCTATATTCTGTGATAACATGCGGAAGTGGAACTTTTCCTGGATTTTAACAGTGTATCCACCACAGACTCTGGTAATCTTTGCTCTAAAAGTCTCTGCTTTTTAAGAGCCAAACCCCCAGCTTCAATTGGTTTGGATTGGGATGGATCGCTGGAACTTGGATTAACAAAACTGCTCTCTGAGGAAGAGGCCATGGAGGACCTAGGCACATTCTGTTCAGGAGTGGGAACCAAGGCCTCCTCGGCCAAATCGGAATCATAGCAATAACTATCTTCTGTTCCTTCCGAATTTTCCTCAACAACCTGTAAATCATAGGTAGGGGAGGGAATACATACCGCAGATCAAAGTCCCAGGGAAGGGAAAAAACATCTTGTCCTGCTGATCGATATTCCGCCTTTAGGGAGAAATACTTCGGAACTTGAGCATTCCGGTATGAAGCCATCAAACGATCTGAGGTGTGCCCCACTTTAACGATATCAATTGAAATACCTCTGGATGCAATTGCCATTCTCCTGATTGAATCGTAGTTCTGCTCAGATAGTCTGCCAGAACATTTTCTGTTCCCGGAAGGTAGACCGCTTTCAGACCCTGTAGCTTGTTTTGAGCAAATTCCATCAGCGGAAATATTTCTAGTAATAGAGCTTTGCTTCTGGTTCTTCCTCGTCTGAATTTTCACCCAAGAATTCTTTACACATTGCTGAAATCCCAGTAGGGCATTGAATATGGCTCTCAGTTCTCTCAGGTTTGAGTGCAACCTTCTCTCTTTTGACTCCCATATACCTTGTATCCACTTTTCTTCTAAATGTGCACCCCATCCTTGGAGACTTGCGTCTATTGTAACTGTTTTCCATGGTGGATCTTCCAGAGGAAAACCCAAAGATTCTTGGTTTCCATCCACCAACACAGGTCGTCCATCGTTTTTCGAGTGAGAGGAATCTTCTTATCCCAGTTGCACTCTTGTTTCTTGAATTCCTTTAGGAACTTCATTTGGATGGGACGCATGTTCCACTGGGCCCATTTTACCATGGTGTGGAGGATCGGCTATAGTGGGACACGCTTGGCATCCTGCTGTTTACTGCTTGTGCTCATCCGATCCCTTCTGGGTGCCAGGTGCAGACCCTGGGAGTCCCTGATACCTGGAACAACAAAGGCAAGTCTCTGGCTGAGTGCCGGGTTCGCGGCTTGAGGTGGTGGAAGCTTGTTTTGTCGGGTGGTCGGATCTGTCCCGGTGGTGCTTCCCGTCTGGTGCGGGATTGTGGTTGCTTAAGGTGGAGGTGAGTGCTTGACGTGGGGCAGGCTCTGCATTTCTGTTTGTGCCTCCGGTCCCGTGTTCAACGCCTTTTGCGATGGTGGATTTTAATGGGGACTGCTTCGCTTAGCTGTGGTGGAGTTGTTGGGGCTGTGGTGGAGCTTGTTGGGGCTTCCTGCTTGTTATTTGCTTCCAAAATTGATTAAAGAGTCTGTCCAGCTTAGACTCAATATCCTGCCATGCTTTGCTGGTACCAGGAGGACACGCGGCTGCCGCCATATTGGGAGAGTCGCAGATGAGTATGTCAGCCTGTGCGGCTGTGCTCTGTGCGTCCATTAGCTCCAGACAGCCTCTCAGGGGTGGACCGGGATAACCCCCACCGGTCCGAGGGTGGGGGGTAACGGAGCTCCTGCCGGGAAGTAGCTGCTCCTGGGCATCCCAGGATCGGGAGATTGGCCGCCTCTCCCGCCCGGTGAGCACCAGGCCACACTTGCCACGCGGAGGTAAGTAAGACTCTGTCGAGTTGCTGACCGCTATTAAGCATGTCGGGTCGGTCAGGTAGGAGCAACATTGCTGGGTCATCCCCTTCTGGGGTGAAATTCGCTTGTTGATAGCTGCTTAAAGTGAGATATTGAGGGAGCTCACATGAAGTGCGTCTTTCCTCCATGACAGCTAGGCCCCGCCCCCCGGAAGCTGCATTCTTAGTGAGAGGAGGGACAGTGTAGCTGCTGCTGATTTAATAGGGAAATCAATAGCTAGGCTAGTGTATTCAGTGTCCACTACAGTCCTGAAGGACTCATCTGATCTCTGCTGTAAGGACAGCACCCCAAAAAGCCCTTTTTAGGGCTAGAAAATCAGTCTGCTCTTTTTTTTTTCTGTGTAATCTAATTGCAGTTGCCTGCCTGCCAGCGTGTGTGTCTGTCAGGGTACCTGTGGTCTCTACCTCCAAAAGAGGTAGAGACTTAGCTGTTCCACCATCCAGACGGTCTGATGACTCCCTTCCCCGCGGTCTATCCGGTCATGCAAGGCCGGCCGCGAGGGAGTGACTGCCTTTTACACCATCTAGGCAGGAAGTCATCATCAGGACACTCCCCCGGATCGACCTGTCAGTCAATTGCTGCAGGACCAATCTGGACGTCTCGGAGGTGTGGTTACTGCTCTGAACAGGGTATTTAACAGAGCTTCCTTCATTAGCTCATTGCCCTGTCGTGGTTCTAGCTTGTTCTAGTCACTCAGTGCTTGTGTATTCTATTATCCCTTTTGGTTTTGACCCGGCTTGTTTACCTTACTCTGCTTATCTCTGTTACCCTTGATTCGGCTTGTCTCTCACTTACCTGTCTTCTGTTACCCTCGACCTCGGCTTGTCTTTGACCATTCTATACGGTACTACTTACGTTAGTCCGGCCATTCTAAGGTCCGGTATACGTATCTGGCTACTGTTTGTACTCTACGTGTTGGATCCCTGTCCCGATCCTGACATTACGACAGGGCCAATGGATCCTGCAAGTACAAACAGTCAGCTGGCTTCTCCTGATCCTAGGTTTGAAGCCATGGATCACAGAATGGATCAGATGGCGCTTGCGCTACAGGCTCTATTATCTCATGCCAATAACCCACCAGAGGAGATACGTAATACCCCTGTTTCTCCTGTCAGTTTAGGTCTAGAGGTAGCCACAGTGGGTGCTTCTTCTCGCATTACCCCCCCCAGTACGCTATGGTGGGGCTCCTGAGAAGTGTCGTGGTTTTTTAAACCAAATTAGTATCCACTTTGAATTGCAACCCCGCTCTTATCCTACAGATAGGGCAAAGGTAGGATTTATTATCACCCTACTTATTGAGAAAGCTCTGAGATGGGCCAACCCACTATGGGAGAACGATAACCCATTAGTGTATAACTATAACGCATTTGTAGCTGCTTTTAGAAGAACATTTGATCCTCCAGGTAGAAAGGTTAATGCAGCCAGATTACTGTTGCGCCTGAGACAGGAGAACCGAACACTGGTGGATTATGCACTAGAGTTCAGGTCTCTGGCGTCAGAAGTCAAGTGGAATGAGCAGGCGTATATGGATGTATTTTTGAATGGCCTATCTGAAGTAATCCTTGATGAGGTTGCTACCAGAGAACTCCCTGAGAATTTAGAAGATTTAATTTCGTTCATCTCTCGTATAGATGAACGTTTAAGAGAGAGACAGAATACTCGAGAGAGGAACCGGAGACCTTCTTTTAGGTTAGCCCCCGCTTTTCCAAGTCCTGACTCCACGGTATCTTTGCTTCCTGAACCTATGCAGATAGGTTATACCCGCCTCTCTGAGGAGGAAAGACAGTACAGGAGAAGAGAGGGTTTGTGTATGTATTGTGGAGCCAAGGGTCATTTACTCTCGAACTGTCCTAACCGTCCGGGAAACGCTCGCACCTAAGTCTCTCTAGAGGACAAGCCTTGGGTGTTTCTATTTTGTCCTCTACTCCTAATTATAAAGATCACAGGCTTCTGCTACCAGTTTCCTTAACTTGGGAGAAGGAAGTAGTAAGGGCTATGGCATTGATAGATTCCGGTGCTGCTGAGAATTTTATCGACCAAGCCTTTGCTATTAAGAACAATTTCCCATCCCAGCTAAGGGAGACACCCTTGGCCGTTGAGGCCATAGATGGTAGACCACTACTAGACCCTGTTATCTTTCGTGAAACCATACCCATTAGTTTAAATGTTGGTATCCTACACGTGGAGAATTTATCTCTTTTGCTCATTTCATCCCCTTCCGTTCCCATAGTTCTGGGGTACCCATGGTTGAAGAAACATAACCCTATTATCGATTGGGAGTTAGGGGAGATACTCTCGTGGGGCCAGGGTTGCCAGGATAGGTGTTTATGCAAGGTTTCTCCATTAGCTAATGTTAACATACCTGAGACTCCTATTCAGTCCACAGAAAGACAGATACCAGACCTTTACCTAGACTTAAAGGCAGTATTTGACAAGAAGAATGCCGATTCTTTGCCGCCACACAGGCCATTTGATTGTAAAATTAAGCTTCTACCTGGGACTATGCCTCCGAGGGGCCATGTATATCCTTTGTCTGTTCAGGAAAACTTGGTTCTAGAGGAGTATATTCTGGAGAATTTAGAAAAGGGATTCATTAGGAGGTCTTCTTCCCCGGCCGGGGCTGGGTTCTTTTTCGTTAAGAAAAAGGATGGCACGCTGAGACCTTGTATCGATTACCGAGGCTTGAATAAAATAACTGTCAGAAATGCCTATCCTATTCCACTTATTACCGAGTTATTTGATCGTTTTAAGGGCTCCAAAATCTTCACCAAGTTAGATCTCAGAGGGGCATATAATTTGGTGAGAGTCCAGCAGGGACACGAGTGGATGACGGCGTTCAATACTCGGTACGGTCACTATGAATACACAGTTATGCCGTTTGGACTTTGCAATGCTCCTGCAGTATTTCAGGATCTGATTAATGAGGTACTTAGGGAGTTTCAAAATGATTGTGTCATTGTCTACCTAGACGACATACTGATACACTCTAGGGAGATTGAAACTCACCATAGACAGGTCAGAGCGGTATTACAGAAACTTCTGCAACATGGTCTATACTGTAAATTGGAAAAATGCAGCTTTGATCAGTCTCAGATAGATTTTCTTGGTTACGTGATTTCTGGGGAAGGTTTTAAGATGGACCCTGACAAACTCCAGTCTATTTTAGATTGGCCATTACCTAAGGGACTCAAGGCTATTCAGAGGTTTATTGGTTTCTCCAATTATTATAGGCGCTTCATTAAGGGTTACTCGTCTATTATTGCGCCCATTACCAATATGACCAAACAGGGGGCAGAAACTAAGACGTGGTCTCCTGAAGCTCTCGCTGCTTTCAAGAGGCTCAAAGAACTTTTTGCTTCTGCTCCAATATTAGTCCATCCTGATACGACTTTGCCGTTTCTACTCGAGGTCGATGCCTCTGAGACAGGAGTAGGTGCGGTTCTGTCACAAAGATTAGCGGTAGATAAACCATTACACCCGTGTGTTTTTTTTTCCAGGAAACTTTCTGGGGCTGAGAGCAGATATGACATCGGAGACAGGGAACTGTTAGCAGTCATTAAAGCCTTAAAGGAGTGGATACATTTGTTGGAGAGGACCCTACACCCTATTACGATTTTGACAGACCACAAAAACTTGTCATATATTGGGGAGGCTAAGCGCTTATCCTCTAGACAAGCTCGTTGGTCCTTATTCCTGACTCACTTCAATTATGTACTGACTTACAGACCTGGTTCTAAAAACTCTAATGCCGATGCATTATCTCGCCAATATGAACCTTCTACTGTACCTGAACCAGTTCTTTCTTCTATAGTTCCGAAGTGCAATATCATTGCTAATACGAATCTCAGGATTCATTCTCCATTACTGGCCGAGATCATTAAGTTGCAACATCTCGCACCTAAACAGACCCCTGCGGGTCGTCATTTCGTTCCTCCTGCTTTTCAACTGGAACTTTTACAGTGTTTACATAATAGCAAGATTGCGGGACATCCTGGTATAAGCAAAACTTACGCCTTGATCTCTAAGGACTTCTGGTGGTCTACTTTACGGAGGGATGTTGAGGAGTTCATCGCTGCATGTGAAGTTTGTACTAAAACCAAACAACCCCATACGCTTCCATGTGGACTCCTGCAACCCTTGGAGGTTCCAGAGAAACCATGGTCCTGTTTGGCCATGGACTTTATTGTCGATCTACCTATCTCTAAAAGACAGACTGTTATCCTCACCGTGGTTGACAGGTTTACTAGGATGGCACACTTCATTCCCCTGCCTAAACTTCCGTCTTCTCCCGAATTGGCAGAGATATTCGCCAAGGAGATTTGTCGCCTACATGGGATACCCTCTCAAATTGTATCGGACAGAGGCTCCCAATTTGTTTCCCGCTTTTGGAGGTCCTTCTGCTCTCAACTTGGTATTAAATTAAACTTTTCTTCTGCCTATCATCCTCAGTCTAACGGAGCTGCTGAACGTACCAACCAGAAAATTGAACAATATTTACGATGCTTTGTTTCTGAACACCAGGATGATTGGGTCGGTTTGATTCCTTGGGCGGAGTTTGCACACAACAATCTCGTTTGCGATTCTACTCATTCAAGCCCCTTCTTCATGAATTATGGTTTTCATCCGTCTATTCTTCCTTCGGATTCTCCTTCCCAGGGGGTGCCGTCGGTTGATGTTCATGTTGCCAATTTGAGGAAGTTGTGGGATCAAACTCGACAAATCCTTGTGCACAACTCTATGTTGGTCAAGAAACACGCTGATAAACGTAGAAGGGCGGCTCCGGTCTTTGTTCCAGGTGATAGGGTATGGCTGAGCACGAGGAACATCCGTTTAAAAGTGCCCTCCATGAAGTTCGCTCCTCGTTATATTGGACCCTACAGGGTGCTGACCCGTATCAATCCGGTTGCGTATCGTTTAGCTCTTCCTAATACCTTACGCATTCCGAACTCGTTTCACGTTTCATTGCTGAAACCACTCATATGTAACAGATTTTCCTCCACAATAGCCCCTCCTCGCTCCATTCTGGTGGAGGGTCAGGAGGAGTATGAGGTCAACTCTATTATTGATTCTCGAATCTCCCGGGGGAGAGTACAATATCTGGTTGATTGGAAGGGATATGGTCCTGAGGAGAGGAGTTGGGTACCTCAGGAGGATGTTCATGCTCCCCGTCTCCGCAGGGCGTATCACTCTCGCTTCCCATCTCGTCCCGGTTCATTCCGCCCGGTGGGCGTATCTGAGAGGGGGGGTACTGTCAGGGTACCTGTGGTCTCTACCTCCAAAAGAGGTAGAGACTTAGCTGTTCCACCATCCAGACGGTCTGATGACTCCCTTCCCCGCGGTCTATCCGGTCATGCAAGGCCGGCCGCGAGGGAGTGACTGCCTTTTACACCATCTAGGCAGGAAGTCATCATCAGGACACTCCCCCGGATCGACCTGTCAGTCAATTGCTGCAGGACCAATCAGGACGTCTCGGAGGTGTGGTTACTGCTCTGAACAGGGTATTTAACAGAGCTTCCTTCATTAGCTCATTGCCCTGTCGTGGTTCTAGCTTGTTCTAGTCACTCAGTGCTTGTGTATTCTATTATCCCTTTTGGTTTTGACCCGGCTTGTTTACCTTACTCTGCTTATCTCTGTTACCCTTGATTCGGCTTGTCTCTCGCTTACCTGTCTTCTGTTACCCTCGACCTCGGCTTGTCTTTGACCATTCTATACGGTACTACTTACGTTAGTCCGGCCATTCTAAGGTCCGGTATACGTATCTGGCTACTGTTTGTACTCTGCGTGTTGGATCCCTGTCCCGATCCTGACAGTGTCAGGCTCACAGCGTATACTGTGCCCACTTGCCCAGTGCCGCCACTCATATCTGGTGTCACAATAGCTTGCATTTAAAAGAAAAATAACTTTTTTGACTGTAATATAATAGCAGTCAGTTTCCTTCACACGTGTGCGTTTCAGGGCTTGCCAGGGCACAGTGTCACACCAGTGCAACTCATATCTGGTGTAACAGTAGTGTACATTTAAAAAATTTTTTTGACTGTAATAGATTGAATAGCAGTTAGTTGTCTGCAAGCGTGTGTGTCAGGCCTACAGCGTCTACTCTGCCAACTACTGCAAGTGCACATTGCCACTCATATCTGTTGTCACAGTAGCTTGCACGCATAGTACCACTAATCGAAAGAAAAAATTACAGGCAGAGGCAGGCCACCCCGCAGGGGCCGTCGTGGTCGTGGTGCTGTGATTCCCTTTGGCCCTAGAAAAATGCCCAGTGTTCAGAGGCCACGTACCCTGAACTCGAAAAGTTCTGAGGACATAGTTGACTGGCTAACACAGGACACCCAATCTTCTACAGCTTCCGCTCGGAACCTTGACGCACCATCCTCCTCCAGCTTAGCTTCGGGCACCTCTCGCCCGCCTGCCGCCGTCACCAACACTAGCACCACAGCCGCTTCACTTGATCTGTCAGAGGAGTTATTTACACATCAGTTGGAAGAAATGAGTGATGCGCAACCATTATTGCCAGAGGATGTAGATAACAGGGATATGTCTCAGTCAGGCAGCATTACACACATGGACGTACGGTGTGATGATGATGATGATGTTGTACCCGCTGCTGCTTCCTTTGCTGAGTTGCCTAGGTCAAAAAAGTCTAGATTACCTCACCTTTATTAAGATGAATGAGGGATGGATCCCGAAGGGACTGACAGTGGGCGATACATTAGACTAAAAAAGGCCTGATGAGGGGGGCGTAACAGGGATTAAACTGATAAGAATAGTACTACTAAACACACCACTCCTATCTGGTGGCACATTAGATTGCACACGCAGTGCCCCAAATTTGAAGTAGGAGGACCGACCAAGCATATTTTTCCATCTCCCGGTTCCTAAAATCGATTCCATATACACGTCCCCTGATAGGGGACGTAACAGGGATTAAACTGATAGGAATAGTACTACTTCATACACCTTATAATAACGCAGAGAGAGGCAATGCAGAGAGAGGAGTCTGAAGAAGAGGAGTCAGAGGAGGAAGGTGGCTTTGAGGAGGTGGAAGACCAAACACAGCAGGCGTCCCAGGGGGCTTGTTGTCACCTTTTGGGGACCCTTGGTGTTGTACGTGGCTGGGTGGAGGAAGAGACCTTCAATGACATCAGTGAGGACAAGGAACGGGACATGGCTAGCTTGGTATCCAACCTTGTGCAAATGGGGAGTTTGCGGTTGTGCAAATGGACTGTTTGCGGTTGTTTGCGGTGCGTTAAACGGGGAGTTTGGTCTGTCACCGTAAAGCGGGCGTAACCCTTACACTACCTGATTGATACAACATCATACCTGATGTTTTAAAGCACGTTATTCCAAACAATTTAGGAATGTTAGGTGATTTATGCCCTTTATGGATTAAAACCAGACTCTGCATCAACTATGTAATTTTCCATGGGATTTTGCCATGGATCCCCCTCTGGCATGCCACAGTCCAGGTGTTAGTCCCCTTGAAACAACTTTTCCATCACTATTGTGGCCAGAAAGAGTCCCTGTGGGTTTTAAAATTTGCCTGCCTATTGAAGTCTATGGCGGTTCGCCCGTTCGCGAACATTTGCGGAAGTTCGCGTTCGCCGTTCGCAAACGGAAAATTTTATGTTCGCGACATCTCTAGCCAGGAAACATAATTTGGTGTGTATGTACTGTTTGCTCCTAGCCCTACCAGCCTGAAAGCAGTTATATTATATTTTGCCTGGTAATTCATGACAGATGAGCAGTGTTTGTCAGCCTTTTCCCACACAAAAAACACCAAAGCTCTTCCCAGAAAGCACCAAAGCTCTTCTGCAGCATACCACAAGCAAAAATATGTAGCCATGGGGTCAACACTGTAGATTTAGTGGTACTTAGGGTTAGGGAGGAATTACACACCCTAACATGCCCAGAGCTGGCCCATGAGTGGACTCTACCAGGATTCTCTTTCCATGATATTGTCCGTAGCCTCCATGGATCTTCGGTTTCATCTGTGAGGCTTAATATTGAGTATTATCTACACTCCTGTTTGAAAAGTACTGTTGCTCTTGAGTTACATTTATTACTTTCTTCATTATTTTTCTATTTCACTAGATATTCCCTGCCCAAATTGTATTTAGCCTATTTTTCTATGATACATCTTTGGGTCACCACTTGGGTTGTCCCTTTATTATTAGAATTACTGATTTTGAAGCAGACATCATACGGTACTAATTGAGATGTGCCTATTAAACCAGATTTGCGTTTAAAACTTGGTTAAAAATCAGACTATATCTGAACTTTCATTAATAACACTGATTACTTTACAGGTGATTAGTATATCCTCCTGTAATTGTGGAAAGAAGCCTGTTCTTTGTACACAGGAATTATCTCACTAAAATCAAAACCTAAAAAACCCTGAAAGTTACAAAATTGTAAAAATACAAATATATTGTTTCAGCACCCTCTTCTGGTCTAAAGTGATAGCAGGCAGTAGGAATGGAAACTATTGAATATACAATTATACATTGATTTATTTATTTTTTTCAAGTAAAGCCTACCCAGGTATCAATTAATATAGCTGCAATTCATTCTGTTTACTGACAGCTCTATTTACATAGAAAGTGGAAAGTGAGCCCATCTGTTTTGTGTGCTGTTTTGAGTGTGTATGTTTCGCATACAATGCTTGCGATTTACATCTTATAGTAAATATCTCATATAATTTACTCACAATTTACACACAATAGCAAAATCATTGAAAATGTCTTGAAATATTACTTGCATTTTTTTTTTATCTCACTTTACTCATGATTTAACTGGATTATCTGTCCATGTTGCTGACTTTTATACTGTTCAAAATTATTGTGCGTGTTGGCAGCCTCTCCTACATAAAAAGCATTAGAATGTGTTTTTTTTTCAATTCTTTATTTTTGAAACAGCCGTAATACATAACAAGTAAAAAAAAAATAGTCACAAGCATTCTGACACAGGGGTGTAAAATGACCGGTTACATCGAGCAATACAAATAAGTGAGCTGTATGTGACTTTGTGACCTGCGTTTGTGCAGTTGTGTTTGTTGTGGGATGTCACCTGCCTGTGATCTATCCTCTGGCGCAGGGGTGTCAAACTCAAATTCATCGGGGGCCGCATCAGCAGTTTGGTCCGGTTGTATCTGTAGGACTATGTGTCCACTATTTATTATCATAAATTATTACACACACACACTGACAGAGACATACACACACACTGACAGACAGACATACACACACACACACACAGACTGACAGACATACACACACACACTGACAGACATACACACACACTGACATACAGACATATACACACACACACTGACAGAGACATACACACACACACTGACAGACAGAGACATACACACACACACTGACAGACATACACACAGACTGACAGACAGACATACACACACACACACACACAGACTGACAGACATACACACACACAGACTGACAGACATACACACACACTGACAGACAGACATATTCACACAAACACACACTGACAGAGACACACACACACACACACACACTGACAGACAGACATATACACACACACACACACACACTGACAGACATACACACACACACTGACAGACATACACACACACACTGACAGACATACACACACACTGACAGACAGACATACACACACACACACACAGACTGACAGACATACACACACACACTGACAGACATACACACACACTGACAGACAGACATATACACACACACACACACACTGACAGAGACATACACACACACACACTGACAGACAGACATATATACACACACACTGACAAAGACATACACACACACACACACTGACAGACAAACATATACACACAAACACACTGACAGACACACACTGTCAGGATCGGGACAGGGATCCAACACGCAGAGTACAAAGAGTGGAAAGGTACGTATACCGGGCCTTAGAATGGCCGGACTAACGTACCGAGAGTAAAGAATAGTCAGAGACAAGCCGAGGTCGAGGGAACGAGAAGACAGATAAGCGAGAGACAAGCCGGGTCAAGGGATAACAGAGAAACAGGGTAGTACAACGAGCCGAGTCAAAACCAAAAGAGCAAACTAGAATACCAGAGCACTGAGTGACTAGACAAGCTAGAACCACGACAGGGCAATGAGCTGAAGTAAGGAGTAAGCTTAAATACCCTGGCTCAGGATGGAAATCACGCCTCTGACAAGTACCGATTGGATATCGGACACTTGAGTGACAGATTGCTCGTGCTAGCGTCATGACGTCACGTATTGAGCGTCCTGCTAGAAAAGGACGTGGATTCCTCGCGGCCGGTGTTTAAGTGACTGGATGAACCGCGAGGAACGGAGGAAACAGCTCGCCTGGACGAATGCACCACCAAGTCTCTACCTCCCTTAGCGGTAGAGGCCTCAGGTACCCTGACAGTACCCCCCCTCTCAGATACGCCCACCGGGCGGAATGAACCGGGGCGAGATGGGAAGCGGAGGTGAAATGCTCTGCGAAGGCGAGAAGCATGGACGTCCTCCTGAGGTACCCAACTCCTCTCCTCAGGACCATATCCCCTCCAGTTGACCAGATATTGCAATTTTCCCCTTGAAATTCTGGAGTCAATGATGGAGCTGACCTCGTACTCCTCCCGACCCTCCACCTGAACAGGACGAGGCGAGGGGACCTTAGAGGAGAATTTGTTGCAAATGAGGGGTTTCAACAAGGAGACATGAAAAGAGTTAGGAATGCGTAAGGCAGGTGGCAGAGCAAGGCGATACGCAACCGGATTGATACGAGTGAGAACCCTGTAAGGACCTATGTAGCGAGGAGCAAATTTCATGGACGGAACTTTTAGGCGAATATTCTTAGTACTCAACCATACCCTATCCCCAGGAACAAAAACAGGAGCCGCTCTTCTATGTTTGTCAGCGTGTTTCTTGAACAGCGAGGAACTATGTAATAGAATTTGTCGAGTCTGATCCCATAATTTCTTCAGGTTGGCGACATGATCATCAACCGACGGTATCCCCTGAGAAGAGGAAACCGAAGGAAAAATCGAAGGATGAAAGCCATAGTTCATGAAGAAAGGGCTAGAGCGAGTTGAATCGCAAACAAGGTTATTGTGTGCGAACTCCGCCCAAGGAATCAGACCGACCCAATCGTCCTGGTGTTCGGAAACAAAGCAACGCAGATACTGTTCGATCTTTTGATTAGTACGTTCAGCAGCTCCGTTAGACTGAGGGTGATAGGCAGAGGAAAAGTTCAATTTGATGCCCATTTGAGAACAAAAGGATCTCCAGAAACGTGAGACAAATTGAGAACCTCTATCAGAAACAATCTCTGAAGGAATCCCATGTAGGCGAAAAACTTCTCTCGCAAAAATCTCCGCCAATTCAGGAGAAGTCGGAAGTTTAGGTAATGGCACGAAATGGGCCATCTTAGTAAATCTATCCACCACCGTGAGAATAACAGTCTGTCTTTTGGAAGCAGGCAAATCAACGATAAAGTCAATGGACAAACAGGACCAAGGTTTCTCAGGAATGTCCAAGGGGTGTAACAGGCCACATGGGGATGCATGAGGTAGTTTAGTCTTGGCACAAGTCTCACAAGCTGCGACGAACTCCTCAATATCCTTACGAAGTGAAGGCCACCAGAAATCCTTGGATATCAGAGAGTACGTCTTGCGAATACCAGGATGACCAGCTATTTTACTTTCATGAAAACATTGTAAGAGCTCCAGTTGAAGTTCAGGAGGAACAAAGTTTCTTCCCTCAGGAGTGTTTCCGGGAGCTAGATGTTGTGACTTCAAGATCTGGTCAAGTAGCGGAGAATGAATTTTGAGACTGGTATTAGCAATAATATTGCATTTGGGTACAATGGAAGACAAAAGTGGTTCAACTGAAGCAGAGGGTTCATATTGGCGAGATAGCGCATCGGCTTTAGAATTCTTTGACCCAGGTCTGTAAGTCAGAACATAATTGAAATGGGTAAGAAACAACGACCAACGAGCCTGCCTGGAGGACAGACGCTTGGCCTCTCCGATATAGGACAAGTTTTTGTGGTCAGTCAGGATGGTAACAGGATGTAATGTACCTTCCAATAAATGTCTCCATTCTTTCAAAGCCTTGATAACCGCTAGTAATTCTCTGTCACCAATGTCATACCTGCTTTCAGTACCGGTCAATTTTTTAGAGAAAAATCCACATGGATGTAATGGTTTATCAACACCCAACCTTTGAGATAGAACAGCACCTAAACCAGTCTCTGATGCGTCTACCTCGAGCAAAAAAGGCAGAGAAGTGTCAGGGTGAACTAAAATTGGAGCGGAAGCGAAAAGCTCCTTGAGAGTCTTGAATGCAAGGAGAGCTTCAGTAGTCCAATTCTTAGTGTCAGCCCCCTGTTTGGTCATGTTAGTGATAGGTGCAATAATGGAAGAATAGCCCTTAATAAAGCGCCTATAATAATTGGAAAAACCAATAAATCTCTGTATGGCTTTAAGACCTGTGGGTAAAGGCCACTCTAGAATGGATTGGAGCTTATCCGGATCCATCTTAAATCCCTCCCCAGAGATCACATAGCCGAGAAAGGTTACCTGGGTTTGATCAAAGCTACATTTCTCTAACTTGCAGTACAAGCCATGCTGGAGAAGCTTGTGCAAAACCCTCCTGACTTGCTTGTGATGAATCTCAATGTCACTAGAATGAATGAGTATATCATCTAGGTATACAATGACGCACTCTTGCTGAAATTCCCTAAGAACCTCATTAATCAGATCTTGGAATACCGCTGGCGCATTGCATAACCCAAAAGGCATGACAGTATATTCATAGTGGCCATATCGAGTATTGAATGCCGTCATCCACTCATGTCCCTGCTGGATTCTCACCAAGTTATATGCCCCTCTGAGGTCTAACTTGGTGAAAATTGTAGAGCCCTTCAAACGATCGAAGAGTTCGGTGATCAAGGGAATCGGGTAGGCATTTTTAATGGTTATCTTATTCAAGCCTCGATAATCAATACAAGGTCTCAAAGAACCATCTTTCTTTTTAACAAAAAAAAATCCAGCCCCGGCAGGGGAGGAGGACCTCCTGATGAATCCCTTGTCTAAATTCTCGTGAATATATTCCTCTAGAACTGAGTTCTCCTTTATAGATAATGGGTATACATGACCTCTGGGAGGCATGGTACCAGGGAGTAGGTTAATTTTGCAATCAAAGGACCTGTGTGGGGGTAAGGTATCGGCTTTCTTTTTGTCAAATACTGCCTTTAAATCTAGATACTGAGGCGGAATTTGTGTCTCTGTAGGATTGTCAGAGGTATTCGATGTATTAGTTAATCCAAGAGGTAAGACCTTCCGCAAGCATTTTTCTTGACAATTCTCTCCCCACGAAACTATCTCCCCTGATTCCCAATTAATAATAGGGTTGTGTCTCCTCAGCCAGGAGTACCCCAGGACTATGGGAATAGATGGAGAAGAGATGAGCATTAAGGATATATCCTCTTTATGCAGGATGCCAACAGTCAAGTTAATCGGTATGGTCTCATGGAAAATAACAGGCTCAAGTAACGGTCTACCATCGATGGCCTCGACAGCCAGAGGTGTCTCTTTTAACTGGGATGGAATAGCATGCTTGGCAGCAAAACCCTGATCTATAAAGCTCTCAGCAGCTCCAGAATCGATTAGTGCCATAGTCTTAACTACTCCCTTCTCCCACTTTAAAGAAACGGGTAACACAAGCCTGAGCTCCTTGTAGTTGTGAATAGAGGACAAAGTAGAAACACCCAAGGCCTGTCCTCTAGAGGAACTTAGGTGCGAGCGTTTCCCGAACGATTGGGACAATTTAGGCGTAAATGACCCCTGACTCCACAATACATACATAAACCCTCCCTTCTCCTGTACTGTCTCTCCCTTTCAGTGAGATGAGTACTGCCTATCTGCATAGGTTCAGGAATACGTAAGTCTTCGAACTCAGAGATTTGAAAGGTAGGCGCTAGTTTAAAGGGGGGTCTACGGGTCCTATCTCGAGTGTTCTGCCTCTCTCTTAAGCGTTCATCAATACGAGATATAAACGAAATTAAATCCTCCAAATTTTCAGGGAGTTCTCTAGTAGCGACCTCGTCAAGAATTACATCTGATAACCCATTCAGAAACACATCTATATAAGCCTGTTCGTTCCACTTAACTTCTGCCGCCAAGGATCTGAACTCTAGTGCATAATCCACAAGTGTTCGATTGTCCTGTTTAAGGCGCAACATTAATCTAGCTGCATTGACCTTTCTGCCAGGAGGGTCAAAAGTTCTTCTAAACGCAGCTACAAAGGCATTATAATTATAGACGAGTGGATTATCATTCTCCCATAAAGGATTGGCCCATCTCAAAGCTTTTTCAATGAGCAGAGTAATAATAAATCCAACCTTTGCTCTATCTGTAGGATAAGAGCGGGGTTGTAGTTCGAAATGGATGCTAATCTGGTTTAGAAAGCCACGACACTTCTCCGGTGACCCGCCATAACGTACTGGTGGGGTAATACGGGAAGAAGCACCTACAGTGGCTACCTCTAGACCTGAGACTGCAGGAGAGATAGAAGGAGTATGTGTCTCCTCAGGTGGATTACTAGCACGAGACAAAAGTGCCTGTAGTGCCAAAGCCATCTGATCCATCCTATGTTCCATGGCGTCAAACCTGGGATCCGAAGAACCAAGCTGACTGTTTGTACCTGCAGGATCCATTGGCCCTGTCGTAATGTCAGGATCGGGACAGGGATCCAACACGCAGAGTACAAAGAGTGGAAAGGTACGTATACCGGGCCTTAGAATGGCCGGACTAACGTACCGAGAGTAAAGAATAGTCAGAGACAAGCCGAGGTCGAGGGAACGAGAAGACAGATAAGCGAGAGACAAGCCGGGTCAAGGGATAACAGAGAAACAGGGTAGTACAACGAGCCGAGTCAAAACCAAAAGAGCAAACTAGAATACCAGAGCACTGAGTGACTAGACAAGCTAGAACCACGACAGGGCAATGAGCTGAAGTAAGGAGTAAGCTTAAATACCCTGGCTCAGGATGGAAATCACGCCTCTGACAAGTACCGATTGGATATCGGACACTTGAGTGACAGATTGCTCGTGCTAGCGTCATGACGTCACGTATTGAGCGTCCTGCTAGAAAAGGACGTGGATTCCTCGCGGCCGGTGTTTAAGTGACTGGATGAACCGCGAGGAACGGAGGAAACAGCTCGCCTGGACGAATGCACCACCAAGTCTCTACCTCCCTTAGCGGTAGAGGCCTCAGGTACCCTGACACACACACACTGACACACACACACTGACAGACATACACACACTGACAGACACACACACACTGACAGACAGACATACACACACACACACTGACAGACAGACATACACACACTGACAGACACACACACTGATAGACAGACATACACACACACTGACAGACAGACATACACACACTGACAGACACACACACACTGACAGACACACACACTGACAGACAGACACACACAGACTGACAGACAGACACACACACACTGACAGACAGACATACACACTGACAGACAGACATACACAAAAACAGACATACACACACACACAGACAGACATACACACACACACACAGACAGACAGGTTCAGGAGTGTGGCTTACCTGGGATCCAGAGTGCTGCCTGAGGTAGTTGGGAGTTGGAGGAGCTGGTCCTGCCCAGCCCCCCTCCTCTCTGCCCTCTGCTGTCTTCTTGGGAGGACTTCCTCCCAGGCTGACGTGAGGGGGCCAGCGGTAGCTCCGCCCCTGCTGGGCGCCAGCCGCGCTGTGTGCTACAGAGGGAGCAGTGATATGACGTGTTCATATCCCCGCCCCCTCCACACAGTCCGCGGCACTGCAGCTTGGCGTTTGGCCACACTACAAGAAGTGACCGGCAGGATAGGGGAGCTGTGCGCTTCCCTCCTGCCGGTCACCCGGACAATTGTGCCCCCGGGCCTGTGCGCCCTAAGGCGGCCGCCTGAGCCGCCTTATGCACGCGCCGGCCCTGGGTGAAGGCTCTCTATGGAGGCATGGTCAGGCTGTTGATTTTATGAATAAGCAAACCGAAGCCCTATTGGGCTGAAACGAAAACAAAAAACTTTAACGCTTTCAGCATGCCACTTATTTCCCTCCAACTGCTTACGTAGCTTGTATTAGGACCGTTGGATCCGGTTCTACCTGTGCCTCTTCAGCGACCCACTGCAGGGCCGCCTAGCAACCCCCCGTCCTTTCATTCGACCAAGTCAACCCATGGTTGCCACATCTTTTCAAAGGATAGCATACCATTGCTGTCAGTTTTTCCATAAGTAGATTTTCTTTAATTCGGTTCATCACCTCTGCCATTGCTGGCACTGTGGTTCCCCGCCATTTCTGAGCTATCGCCTGTCTGGCTGCCAGTATAACTTTGTTCATTAGTTTCTGCTGTCTGGTGGGGAAGGCCCAGGGGTCTAGGTCAATTGGTCTCTCAAGCATCATGGTCAGGAGGACTCTAACCCTTTCCCATAGTGATTTCAGTTTCCCGCATCCCCACCACATATGGGCATAGGTGCCCCTCTCTCCGCAGTTCCTCCAGTAGAGGTCAGTATCTCCCCTACCCATGCGGTGTTATTTGGTCGGACTGGTATACCATCGTCGTAACATGGTTTTTACTGCCTGTTCCTGCAGCCCAACGCTAATGGAGACTTTGCTGGCTGCCTCCCATATGTCCTGCCACACGTCTCCCTCCTGCACCTCTCCCAATTCCTCCTCCAATTGGTTTGTGTATGTTAGGTCTCCCCACCCAGTGGATTCCAAGCAAATGGAGTTGTATATTGTGGTGATCAGCCCCTTCCCCCCCTTTTCCGCTTCACAGAGGCTGTCAAAGAAAGTCATGGGCCTCTCAGCCACCCGCTGGACTTTATTTTTGAGGGCAAAATCTTTTATTTGTAGGTAGCGAAAGAAATCCCTCGGGCGCAGAGGGCTGACCCTGGACAGCTCCTCAAAAGTATTGAGAGTGTGGTTAGGGTATAGATTTCTGTATCTTTGTAGGCCAGCCTTTTCTAGATCCGTAAAGTCCTTGGCTTACATCCCAGGGGGGAAGGCCCTATTTCTTAAGAGTGGCGTCATGGGGGAAGGGTTCGTGGATAATGCCATCTTATCCTTCACCCTGTCCCAGAGGGTGAGTGAGGTCAGGATGGCCGGATAGTCTGTCCGCAGCATGGCTCTGTGCTGCTTACCTACCCATAGGTAGAAGTGAGGGGGGTCAGAGCACATCATTCCTGACTCCAGATCTACCTATCTGCGCTCATCCGGTCGGGCGTGCCATAGTGTAATTTGGGCCAGTTGGGCTGCCGTGTAGTAAAGGTAGAGGTTAGGCAGGCCCAAACTTCCCCTGTTTATAGGGTGGTATAGGACATGTCTAGAGATCCTGTGTCGTTTACCCCCCAGATGCAGATGCCTCGGATGTTTGGTTTTTCGCAGATAAGGTGGAGTAGGGGCTCTAATGCGAGTGCGAATAGCAATGGGGAGAGTGGGCATCCCTGCCTGGTCCCGTTGGATAATCTGAATGAGGAAGCTGGAACAATTAGAATTTGTGCCCTTGGAGCTTGGTATAGAGCACTTAGGGCCCCTGTGAACCCTCCAGGGAACCCTCACTTCTCCAAGAGTTCGAACAGGTAGGGCCAGAGGACTCGTCGAACGCCTTCTCCGCGTCCAAGGACAGGACCAGAGAAGGTGTCCCAGAGCCTGCTGTCCACCAACAGTAGGTCCTTAATGGAGTGCTGAATCGCTTGGAGCTGCGTGAAGTTCTGTTGGGAGGGGGCCGTCTTATGGGTGTTTTCTAATCTGCGGAGTTACTGGTTTTTAATGCATTTCCTATGGGTTGCCACCTTAAAGAAGTGGCCCTGTAGGACAGCCTTGTGGGCCGACCACACTGTGGGCATGTCAACATCCGGGGTCAGGTTCTCAGTAAAATAATGCTTGTCTTGCAGTAAAGAGGTGTTTAATTTCCACATCCAGGGGGTGGCGGTAGATGCTGTGTTTAACGTAAGGGTAATGGTCAGACCAGGTGATGGAGCCTATGTCCTTGGAGGTCACTGCTCACATCAAGGGGGGGTTTACCAGAAAGAGATCGATCCTGGAGTATGTGTCGTGGGGTACCGAATAGAAGGTGTAGTCGCATGTACTGGGGTGTTAGACTCGCCATGCGTCAATCAGGCATGACTATTGTATGAATTTGTGGAGTAGCTTGTCGTGTCCTCTCAGCCAATGAGCTAGCCCTGCACTCCAGGCCTTAGCACAAGAATGGAAGCTTCTGCTTAGGCACATCTGGAGTTGTATTAGCAGTAGTGGAGGCAGGGAGGAGCACCTGGCTCACCCACAGGTAAGAGTCAAGCTGTTCTCAAACAGCTTGACTATTTACAAGTGGGGGTGCCAGGGCAATCCTTGCACTGTAGTGGTTATGGTGCAAGGTGTTTTCCTTTAATGCTTTGCCCAGCACCCAGAGATTCAAGCCTAAAGTTACATTCCTTAAATTGATCAAACACCTGAGATATACATTGTACCTGAGACCCTATGGTTGGGCAGGTACTTTCCTGATCTACACAGAATAAAGAAATCTTTCATCTGCCAGCAATTAATGCATATTTGTGACTTAAGTTTAAGGTTTCTCAATGAAGAGAATAAATAGATTATTGCTTTAAACAGCGGTTCCTTTTCCGCTTAGTCCGCTTACATCATTTAATTCAGCAGCACAGAGCACACAGGTAAATGTTCATTGATCCTTGTGTCCGCTGACAGTTGGCATCCAACAGAATGAATCTAACCAGCATGAGCTAGCATTATAGAGAGATTGCAGCACAAAACGTCAATGTCACAGTAACACTCTGTGTGCCAAACACAAGTGAAAATTAAAATCTTTCCAGGATCCTTTAAAAAAACTAAAAACAAAAACAAAAAAAATAGAAAATATGAAAATAAGAGTTAGCGATAGGGGATATGAGGATCAAAGTCTGGGGATTTGACCTTTACTGATAGGATAGCAAAAAAAGCAGAAGGTCCCATGTACACACAGTAGCGTGTTAATAAAATATATCTGTAATTACTATAAGCACTGTAAATGAATGAATATAAAGGATTTATAGCTGAGACCAATATATGTGTCCTGTTTCGGTAAATGTGTTTTCTATTACTAGATTACCTTCATGTACACAATGAAAAGACATTCTAATAAATGGAAGGACATGACAAATGAAAGAAAAATCTGTTGGAACTTATATGAATGAAAGACAATTTATTGAATATAATCTATACTAATTACTCAGGAATTAGGAAGGAGGAGGTGTGATGTTGGGCAGGGGGATGGTGTGCTCCTAGATTACATTTCACTTTGTCCAGGACAGATTGAAGATGTAGGATGCAGGGAGGGGTGTGCGGATGTGATATGAATGCTGCAGTGATGATGCAGAAAGAGCAGGACAGCTGCAGGATTAGGGGAGGAATTGCATTATGAATCAAAGTACCTTGAAAGTTGGTTAAAGGCGCTATCATCAGGTAAATATATCAAAGGGGTGTGGCAAAATTGTGGAATCCAACAGTGCCAGTAGCCAGAATCCTACAGCTGAATAAATATATTGCTCACAAACTTAACTCATCAATGAGAGATTTCTAAGATATCATGTCAATTATTCATTGGAAAGGTGTTAGTTAAATGCTGATTGGTCACTTTTACCCATAATATCAAATCCAAAACCTCCCACCTGCACCCCTATCTATGATATAGGAACAACTTACTCTTATTTGGACAACTAAAGGGCGTAAAATCCTATTAAATCCCTTTATTTCCCCTGTTCTTTCTGTGCTGTGGCCTACTGCTATATTGTACACAGTCATTTCTAAACACATTTCGTTTAAAGACAAAAAACTACGAGTTTTGGCATCACTAGGGATGGTGTCACCTCGTTATGGACATCCTCCCGTACCAGACCATAGCTATAAGCTCAGGTCACTTTAATGTAAAATTAATCTCCCCACCATCTCATCTAATACTGCCTGATTCCCTGTGTTTTCCTTTTATCATGCTGTTGGCCGTACATAAAAAGTGCAGTTCGTTGATGGAGAAAGGAAATCAGTGATTGCTTTGGGGTTCCCATCTGCTTGTTTCTATAAGTTATAGGACCTGCGAGTCCAACATGTGAATGCTACTTGTACTAAATCTTGACCTGCGAGTCACCACAGTATGCCTATGCAATCAACATCCTACAGTACGATCGCTGTTACCTGAGTAGAATGGGACCTGCGTGTCTGTGATGTCATTTTTTCTA
Organism: Pelobates fuscus; assembly: GCF_036172605.1. NCBI lineage: Eukaryota > Metazoa > Chordata > Amphibia > Anura > Pelobatidae > Pelobates > Pelobates fuscus. The sequence goes on from NC_086321.1 coordinate 175,314,383, forward strand.
TTACAAAAAGTTGAAAAATGTCAATAAAAAATATATTTACAAAAAAAAATAATAATAATCCAGACAGAGGAGCAACAGTAACTCAGCGGACAATTGTCAGAGAGAAAGGGAATCATTCTCTGACCAAGCCTTCAACTATGGCAACATCCTCAAACTGAGAATTCATCGGCTGCAGGTGACGAGACAAATGAATACCACAAAGTAGCTGACATGCCAATGGGTTATCACCAACCAGAATACCCCGAATTGGAACATGAGCTGCCTACATAGCGGAACAAAAGAGATTTACCGAATGATAGGATATGCCACCCGAGAAATGTTGAGACAAAAAAATTAAGAAATCAAATAGACAGAAGCTGTAAAGGGACCAGCATCCATTGCTAGACACAAGCTGCTCCATTTCTTCAAAGCACCAATATAGCTGCATTTGGTGCAAGGGGCCTATCACCCATGAGTCCCAAAGAGGGTCTGAAGAGAGTTGTGATAGGCCCTCAATGTCCCAGGAGCCCTGGAAAACTGCCAAGCCACCAAGGAGAGCTGGACCTGCAGAATGAGATGATAAGGATTCCCTGGTGGATCCTGAAGCAGAAGAGGGAACAATAGGGGAAAAACTGGATTAACAGACAGGCTCAACAGGTCTGGGTACCACGGTTGACTCCCCAACAGTGGAGTGAAAAGTACCATGGAGTACCATGGACACCTGAAGTTGGCAGATCTGGTGAATCTCCGACCACGGTTGAAGGGATGCTTTTACTGCGCAGTTTGCATCCAGAAGTCAGCTGAAAAACGCCATCTGTCTTTTAAACCTTGAGGCAAGGAGATCCAGACGGAATAGACCCTGGAATGCCTCCAGAAGAGAGAACCCAGCATCCAATTGCCGGTATCTCTCCAATGTCGTGAAAACCAGTCAGCTAAGACATTGGTCTCCCCCAATAGATATTATGCTTGTAGTGAAGGGGAACTGAAGAAGACACAGAAGACGTCAGATTTCCTTTTTGATAAGCACAATCTTCGACTATGGTAGCTTTAGGATGAAATTAATGGAAAACTAACCAACTGGGCAGGAATCAGTGCCAACCTTTCCTTTTTCACCTCAAAATCCAGAGACTCAAGAAGATCGACAACCATGTTCATCTGTTCAGCCAACAAACTGCGATCAAATGCTGTCCATATAAATGATCAACTGAATCCCCTGGCCATCACCAGCTTCATAATCTTGTTGAAGCACCTTAGAACGGTGCTCAGCCCGAATTTGAGGCAGGTGAGCTTCCCACTGGAAGCATATATATTTTCAGCAATCTGGATGCAAGTATGCGTCTTTTGATCCAGATGTGTGACCCAATCCAAGGGTTGTAAAAGTTTGCGGAGCAGATGCATTCCCTACATTTTGAAGTGACGGTATCATACAAAAACATTTAGCTCTCTCAGAGTGATCACAGGTTGGAAATCTCCAATCTTTTTTCTCAAAGAAAAGGCTGCTGAAGAAACCTGAACCGTCCGGAGCAAGTTTGATGTCACTGAGAGTTCTCTGTTGATGATTTGAGATGAAGAGTGGAGGTCACTTCTGAAACAATTTGTGATAGAACAGTTTGCAGCACCCAAGCATCTGAGCATATTTTCTCCCATTTGTGAAAAAATAGGCAATGCACACAGCAATAGGAAGAGGTGCCAAAGTCTCCAATCTAACCTGATGGATACCTAGCTTGTCCTTGTAAGCATCTGTCATGATCAACTCCATGTAAAGCTGGAGATTTTGAACTGGAGGTATCCAGGAACAGTGAGGGTGGCTGGGACCTTTTGGGCCTGAAAACCAGAACCGGTCCCCTCTGATAACCAATCCGGCCAAAATGCAGAAAATCCTGATAAAGTTCACATGTTTCTACAACTCTGTAAAAAAAATTCTCAATGCTTTCCTATGGACGCCCAGCGTCTTCTCGCTTTGATTTTCACAGTGATAATTGTGGAAGTGCCTCTAGCAGCTGTCAGTGAGACAGCAACTAGAGGATGGATTAACCCTCAGTGATACATAGCAGTTTCTTTCCCATCTTTGTCGACTTTTCAAAGCTTTCTTGTAGAACTTTGCCAACTCATTTTTGCCCATGTGTGGATCATCCTTATCGAATGGATGCATGGAATAGCCTTCCAGCTGAAGTGGTAGAGGTTAACACAGTACAGGAGTTTAAGGCTATCCTAACTATAAGATAAGGCCAGGGACTAATGAAAGTATTTAGAAAATTGGGCAGACTACATGGGCCGAATGGTTCTTATCTGCCGTCACATTCACATTCTATGTTTCTCTGAATCTGCTATGTTTTCAGCTGCAGTATTAACACTAGAGGGACCTGGCACCCAGACCACTTCATTGAGCTGTAGTGGTCTGGGTGCCTATAGTGGTCATTTAAGACTATGTCCTCTTGTTTTTTTTTTTTTGTAAATCTGTTTTATTAAGGTTTTGTGTGGTTAGAAGCAAAGTTTTGTCAATACAAACACTTTCATTAGTGAGGACTCGCAGGTCCTGATTGCTCATAACAGATTATGGTCGCTTAGATAGTTAGTGTAGTGGTCATCATATAGGGCTATACAAGACCTATAGAGACCGGGTACTTCAAACAGATGCACAACAGCAATCAGCACATTGCATGGTACAGTACTACCCCTCTCCACCTGGCACCAAAGTGTATAGCTATAGGCCATCCCTTAGAGCATTATGTGTCTTGAGTGTACCCTGCAACCCACGGCGCTTCGTGCAAAGTGTTTCAAGAGGTACTACACTATGGTGGAGTCTGAACCTGACCGGGTATAGTTAACTTTCAAGGCGCTCCATGTGGCTACTAAGGCCTCACACTACATACAGATATGGGCCTGTGTGCGTTGCCAGTGATTACAAGGCCTTTCATTGGTCTGTCCGCCTCAACTATCCCACCCTTTCAGGGTGTGCGTATGCCCATTCCGGGAACCCAACACGCTAACAGACACACACACACACAGAAAAGGTGCCGTACCGGACCTTAGAGTTAAGCACACACAGAATAGTCAGGAGACAAGCCGAGTAAGGGGAACCAGAAAACAGGATAACGATAAACAAGCCGAGGTCAAAGGGTAGGAGAAAGTCACAAAGTCAGATTAACAAGCCAGAGAGTACGTAACCAGAAATCACAAGTTCAGAATCAATACTATACAGCAAAGACCACAACAGGGCAGGGAGGAACAGGAAAGGTGAGTATAAATACCCTAGGTTAAATTCTGATTGGATAACTTACAATCAGTATTAACAATCACACGTGGGAGATATCTAAGCCTCCCACTGTGATTGTGGTACTGTTGCTTTAACGCCGGGTCACTCACGTGACCCCGACGTTTGCATAAATCAACGACCTTCCAGCGTGCAGCGTTATACATGCTGCCGCTGGGAGGCGTGACGGATGCGAGCGGCGGAGAGGAGACGCCGCTCGCCGACAGGTAGGAGGAGGGGAGACCGCGGGCGGCGATGGACTGAGGGTGAGTGCTGCGAGCTGCGAGCAGCCTCCCCTACTAGCCGCCCGCGGACCCCTGACACCCATAAGTCATTGGTGGAATCCATGATAGGTGTGAATGAGGTGATTATAGTGCTGACTTTCTATGATCGCACTGACTGGTCCCGGTCAAGATGCAGGCTTATCACTATGGCGTGAGGACTATGTCCTCTTGTTCTGGTAGTTTTTCTTCCTTTAAATATAGTCTCCTCCTTTACTGTGTTGATTCCCTTTATGTATTTAAATGTTTCTATCATATCCCCCCTGTCTCGTCTTTCCTCCAAGCTATACATGTTAAGATCCTTTAAACTTTCCTTGTAAGTTTTATCCTGCAATCCATGAACCAGTTTAGTAGCCCTTCTCTGAACTCTCCCTAAAGTATCAATATCCTTCTGAAGATACGGTCTCCAGTACTGCGTACAATACTCCAAGTGAGGTCTCACCAGTGTTCTGTACAATGGCATGAGAACTTCCCTCTTTCTACTGCTAATGCCTCTCCCTATACAACCAAGCATTCTGCTAGCATTTCCTGCTGCTCTATTACATTGTCTGCCTACCTTTAAGTAATCAGAAACAATAACCCCTAAATCCCTTTCCTCAGATGTTGAGGTTAGGACTCTATCAAATATTCTGTACTCTGCCCTTGGGTTTTTTACGTCCAAGATGCATTATTTTGCACTTATCCTCATTAAATGTCAGTTGCCACAACTCTGACCATTTTTCTAGTTTACCTAAATCATTTGCCATTTGGCTTATCCCTCCTGGAACATCAACCCTGTTACATATTTTTGTATCATCAGCAAAAAAACATACCTTACCATCAAGACCTTCTGCAATATCACTAATAAAAATATTAAAGAGAACAGGTCCAAGTACAGATACCTGAGGTACCCCACTGGTGACAAGCCCAAGCTTCGAATATACTCAATTGACTACAACCCTCTGTTGCCTGTCACTCTACCACTGCCTTACCCATTCAACAATATTGGAATCCAAACTTAAAGATTGCAGTTTATTGATAAGCCTTCTATGTGCAACAGTGTCAAAAGCCTTACTGAAATCTAGGTAATCAATGTCTACTGCACCACCCTGATCTATAATTTTAGTTACCCAATCAGTTTGGCATGATCTCCCTGAAGTAAACCCATGTTGTCTCTGATCTTGAAATCCACGTGTTTTTAGATGTTCAACAATCCGATCCTTTAACATGGTTTCCATCACTTTCCCCACTATTGAAGTAAGTAAGGCTTACTGGACTATAGTTGACCGACTCCTCCCTATTACCTTTCTTGTGAATGGGCACAACATTCGCTAACTTCCAATCTTCTGGGACTACTCCTGTTATCAATGATTGGTTAAATAAATCTGTTAATGGTTTTGCTAGTACACCACTAAGCTCTTTTAATAGCTTTGGGTGTATCGCATCTATTATGTGCTAGTATAGGTAATACTAGGCTTGAGTTCAATGCTATTCTATGAGAAGCATTTGACTGGATGCACATATGGCGCTTGCCACAATGTGTATCATGTCACCAATGCTCCTCTATGAGGAACATTGTGTTGGATCATCACCACGAGAGCAATGCCTACAGGATTACGTTGCAGGAGGTGGAGCTGCCAGTTGCACCAAGGAAGTTTCAATACTGGAAAAAAAGTTAAGTAAAACATTTTTTCCAGTTTTTATTGCAGTTGGGGGGCCTCTAATGTAAATAGGGAGCAGGGCTTTATAGCACCAGCTATACAGGTTCATATTCCTTGCTATAGCTCTGTTCCTCCTTCTGTGAAGCATTTGCACACATGGCGCATGCACTGCAATCACCACAGTTGAAACCACTGCTTGTCTATGAGATGCACTCACTTACCTATAAACTATTGTGAGTGAGGCAGGAAATATTCTGAGCTGTATGCTTGAAAGCTGGGATGTTTTACTATGGGACTGTATAAAAATGCTGATTTCACTTGAAATCAACAATTTTATTTTATTTTTATAATTCTTTATTTGTGCGTAGACTCATAAAACAGCAATACAAACGTGATTTTTATAAAAGAAACAAACAAACCTGAAGGAACAGGGACATAAATCCTAAAGCATTTGAGCAAGTTAACCTGCTGTAGGGTTCTGGAATGTAGCTTTAAATTAGATCTTAGCGGAAATATGATGAATATACTGTGCAAATTGAAAATACACTTTTTTGGAGGGCAGTCATGCAAACTGGGCTATAGGTGCAAGAAGTGCATTTTCCAACACATAATGTCTTGTACCTCAAGGTTCTAATTCTATAGGATCTGGAATCAAGGTCCTTGAAAATCCTTGCTGGCAAAGGAAGGATTACAAAGCATTTTTTAACACCACACTGTCTTGCAGATGTGTTTAGGGCAGAGCAGTGCAATGTAGAATATCCGGTATTGGGGAGGCGGGGGTGTCTATTATTAACATACTGCTACAGTGCATGACAATGCAAAGCACAGCTTACTGTACTGCAACAAAATACAATCCAGATATAAGCATATCCTTTATTTATTTACATTATTTCATTGCCCTGGGTAACTGTGCATGTTATTCAATGAGCTGAGCTGCTATTCTCAGGTCTCCTGTGCTGAGAGTCAGCATGGCAGAGTGTGACGCAGGGGTGGTGTCTGCTCTGCTGAGTTGAGAAGTTTGCTGCAGTATAAATGCTGATGCTGTCCTCTATCTGCCGCAGTGCCCTGCTTCTCCCCACACGGTGTGCACCTGACTTACTCTCTAGTCTACATCATCCCAGCATCAACTCTCTCTCAGCATCTCTCTGAGTGCCACCCAGCATCTCCTCACTCTGGGTATCAGACTCTACATCCCAGCATCTCCTCACTCTCTCAGGATCCCTCTTAATACATCACAGCATCTCCACAGTATTTATCCCAAACTTGCACTCCCAATTCTCTCCCTAGTCACCCCTGTCTGCTTTACTTACCCCTATCCCTCTGCTCCCTCACCCACTGAAAGTTTAAAGTTCCCCTAAACATGCTCAGTTACAGCCTGGAGCGCTCCATGGGACCAGCCACTTACCGCAGGCACCCTGGGGGTGACACTTACCTGCGCTCCAGCTCTTTGTCCCTCACTCACAGTGGCAGCAGCAGCTTCCAGTCCCAGAGCCGGAGTCGCCGCACTGTGGCTCCCCTGGCTTACAGCGAGGGTCCCGAGCCATCCAATGGGCCCCGCAATGAGAAGGAGGCCCTGCAGGGGCTGAATGATCGCTTTGCCGGCTACATAGACAAAGTGAGGCGGCTGGAGGAGCAGAACCAGTACCTGCAGCAGGAGGCCAGTGTCCTGAGGAAGCAGCAGGCTGGGGTGTCTGCTATTGGGCAGCTGTATGAGAGGGAGATCCGGGACATGAGGAACCAGCTCCTGAAAACCCTGTCAGAGAATGGGCAGGAGCAGCTAGAGAGGGACCGGCTGACTGAGGACATGGACCTGCTGAGGGTGAAGACCCAGGAGGAGCACAGGCTGAGGGAGGAGGCCCTGGCTGCAGAGAGGGCCCTGAAGCAATATCTCCAGGAGAGCAGCCTGGACAGGGAGCAGATCGCCAGGAAGGTGCAGGTCCTGGAGGACGAGGTGGGCCAGCTGTGCAGGACCCACCAGGAGGACGTGGAGGACATGCTACAGCAGATCCAGGGGAGCCAGGTGACAACTCAGCAGCTGGGAGAAGTACCAGGCATGGAGCTGGCATTAGCACTCAAGGACATCAGGGCACAGCTGGAGGGCCACATTGGCAAAAACAATGCCCTGGTCCAGGACTGGTTCCAAGGTGAGAGGAAGGAGACACATTGCTCCCAGTGTAGGAGGCAGATAGATGGGGAGATACACATGTAAATTGACACACACACATCCTAGACCAAGGCACTCTACTTAAACTCATACTATGTCAAAAAAACTGAGAAACATCCTTCAGTCTGACATCTGGTTGTAAGGGATCACTTAACACGAGGGACTCTTTAGATCAGTGAATTCCATCAGTTATAATCTCAGAATAATTTCAATAAAACTAAGAGGGAACTCCCTAACCAGTGGTTGGGTGGTAGCTTGTCTTGAAAAGCAAACTTTTAAATCTAGGCTAAGGGAGTTATAGCTCAATTGGAGAATTGTTAGTTAAAAATTCAATTGTTATGGTCTAAGCATATAATTTCCTTGATCATTTCCTGACAAATCTCTGTTTAGTAAATAGCCTTGTTTACCAGTCAGCAGAAACAGCAAAATCCATAGAATCTCACTCATTAATTGGACAGTGAGTTGCACAGAGAAAAAGAAACATTTTAAGTGCCTCACATATTAATTGGGCACAATTATTTAATCTATTCACTGCAGCTTTACATTGCTTCTGATATATGTTTACTGGCTGTCTTATACTTGTTGGAAAATCAATATGTAGTTCTATATTCCCTGTTTGTGATGACTCTGTTGATGTGATGTTGCAGTAAGTTTTCATCATGGCTCTTTGTCTCTTCCAGTTGAGAAGTGGTTAAAGTGTATATCCATGAGTCACAGTTTGATTCTATATTCAGATCCTCACCCTCACTGATTCTTTCATACTGCCATGTGCAGTAATAGATAGATTGTTGCATCACAGTATAAATGTAACATTTCGTGTAGTCTTTCTCCACAGACAGATTGCTAATGAAAATATTTGATATTTATATTTACAAGACTAGCACAATTATTCACAAGTCACAAGTTGTCAGAAACACACCAGATAAATTAAAATATATGTCCAAAATATCTATTTTATGTATATTGGCCTGTATATTTCTCAACAATTCACAGATTAGTGAATCATCCGGAATTTATCCCTACGTTCCATTTGAGATATGGAGTCATACCTCATTGTATAAACTACTTATTATTTGTTCTAAATTATTTACAGTGTAGCAGCATTTAAATGTAAGATGTTCTATATCATTTCTAAGTAAATGTATTGGGGTTTGTCTATTTTACCTGCTTTGCTGTTAAGTAGAAAGTATATAAATATATATAGAGAGAGAGAGAGAGAGAGAGAGAGAGAGAGAGAGAGAGAGAGAGAGAGAGAGAGAGAGAGGGAGAGAGAGAGACAAGGCAAACAAGGCATTTGCCTAGGGCGGCACTTTCAGGGGGGTGGGGGGGCGCCAAAAAATGCCACCCCAAGCTCCTAGACAAATGCCTTGTTTGCCTCATGTTCTGGGGCAGTCCACCTTACTGTGGGTGAGTGTAGCTGTCAGTGTGTGTCTGTGAGTGAGAATGAGTGTGCCTGTCAGTGTGTGTATGTCATTTTATGTGTATATGAGAGTGTGTGCCTGTCAGTGAATGGGTGTGTCAGTGTGTGTCTGTCAGTGAAAGTGTGTGTTGGTTAAACAGCGTGTGCCAATGACTGTATCTGTGTGCCAATGACTGTGTATCTGTCAGTGAGCGTATATCAATGCATGTATCAATGAGGGCATGTGTCTGTCAGTCAAAATAATGGCCTTGGTACGAATTGGGGGGCAAATTTAGATTTTGGGGGTGCCCAAATTTAGTCGTGCCTAGGGCAGCACAAATCCAAAATACACCACTGGAGGGGATTGCCATTTGAGCGTTCTTGTCTGAGCATTTTCTGGTCACTGAATTTAAACTAGTTTTTGAATGGGTGAAAATAGCATGCACGCTTGGTTTATTGTTTATTTTCTTATTATAACTTTTTGATTCACTTTGAAAATGTTGACTGAACAAAATATAGATAAAAAGTTGTTTCTGCTCCTATACGTATGCAAAACCAGCTTTAAAAAAATATGCAATTGAAAAGGTTGCACATGGTACATCAGTGTAATGCATCATACACCCCCTTAGATTGGCATTTTCAACTTTTAGATTTTGACATTTTTAATATTTACCCTTGGTAATAACCTCATTAGAGCCTGGCAGGTTTACCTTTACATGCACTCTACAAAAGGAATGTTTCAATGTTGGGGAACAGGTAAATCTGTGTAAGGTGGAACTATTAGAATATTGTAAGAGCACACCTCGCATGTGAGCAAAAATAGATGCTTTTCTTTTATTAGTTTGTGTTGGGAGGTTGGGTGCATTACTCACATGTTTAATTATTTAATTATCTATTTATATAATCTTTATATAAGTCTTTTAGATCAAGACAAAAAGATCGACATCAAGGTAGAGAAGAGGGTAACTGTTTGGTGTCAAACAGGCATTGTACCTATAAAAGAGAGCAATGTGTTAGATATGCATAAGGGATACTAATATAGATAGTTATATTTGTGTTAGGTAATCGAGATGCACTGTGCAACCATGTTATAAAACGCTAAGATCATACAAGTGATCTAACATATGTACTGATACACCCTGATAAACAAAATCCCTGCCTTTTGTCAGATTACATTCTAGAGTTGCTTGTTAGGAGGTGAATGTAAACGGGTTGTATGGGATATATATTAGAAGGTTTAGGCAAGAGATGCTGTAGTCCTAGAGGTGGCTTGTCTCCAAGGACACCTTCAGGCCTGGCTCCTGCAGAAGTGCAGACAGCTGGCAGAGTGACAAGATTGGAATTAATTCATTCATTTTTCAGCCCTCTTCTCTACAGTGGGCCGAAAGTAATGGTAATATTTAATAATTTAATTCTTGGGATAGCATAATCTCTGGCTGCAATGCAGCAGCTAAACGGACACAGGGCATGTGCTCCCATTACTGCTCATTCCTGCACTGCAGCATTGGACCAACCCAGTACATGCTCAGCTTGGCAACTGATCCACCTGGCTTGTTGCCTTGAATTTAAATAGATATTAGTTACAGTCAGGGGGCTGGAGAAGGTATCTGGTACACACCCTTTTACCGTGCTTTATGTGTTATAGGCGTTATGACACCAGAACAATGTGTTCTTATTGAGAATCACAGTTAGTAGAATTGTTTAAGGTACTGCTCTTCGCTACCTTATATTTCTGTAGATTATTGGCCTTTTTCACACCTTTACGGACTACATGCCTCTGCTATGCATGAATGGACCACACAAAACAAACAACGTAGGATCTCCGCTCTTATCATAGTTATGTTAGACACATTGAGAGAAGTTTAGTGTTGCATTTAAAAATGGTCTAAAGTACTAAAAGTGGGCAATGACTATGGAAATCAGTGGATGCACCTAGCACGTTGCAATGGTAATTCCATCAAGTTACAGTTTAGAACCACTATTTAGAACTGAAAACCTTGATATATCTCCCCCATTATGCTACTTCTTACTGTATTACATTCTTATGTATTACAGCATTCCTACCATAGGCGTCTGCAAGGTCTACCCAGACACAAACTAATATATGGCTACATATTCATCCCTCTCTCTCTTTAGGTCCCTATCTGCATTTTTACAGATGGGGCACTTTATCTGCTGAATTTAGAGATTAGGCTAAATAATCAAAAAATTACTTTCAGTTAAAAGAAATTTACAAACAAAAGTAAATTAAGTGTATTTTCAGTACACACTTTATAATAATAATAATAATACAAAAACTTATTGCACATCCCAATGAAATAAAATCTGGTGTGAACCTAAAGTCCACTATCAACCAGCTATATAATTTCATCAGTATAAATAATGGACATAAATGGTAAGCCATGTTCAGGATGCATTGAACATATCAATGAACGAATGTAAAGGACCATAAATTACAGACTGGCCTATTTGTCACAATATAAAGTGATTTTCTATAGGCATCTTTTCAGGGACTTCTTTTACAAATGATCTTACTGTAAACTAATTTATGTTAAGGGAATACTATAGGGTCAGGAACACAAACATGTAATCCTGACCTTATAGTATTAAAAACACCATCTAGCTCCCCTTGCCCTCCATTAATATAGTAAAATCCTACTTTTATTCCAGTCTGCTTCTGCTGGCTCTTCCCCCGGTCTGCCTGCTTGGCTGACATCACCTGAAGTGTTGCTCAATACCAATCACAATGCTTTCCCATAGGAAAGGATTGGATTGGCTGAGCTTGTCAAGTGGCAGATCAGGGGCGGAGCCAACACAAGCCAAACACAGCCCTGGCCAATCAGAATCTCCTCATAGAGATTAATTGAATCTATGAGGAAAGTTCAGTGTCTCCGTGCAGAGGGTGGAAGCACTGTGCAGCACTTAGCCATGAAGCACCTCTAACAGCCTTCTGAGGAGTGGCAAGTGGAGGTATCCCTAGGCTGTAATGTAATCATTGCATTTTCTCTAAAAAAGACAGTGTTGCTAAAAGCCTGAAGGGAATGATGCTACTCACCAGAAGAAATACAATAAGCTGTAGCTGTTCTGGTGACTATAGTGTCCCTTTAAGAAATACACCCATTTGTATGGTCAGATAATGTCTAAATGTTTTTGGCGGGCATCACGTTTTGCTCCTTTACCACTTGTGTCTGGTAATTTGTAATTTTCCTGTTAACCACATAATGTGCTAACACTGTGCTACCCTAGGCATGAAGAAACTCACCCCCCCCCCCCCCCAAACTTGCCTTGCCCTGACCTGTTTAAGACGAGCACACAGTTGGCCTTCAGACACACCTGGTCACTGACAGACACACACTCTCAGATACATGATGACATACATTCACTGACAGACACACACATTCACTGACAGACACATACACTCACTAACAGATACACACTCACTGACAGACATTCACTGACAGATACACAAACATTCAAGGATAGACACATTCACTCACAGACACACAGTGACAGACACGCACATTCACTCACTCACAGACACTCATATATTCACTGATAGACACACAGACACACTGACAGACACCCTGAAACTGACAAACTCACACCTACACACTAGGGATCGATTGATTATCGGTCTGACAGATATTATCGTCCGATATTCGGTATTTACGGCAATATTGGTATCGGTCAATAAAGATACCGATATTGCCGATCAGGACCGCCGGGCCCATGACATGCCCGGTGGTCCTGGGGGCCCAGCAAGCTCTTACTTACCTTCTCAGCAGCTCCCTTCAGCTCCCCTGTCTAAATCTCGTGAGTCCCGCGGCCGTCAGAGTGTTTCCACGGGTTACGATGGAAACGCTCCGCGCAGCACGCAGGCAGCGAGAGTTAGACAGGGGAGCTGCAGGGAGCTGCTGAGAAGGTAAGTAAGAGCTAGCTGCAGGCCCTCCACTGCACAGTCCATGCCACCGGACCACCAGGGAATACCATATCCCCCCTCCCTGGCCAAGTAGCAAGCAGGGAGGGGGGACAAAAAAACTATTAAATTTTTTTTTTTAAAGTTAACAAAATTAAAATGCCCCCCCATTTTACATACACTACATACCTACACAAACACACACACTACACAAACACACTCTGCATTATATACACATACACAAACACACTCTGCATTCATTATATACACACACTACACAAACACACACACACTCTGCATTCATTATATAAACACTACACAAACGCACACACACTCTGCATTCATTATATACACACACACACACATACTCTGCATTCATTATATACACACACTCTGCATTCATTATATGTAGTAAGGCCGTTTGGCCTGTATTTGTGGGAGGGGCTTAAGTTAACTCAACCCCCTATATAAGCTACACCCCTTACCTGACTCCTTACCGATCAAGGTCAGCGTCTGAATGCCCTACCTAACGTCTGTTAACATTGATGTTCTAGCAGCACTACTAGCCAACCACCCATCCAGACACCTGGTAGATTTTCTTGTTACAGGATTCAACGAAGGGTTCCACACAGGCATCCTACACATGCCCACGGGCCACCTAGAATGCCCAAACTTACAGTCGGCAAACCAGAACCCAACAGCAGTGGATACCCTAATAGCCCAAGAATTGGCAGACGGGTTCGTGTTCGGTCCATTCTTAACCCCACCATTTACATCATGGCGTACAAACCCCATCGGTATTGTCACGGGTAAAACTTCCCTCAAGCAAAGACTCATTATTGATCTTTCAGCCCCTCATACCTCCCCTACCCCAAGTCTAAACTCCCTCATTCCCTCCGAGGAATTTTCCCTTCAATACGCCACCATTGATCACGCCATTACAGCCATCACACAGACTGGGGTTGGAGCTTGGTTAAGTAAAACAGACATTACGAATGCCTTCAAACTACTACCTATCCACCCTACACTCTGGCACCTACATGGTATTAAATGGGCAGACAAGTACTATTTCTTCTCCCGCTTAACCTTTGGGTCAAAAAGCAGCCCAAAGATTTTTGACACTTTCGCTGAAACCCTTTGCTGGTTACTTCTGAACATCTCAAGATGCCCCATGGTCATCCATTACCTCGACGACTTCCTAATGATAGAAGGGAACGAACTTCCGCCCAGCAGCCTCAAAGAAGCCCTTAATCTATTTCACCACTTGGGTGTCCCGGTATCCCTCAAGAAAACCGAAGGTCCTGACACCATCATAACATTTCTGGGTATACAACTGGATTCGGCATCCATGCAAGCAAGCTTACCACCCGACAAAATCGACAACATCATCAATAGCATAAACCACTACATTTTTCTGGGTACATGCAACCGTAAGGAACTCCAGTCCCTTATAGGTTCATTAAACTTCGCCATGCGCATCATCCCTCAAGGAAGGGCCTTCATATCCAGACTACTTTGTCTTTTTCCCCACTTTCAACACGAGAACCACAGACTGTCCATGGACCCACAAGCCACAGCAGACCTACAGATGTGGAGGAGGTTCTTGACCAGCTGGAACGGTAAAAGTCTGTTCCTCCCCGCCTTATCAGAGACGTCACCAACCGTATGGTCAGACGCAGCATCTAACAAAGGTTTTTCAGCCATCTTCGGTACCAAATGGCTTTGGGGCGCATGGCCAGAAGAAGTCCGTGACGTTGAAGGGTTTTTCACAACCTCAGCCCTCTTTGAGATCTACCCTATCGTGGCAGCTGCGGTGGCATGGGGACATCAATGGTCAGGCTTGTCTGTTCGCTGTCACTCAGATAACCAAGCCACATGTCACATAATAAACAAAGGCCGTTCATCATCCCTTACAATTATGAGGTTTCTTAGAAGGCTCACGTGGTTGGCAGCATGTCACAACTTCTACTTGGTTTGCTTTCATGTACCAGGTATTAGTAATGTAGCAGCTGACAGCCTGTCTCGTTTTAAATTTCAGGACTTTCGTCAAGCACACCCGTCAGCAGCTCAAGCAGCCACAGTAGCACCCCCGTTCTCACAACTAATCATGGACTAGACATTATAATGGAGCATAGCAGGGATCTAGCCACATTAGCACTATCACACAACACTCAAGCGACATACAACAGAGCCTTCACACTGTATAATAGATTTCTGGCAGATCACAACATATCACAACCTTTTGTCATGACATCCGTCATAGCTTTCGCTTCCTTTTGCCACCTCAAATTACACTTATCATATAACACAATTAAACTATATCTTACCGGCATACAACACCACATACTAACCATAAAACCTAACACACAGAGCTTCATGTCATCATACCAGGTAAAAATTATACTCAGAGGTATACAGAAATCCGTACCTCCACGACCACCACAACGCTTACCCATTGACAAAGAACTTTTCCAGTCATTATCCGACCTATTAGATTCCAGACCTTTCCACACTACCGCAAACACAGTCATTAAAACAGCCATGTATACAGCCTTCTACGGATTCCTCAGGCCAAGGGAGTTCACCACTGTCACAACTGACCAAAAAGAGAGGTGCCTGCTACACAAACACCTTATAAAACATGGCGATCACTACATACTCTCTTTACCCCAATCAAAGACAAGCCAACATGCGCCCCCAGTAGAAATCACATATTATCCTACCCTAAACAAATGGTGTCCAGTAGCAGCCTTAGACTCCTATCTTCTCAACACCACAGCACTACCCTCACAACCATTATTCCAACTACAACACACAGTACTCACCACCACGGCATTCATGAGATATATACGATCCCTGCTAACAATGCTGGGTCTCAAACCTTCCCACTACTCTGGTCACTCGTTTCGCATAGGAGCAGCCTCCACCGCATCCAGCGCTAACGTACCAGTACACGTCATCAAGGCATTGGGACGTTGGAAATCATCTGCCTATACTACATATATCCCCAAGCCAACACAAGAATTAAGGAATGCTTTTAAAGCCATATCTGGATAATTGTATATATTGTTGACTGTAATAAATCTTTTGTTATTCATTTTTGCCCTCTTTATTTACAGGCCTACCGTATCGTCGGTATCGGCACACCACAACCGACTTGCTCTTTTATACTATTCCCATTTCTTACTGAAGTCTCACTTCTTATACAAGTACTTTGCCCCTTACACAAGTAGTAAGGCCGTTTGGCCTGTATTTGTGGGAGGGGCTTAAGTTAACTCAACCCCCTATATAAGCTACACCCCTTACCTGACTCCTTACCGATCAAGGTCAGCGTCTGAATGCCCCTCCCACCCACTCCTCATTTCAACACTTTTTCTTTCTTTTCTTTCCATTTTTCCTTTACTCTCATACTACTTGGTGGGCCCTCTTTATTTACAGGCCTACCGTATCGTCGGTATCGGCACACCACAACCGACTTGCTCTTTTATACTATTCCCATTTCTTACTGAAGTCTCACTTCTTATACAAGTACTTTGCCCCTTACACAAACACACACTACACCAGTGGTAGTCAACCTTTTTCTACCTACTGCCCACTAATGCAAAATTTCCTTACCGCCCACCAGTTTTCGCGCAAATGCAGATTTTTTAGAAAGGAGGGTGTTTTAAAAAAATAAATAAATGTATGTACATTTATCTTTTTATTTCTATTTTATGCATGTTTATAATGTTTTTCACTTTATAAAGTTTAATGAGAAAACAATAAAGTAAATTGAAATTACCTTTACTAGCGATTAATGAGATCCTTGAGGCTGATGCTGCGAGACTAAATATTTGATATTTGGTTCGATTTTCGTAATGAACAAACGAAGGTCTCCTCTTTCGGTGATATTCAGACGATTCCTCTGTTTGATTTTTTTATTTTCCTTCTTTCTCCTTTTTTACAAGTACTCTGCACCTTCTTTCTCCTATTCTACAAATACTCTGCTCATTCTTTCTCCTATTCTACAAGTACTCTGCTCCTTCTTTACAAGTACTCTGCTCCTTCTTTCTCCTTTTTAACAAGTACCCTGCTCCTTCTTTCTCCTTTTAACAAGTACCCTGCTCCTTCTTTCTCCTTTTTTTACAAGTACTCTGCTCCTTCTTTCTCTTATTCTACAAGTACTCTGCTCCTTCTTTTCAAGTACTCTGCTCCTTCTTTCTCCTATTCCACAAGTACTCTGCTCCTTCTTTCTCCTTTTTTACAAGTACTCTGCTCTTTCTTTCTCCTATTCTACAAGTACTCTGCTCCTTCTTTACTGTACTCTGCTCCTTCTTTCTCCTTTTTTACAAGTACTCTGCTCCTTCTTTCTCCTATTCTACAAGTACGCTGTTCCATCTTTCTCCTTTTTACAAGTACTCTGCTCCTTCTTTCTCCTTTTTAAAAGTACTCTGCTCCTTCTTTCTCCTATTCTTCAAGTATTCTGCTCCTTCTTTCTCCGATTTTCCAAGTACTCTGCTCCTTCTTTCTCCAATTTCCAAGTACTCCACTCCCTGCTATCGTGTATCCCCCTACCTACTGCAACTCCTTCCCTTCCTCTACCCGCGTGTTACACTTGTTCACGAGCGCACGCATTCATACGTGCGCGCGATATGGGCGCACATGCGTTGGAGGGAGGATTCTGCTACCGCCCACCTGGAATCCCAAAACGCTGACTAGTGGGCGGTAGGGACCAGGTTGACAACCCATGCACTACACAAACACACTGCATTCACTATACACACACTGCATTCACTTTACGCACACTACACACACAATGCATTCACTATACACACACTGCACAAACACTGCATTCACTAATCAAATACTCTCACTGCATCCATTACACACACATATATTCTTGAAAACATAAATTCTCTCTAAAAAATCAATATCGGTTGATCACTACTACACACTTACAAATTATATATATTATATATATATATATATATATATATATATATAATTATTATTTTTTTCCTCTCCACCTTTGGATTCTTGCCTGGGGTCCAGTGGCTGGCTGCTGCTGGGCTGGCTGGGCGCTGAGTGTGCTGACAGGTAGATGTACAGTGGAGATGATGAGGGAGCTGAGATTCTCCCGCTCAGCTCCCTCGCTTGTCGTTTAGTGATGTCAGGAGCCAGAGTGACATCATATTACGACTCCCAGCATCACTGTGACCCTACCCGCAATGTGAGCCCCTGAACGTCTAGGGGGTGGGGGTCAGCGGCCTGAGGCGTGCTTTTGGGCCCCCATGAAAGAGGCTAACAAGGCATTTGCCAGGGCGCTTAGGGGCGGTGTTTTTTGCTTCCCCCAAATGCCTTGTTAGCCTTGTGGGAAATACACCACTTCCCCTAATATAAAAAGTGTCCTTCTTCCTCCATCTGAAATTTTAGGAGATATGGAGTTGTACTCTGTGGTAATATTTGTATATGGACTATATATTGTAAGCAGGGCCAAAGACACCATGATTCCAAAATACTGTACTGGCCTCTGGCAGACAAATTTGACAGACCGTCGTCCACGAAAATCAGCCACTGGAATTTACTTATGATGCAGATTGTCTCAACCAAATATCAGTATGTTGACAGGTTATCCCAAAATATTTAGATCATCAGTGAGGCAGGATTTGCTGCACTGTATAAGAGACTGTGTATGTATATTGACTGTATTTTATCTGTACAATGTACATGAATTTTCTGAAAATCTACATTGCGTGTTTGTTTTATCTGTTCTCATTTACAGAGAAATTGAATAAACTTAATGAGGCATCTCATGTGAATACCCAGGCAATACATTCTGCCAACGATGAAATCACCACATACAGGCACCAGCTGCAAAGCCAGGTTACTCAGCTGGACGTACTAAAGAATTCTCAGCAAAACCTGGAGAGACAATGCATGGATATGGAGGACCGCCACCAAGCTGAGATGGCATCTTACCAGGTAACAGTTAAAGGATCACTATAGGGTCAGGAACACAAACATGTATTCCTAACCCTATAGTGTTAACACCACCACCAGCCCCCATGGGCCCCTCATGCCTCCATAAATATAGCAAAATCTTACGGTATTCAAGCCAGAAGCTGTAAATCTGCATGCTGTTAGACTCAGAAAAACAAGCAGTCTGCTGACATGTGGTAGCCTGATCCAATCACAGTGCTTCCCCATAGGATTGGCTGAGACTGACAAAGAGGCAGATCAGGGGAAGAGCCAGCATGATTCAAACACAGCCCTGGCCAATCAGCATCTCCTCATAGAGGTGAATTGAATCAATGAATCTCTATGAGGAAAGTTCAGTGTCTGCATGCAGAGGGAGGAGATATTGAATCACAGGATGCTGTGCACAGTGCTGCCCTGTGCTCTGCTGACAGCAGATCTGAGTGGATGGAGGCATATAATGCCTCCATCAACTCCGAAGACCCCCTGGTTCACTCTGAGTGACTGCAACTGGAGGTGTTCCTAGCTTTCAATGTAAACACTGTATGTTCCCAGAAAATACAGTGTTTACATGAGAAAGGCTGCAGGGAGCTATAGTTCTCACCTGAACAACCTCATTAAGCTGAAGTTGTTCAGGTGACTATAGTGTCCCTTTAATGCCACACAGAATGTTACATATTGAGAGCAGAGCAGAGTAGAATGTACATTGGTTGCATCATGTCTACTAGGGTAATGAGACAAATCGAGTTTGTAATATATAGATGGAAGTGCTGGTCATTTTTATAACATAGGGTAACCGATTCCATACAGTTTGTTACTTAGTAGGTTAACTTACCTGACAGTAGATCATATACTAATGAGATGCATTATTAAGAAGTCATAAGCAAGCAAGTTTGAAATAAACAGAAGTACCCAATGCTAACTTTGAAATAAATAGAAGTACCCAATGCTAAAATTGAAATAAACAGAATTACCCAATGCTAACATTTATTGGCACCACAATGTGTGGTGTAATAATTAATAGCTCAGTGCGCATGGATTTATTCATTCAATAAGCTATTAAATAATAATTACATGACATTTTCTAACCTCTTTCTCAGGATACTCTGCAGCAGCTGGAACATGAACTGAGGAACACTAAGTGGGAAATGGCTGCTCAGATACGAGAGTATCAAGACCTCCTTAATGTCAAGATGGCTCTAGACATTGAAATTGCCGCATATAGGTAATTAATCATCTCATGTTACTATGTTAATATGTGTTACTGTACACATATTAACTTTAGTAACACTTGCACCTATAAGCACCTGTTGATCTTAGCACTAACTACATTCTCATCCTTCCCTATACTCCTTCCTTGTACCTCTGTTGGTCTTTGTCCACTCCTTTTTCTCATCACCCCTTTTCAGCCCTCAGTTTCTCTCTCCCATACTCTTGCTGCATACATATTATATTATAGCAATCTGCCTCACATACACCTCCTATCTTTCACCCATTGCTTTATCTCATCTCATCCTCCCAAAACATCCACATCTTTCAATTTAGGTCCTGTTCTCAACCAAGCACTTACAATCCTTTGCGAGTCAGAACCCACTCTGTTCATCTTAGGAGCCCTATCCCATTCCTTCTAAAGATTCCCTTCACGACAAACACATTCGTTCTATCTTTGGGAATTTTACGTCTATTATAAGTCCACCTTTCTTTCAGTACATCACCCTCTATTTAAGCCCCCATAGCACTACTTTCATTATAGATTCTCCTGCCTCGCATCCAGTTCATTCATCCCGGGACTCCTCCCCAACATGACATCATCACTTCGTCATAGTCCCAGGTCAGAACTCTTTTCCATCCCCTCACCCTTGTAATGACATGTATGGGTGTTCCTACGTTTAATTTGCTGCCACAAGTTTCTTTCCATAGAGCATATGAGTTCATGATAAGCCATGTAGACATGCTGTGAATGGACATCACACACTCAGTATATCTCAGTTTGTAGCTATGACCACACTTTATTATTGTCTGCAAAACATTGAGGGGTTAAATCTGTGATAGATAAGCAAAAGGGCAGATGTTCCAGTTGTCTGCAAAGCATGTGGGCCTTAAACAACTGCCCCTTTTAAGCTTGCTTTTGAAACAGCTGTAATTGCACAAGCCTGTGGTACAAAAAATGTTTTCACATTTGATATTATAATGTTCTTTACTTCATATTCTTATGAATTGAATAATAGCATTTTTTAACTCTGATTTATCTGAACAACCTTTTCCTGTCCTGTTCTTTATCTTTAGAAAGTTGCTAGAAGGTGAAGAATGCCGCATTGGGTCTGGATTTGACCTTTTCCCATTTGATGATAGAACAGTGAGGGTCCCCAGTACCCCAAAGCACATCAAAGTTAAAAAAGAAGAAAAAATTAAGATTGTGGAGAAATCAGACAAAGAAACAGTAATTGTAGAAAAACAAACAGAGGAAACTCATGTAACTGAGGAGGTAACAGAGGAAGAAGAAATAATTACATCTCCTGAAGTAGAAAAAGAAGTCGGAGAAGAGGAGACAAAAGATGAGGAAGAAGCTGAAGAGACAGCAGGGACAGGAGAAGAAGAGGATACGACTGTTGATGTAGTAGATGAAGAGAAAGCTAAAATTAAGGATGAGGAACCAAGCAAAGCAACAGACCAGGAAAACAAAACAAAGAAAAGTGAGAAGGAATCAACCAAGAAAGAAGAAACTACAGAGAATGAGAAAAAGGGTAAAACAGATGAAAAAGAAGACAGTGAGGAAGCCATCAAAGATAAAGAGAAGGAACCAACCAAAAAAGAGGAAAAAGGTGATCCAACTAAGAAGAAAGAAAAGACAGAGCCTGTAAAAAAAGATGAACCATCCAAGGAGGGAGGAAAGAATGACGACAAAGTGGACAAAGCTAAAACTGATGATATCCCCAAGAAAGAGCAAAAGAAGGAGCCATCTGAAAAAGAGTCTCTTAAGAAAGATGAAATAAAGGAGCCAGTCAAAGAGCCTCCTAAAAAAGAAGCCAAAGTTGATTCTGCAAAAGATGGAAAGAAGGAACCTGACAAACAAGCAGAACCTACAAAACAGGAGAAAAAAACAGAGGTGGCAAAGAAGGGAGAAATTGTTGAGACTCCCACAAAAGAAGAAAAAAAAGATAAAGGAGAGAAAGCAACAACTACAGCCAAAGAAGAAAAGAAAGAGTCTGATAAAAAAGAAGTTAAGCCAGCTAAAGAAAAAGATGAAAAACCTGACAAAGTCAAAGAAAAAACACAGAAAGCAGAAGATAATCAATCAAAGGCAGATGACACTAAGTCGGACAAAACAGAGAAAGAGACAGCCCCGGCTAAACAAGACCAGAAGTCATCAAAAACAGAAGAGAAGCAGAAACCCAAGGAAGAAAAGAAGCCTATCCAGCTGGACAGTGATAAAAAGCCTGAGAAAGTAGATGAGAAAAAAACAGCCAGTGGAGAAGAGGAGTCTCCCAAGAAAGAAGAAAAGACAGCTAAGGCAGAGGAAAAGTCATCTATTGTGGAGAAGCCAGCAAAGGCAGAGGAAAAAGCAAGTGAAATAAAAGATAAGCCAGCCAAGGCTGAGGAGAAGTTGCCTAAAACAGAGGAGAAGGTGCCAGTCAAGGGAGAGACAAAGCCAGCCAAGGTAGAGGAATCAAAACCAGCCAAGGCAGAGGAAAAGAAGCCAGCCAAGGTAGAGGAATCAAAACCAGTCAAGGCAGAGGAGAAGAAGCCTGCAAAGGTAGAGGAATCAAAACCAACCAAGGACGAGGAGAAGAAGTCAGCCAAGGTGGAGGAGAAGAAGCCAGCCAAAGTAGAAGAAGAAAAGCCAGCCAAGAAAGAGGAAAAGAAGCCAGCCAAAGTAGAGGAATCAAAACCAGCCAAGGAAGAGGAGAAGAAGCCAGCCAAGGTAGAGGAAGAAAAGCCAGCCAAGAAAGAGGAAAAGAAACCAGCCAAAGTAGAGGAATCAAAACCAGCCAAGGAAGAGGAGAAGAAGCCAGCCAAGGTAGAGGAATCAAAACCAGTCAAGGCAGAAGAGAAGAAGCCAGTCAAGGCAGAAGAGAAGACACCAGCCAAGGCAGAGGAAAAGAAGCCGGCCAAGACAGAGAAGACAACACCTGCCAAAGAAGAAAAGACTACAGCAAAAGAAGAGGAGACAAAACCGATTAAAGTTGAGGAAAAAAAGCCAACCAAAGCAGAGGAGAAGACACAAGTCAAAGCAGAAGAAAAGAAGCCTGCCAAAGAAGAGAAAAAGCCAACCAAAGAAGAAGAGAAAAAGCCTACCAAGGCAGTAGATGTTAAGCCAGTCAAAGAAGAAGAGAAGACCAAGGTAGAAGAAAAGAAGGAAACCAAACATGTGAAGGTAGAAATTTTGTCACCAGAGGCAGAAGATAAGAAGGAGCCTGTAAAAGCAAAAGAATTGCCAAAGGCAAAAGATGATGAAAAATCCTTAAAAGATAAGTCTCCAATCACAGAGAAACCTAACAAAGAAGAAAAAGAAGACAGTCCAAAAGTAGACAAAAAAGCCAAAGAAACATTGGTCACTAAAAAGGAACCAACACCAAGTGGAAAATCCAAGACAGAGAAAATAGAAAAATCTTCTGGCACAGATCCAACAGACAGTGAAACTACTCAGGAAGCAAAAAAGAGTGATAAGTAAGCCAACCTCTGGGAAAATGTAAACAGAGAGTTGGAATCACCAAAGAGGCCACTAGCTGCCCAATGTTTTTGCTCTGGAACTGTCACCCACAGAGACTGCTTTGAGATGGTAAAAACACTGTACTGCTATGCAGAATGGACATTAAGAAACCCGCCTATAGAGTAATTGGGGCAGACACTCAGCAGGTTTTTCTAATGCAGCAGTCCAACCCCTTCCTTAAGAAACCTCAAGACTTATATATACTAGAGCACATGTGAATACACATGAGGGTATATATCAAGGGTCACAAAGGATGTGAAAAAATTGATGTAAACCTCTGCCCTACTTGTGCATATATAATGGTTCGTTACAGGAGCTGATAGGGTACAACATGTAGGACAGGTTAGGTTCAGTTGTAGTAGACAGGCGTCTATTTAGAGAAGAATGGGTGGATAAAAAGTTAAGAAACAAAACTGAATAATTGAGAAACTATATATAAAAAAAAAAATATATATATATATATATATATATGTATATATATATATATATATATATATGTATATATATATATATATATATATAGTGGTAAAAGCAGGTTTATAAGGTCACGCAATAGAGGTATAATGACAATAACCATTCAAATTTAAAGGGTTAAGGAGAGATTTTGTGGGTGCATTTAAAGGGGACACTTCAGAAAAAAATACTTGCGTGGTAATAGTGTAATAGAGTTCTTTACACTATAGACCGGTGGTAGGCAACCTTCAGCACTTTAGGTGTTGTTGACTACATCTCCAATCATGCTCTTACAGTCTTAATACTGGCAAAGCATCAGTAGAGATGTAGTTTACAACATCTGGAGTGCTGAAATTTGCCTAGCCCTGCTATAGACCCACAATTTCCTACATTTTCCATCATAATCCACTAAAATATCCACTTTACCTGACATACCAGCATTATGATGAAAAACCTGTCCCATTTCGTAGAAAATTACTTTTTCACATCTCATGGAGTCTTCATAATATTTTACCCTTAAATTAATTTCTACATAAGAACAACCAAGAATCTAGCATATTCTACGATTGAGGTGTCCAAAGAATTGGGTTGTGGAACAACTCCGGTTGTTGAGTAAAGTGAGTAACTGTGCAGCAACCACTCTATTCTAAGTGCTGACGCAAGACTAGTATTTATATGTGATAGTAACAGTTAGTAGAATGTTATGTTTATACTGAAGCCAGAATACTGGGCCCGTGGAATAATATGTTAACAAGATGTGAGCCAGGAGTCACACATGCAATAAGTGCTCTCCAAGAAATTTTCAGGGTGCACAGGGGACTCTAACTGAGGCCTTCTAAAACTTTCACTTGCAGGGATGTGGTGATGCATTGCTTTGTAGTGCTTTGTAGTGCCTTGTCAGCTCCTCTGGCTGTAGAATGTTTAATAAAATGTAATGAAATAGAATCAGGGAAGAAACATACTTAAATAGCCATATACACACGATTGATAGATAGTCATTGATTAACATTTCACCACCTTCTGTGCCATCTGGTCATTATTAGATCACAGCAGTACAGTGCCATTCAGCACAGAAGAAGTTTATGATGCACTTTTACATCCCTATATTACTTGCCTATAAATTTCTGCAATATAAATAAAATTATTATGCAAAATGGCTGCCACTGTTGTGTGTTCATTTAATAAACTATAACATAAAAAAAGAATAACATAAAAATAGAAGGCATGTAAGAGTATATTTCTCCCACCTTGTGTACTTTCCATTCATAATTCACAATAGTCTTTCATGTCCTAATTGACAGTCATTGATGGTCCTGAAGTTGAATTGAAGCACATATACACTTTCACTAAAGGTATGAAATTAAGTGGGCTTCAGTCCGAGACAGTATGGCTACTGTTGGCTTGAGAAAAATTAAGGATTACCAAGACCTCAGGGGAGGTGTAGGATAAACTAAAGTGAAAATTAAAAAAAAATAAAATTTCAAGTCAAAATATCTCAACTGAAAAAGATCTCTAAGTTAACTATGCTTTCAATTCAGCTACTCTGGACTGGTATTAAATTTGAAATTCACTTTGAGGTTTTACAATACTTAAAGTGAGAACTCATTTGCTATATGTTTCCTACTCCAACCTATCTTCCTTACTGCTTATATCAACCATCCCTCAGGTTTCTTCTAGTCCAATGATATTTGTTTTCCTCCAAATTGTATGTCCCAATTGATATCCTTCTTTGCTCTGACCTTTCTCTAGATTATATCACTGTTCATCCCTGATTACATTCGTAATACGTCCTCAGCCTCAAATTGATCTCATTTTATTATGCATAGAGTGAAAAAGGTAGGAGCCGATGGGAACCCATTTCAAGTTATCATAGTGTTTGTTTACCTTTTATTCAGGGCTCAGAAATTGAAATTAAACACATTGTCCAAGCTATAAATTACTTACCCAAATTGCAAGATATTTTTTTTTCGCAGTTTGGTTGCCCTGACTCACTAAGCACCCACTCCTCCCATTTAATCATATTTGCCAATGAGTGTAGCCTCAGTCCCTGGCTATTCTACTTTTAAAACTAGCCTCTCATTGCTTGCTTCTAGGGAAATGTTAATGAAGACTGTCATAAAAATAAAAAATAAACATTGATAATATTCTTTCCTCTACACACAAGACAAAACACATAGGTCTATTGAGTGGCAGAACTAATGTAGAGAGGGCCCAGGTGCAAGACATTTTGGATTAGGTAAATCCCCATCTGTCGTACAACACCCACAATGCTATTCCAGATGGGATCTACCATTTGCCCATTCTTGCGCGATTGTATTTGTGTGTTTAAATGTACGCATGTTTTTGTGTGTGTGTATGCATGTAGTAGTGTATTTGTGTGTACCGTTGGCATTGTAATGCAGTTGTATACTTTTATGTAATGTTTGCTGGGAGTGTAGGGCTGGAGCAGATTCACTCCTCCCCTCCTGTGCGGCTCTGCATGTATGTGGGAGGAAGTGACCTGCTTTTACTTCTTCCTGGCACCTGTCGATACTACAGGTAGTAGTATCGAGCCTGGTCGTAATGTTAAGGGGCCATGGTGCCTGGCTGGGCCCCTGTTCACCAATATGAATCAGGTGGCCCTAATTGCATGGGCCATCTGATGAGCCCCCTAAACGTGAGGGCCCCTGTGCAGCCACAACAACTGCACCGGTGGTAATTCTGCCGCCGCTTTGAGTAGTTTATTGCAGAAAATACACTTGTGGCTTCCAAGGTAGATCCAATAGAAGATCCTAATAAAGACACTCCTTACTCAGTATATATACAATTTCTTAGTAACATAAACTAATATATATTACTAAGTAGAATATATTGTTTGCATGTAGCAATTCTTACACCTAACCAATCATTGTTAAAAGAAAAATGTTTACAAGTAACTTAAAACTGACGCCACACTGCTAATCATACTTTCAAATATGGCCATGAGGGATATGCTTTAGGGCCCACATTGGTTACATCATTTTCGCACCTTGCACATGCTTTGCATATTTATTCAAACAAAAAACTTAAGTAATCTCCACATGTTTGTTGTTTATTCCTTTCAAACCTGGCAGAGGCCCGTCGTCGATAATCCTTTCAACCTCATAGGGAGAAGAGGTAAAAAATTAATTAGAGGATAAGCTGGGGCAAATTGCAAAATCTGAAGAAAAGACAGTAGAACCAACTGGAGAAGACCTCAGGAGAAAGGCTCGATATCAAATAGAAGGAACTGACGTGGGCAGAAAAAGAGTAAAAACAATTGGAGGAGTGGAGAAAGGGAGAATATCAAATACAACTTGAGTGAGCACAGAGGGAGAACAAATGGAGGAAGGATGAATGAGTATGGTCAGAGAAACATGCAATATGATTTGAGGGAGCATAGGAATGGGGATAATCAATTGGCAGGCTAGATACAATGGGTAATAACTAAAGAATAGATAATGAGGAAACCAAATGGGTAAAAGAAGAGTGGCATCTTTTCGTTGAATGTCACTTGGATCATATGGGTCAATTTACCCTTCTCTGTAATGCAGTTAGCATGTTTAGCTCCCATTCTTTTTACAATGTTTATTTTAAAGTTGTTAGGTCAATAGAGAACATGAACATGTGAAACATGAGAAAAGAATACAATATATAATTTCATAACAGTATGGTGATAAGAAATGGCATTCCAGTAAGTCATTACCCAAGCACTGTGTTGAACAATGGGAAAATAATTAGGGAAAACTCAGGAATACCTTTCCTTTAAAATAAAAATGAATGGCACAGCACTCATTAAAAAAAATAGGATCACCACCAAGTAAAAAATCATCTGTAGATAGAAGACAATTTAGATACACTTTCATTTGAAAAATGGTTAAAAATACACACAAAAACATAAAAATCTGCATTAATACTAACGAAGGTCCTCATAGTATTCCCTAATGGTTTCTGCTATTTCCGATGATAGGTATTTCAGTTGCCCATCCCTAGGCCTACTTTTGGGGATGTAGGTCGACATTCCTCTTTTTGGCTATGATGCGGGCCAGTTGGGCCCCACACTTATTGGCATTTGTGTAGAAGAAAGATTTAGAGTGCAAATATGCCCTTTGGTAGTTTGCATTTAGGATGGAGAATAGGTCCCTACGCAGCACAGTCAGCAGGGAACTGTGTCTGTTTGTGTCGGGAGAGAAGGGTCGAGAGGCTCTGTCATTTTTCAGCGCTGTTCCCTTCGCTATCAAATGGCCTCGTATGACGCATTTGTGAGCCTCCCACAGGCAGAGGGGAGTGACGTCTGGTGTATCTTTCTCAGTAAAATATAGTGTGAGTCGATCTCGAGCCTCGGACGTCATTTAGAAGGGTCTTATTTAGTCTCCAGTTACGTCATGTAGGTCTGTAGAGCGGTGAAGCTATTGTCATCATAATGGGGGCGTGGTCTGACCATATTGCGGTGCCTTTTTTATTCCGTCGTATGTCAGGTAAGAAGTTGTATGGGAGAAAGAAATAGTCTAGAGTATGTCGTGTTTGGGATGGAGAAGATGGTAAAGTCCCTGTCATCTGGGTGCATAGCTCTCCAACAGTCTACCAGTCGCTGTTCTTGGAAGGTCTTTGCGATGATGGTGAGGATGTGTTGCGGTACTGCCAATGTCCCTGAGGATGTGTCAAGGGTCGGTTGAAGGGTCAAGTTCAAGTCTTACCCCAGTATCAGGCACCCCTCGGTAAACCCCTTGATCGCCTATAGGGCGGTTCGTATGAATTTATGTTGGCGTTTGTTAGGGACATAGAGTGTATGTACGGTCTGCGATCTATCCCTTAACACAAACATAATGTCCTTTGTCGTCTCGCATCATGTCTGTAGGGGCAAATTATATTGACTTGTGGATCAGGATGGCTGTACCTTTGGACTTGTCGTCTGGATTATTGCTACGGAAGCATTGTGCGTAGTGCCTATCGATCAATCTAGGGATCTGGCCCTCCCTGAAATGTGTTTCTTGAATGAAAACTACGTGGGATTTCTGACTGAAAATGCCCCGAAGTTGGATTGCCATAGAGTGTGATTTCATAAAGGTTCAAAAGCTTTAAGGCCATAACTCCAGGGGGAGTTACCTCGCACTTTCTGTGCAAACAGTGCACGGGTAAGGGGTTTCAGTGCTCTGCGGTAGCCCAAAGTGGCTGGGCATAGGTCTGGGAATAGTTGAATGTGTTGACCCTCATGGTTAAGGTCACCCTTGTTGCGTGCCGCATGTAAAATGTCCTCCTTGAGAAAGTATAGGGCCAGACAGCATATCACCTCCCATGAAGGAAATCAGGTGGGCCCCTGGGTCTCAGGGCCCAGTGAGCCTGGACAAATTCGATAAGAGTGTCTGTGGGGAGGTTGAGGAGGTCATTAAAGATTGTAGTAAGTAGGCCTTTGAGTTGATCAGTGGTTTCTTTGCCTTCGGGTAGGCCCCTGATTCTCAGGTTTTGCCTGCGGCCCCTATTGTCAAGGTCCTCTATATGACGTGCCATAGCTTGTAGCTGTGCTGTTTGGCATTCTAGTGTATAGGTAGTTGCAGTTTGGGCAGCCAGGAGGCCATCGTGATCTTCCTCCACTTGGGCCATGCGGTCTGCCATTCCTTACAGGTCTGACCGCATCATCTGAAGATCTGCTCTGATGGATGCGTGGAGTGCTGAGGTCGCCTGATTGAGGTCTGACCGGGTGGGGAGTGCCATTAGCAGGGCCAGCCAGTCTGCTATGATTGGCATAATGATTGGCATTTAAATCAAGCAGGAGGAGGCATTTGAAAGGGGCAAGCGACCTAGCTCTCCTACAGTCACACCTTTCACCACCTTCCTGTATTGGCTTGGAAATTTGAGGTGAGGGAAAAGTATTAATACATCCATTAATGCCAATGAGCTAGTGTTTACTGCAGGTCATGATCTAATTTTGAGTAAGCCGCCATGTTTCCTTGCCAGAGCCCCCCTTCCTCCCCAAACAGAAGATACAGTTACTTTAACATCTAAGTGGGCAATTAGGATTTTCAGTCTATTTCTCTTCTTTATTTAACGGTTTGTGTAAATAATGTCATCTAACTATGTTTGCACTGTGACAAAAGCTGGTTACAAAACCATTATCACATTGCATTCTTGTCCACATCACATAGCTGTATCTTATCATTTGAATACACACAGTAAACTTCTTATAGGCCTGATTAGCCATGAATAACAGTCTGTATACAACTGTTACAAAGAGCAAGAGAGAGAGAGGGCTGTGCGATGTTATTTCTTCAAGACTTAACAGACTTTGTGGCCTGTTTGTAGTATTGTGCATGTCCATGACACCAGCGTTTGAGCTAGTGTCAAAATATGAACAGAACCTACCAACCACACAAGGGTGCAAGGAATCCGGTTCCATCCAAACCAGTATATTTTAAGGAAAAATAATTAATTCTAGAACTTCCTTTTGAAGTGCACAACAGCAAAATTTCAACCGCTGCAAGAGTTTAGATTTGATGTCAGAGATGACGACAGGAAAGTATAAATTTGAGAAGCTTTTGGATATCAATGTCACTTTAATATTAAAGGAACTGTATAGGTTAAAAAAAAAAAAAATGCATAATCCCTCTCCTCTCGAATAATCTGATCAACAAAAGCTTTCCCCCCTAAATAATGTATAAATTGGCGTTAGAAGTACTTTCTAATAATCTTTACCTCTGATTTCATGTCATTTCCCACTTTGCTTTTTCTCCTGCTTCCTGTATTTCAGATGGACCGTTCACCAATATCCATATTAAATTTGCATCACTCAACACATGCCCACAATGCCTGTCCTCAGCATTTAGACAGTAGAACTTACAAACCACATCACACACAAACATTTTGTCACCACATTGGGTATCATAGTGTCATATGGGTGTTTATTATAAATAAATATAAAGAGAAACTCAAACACGTGTGTGTGTGTGTGTATGTATATATATATATATATATATATATATATATATACGAAAAGATGTGGCTGCACTCACGGATATTCCTTTAAAACTTAACTTTTATTGGGTTCCATAAAACAGATCGACGTTTCAGTCCAATATGTGGACTTTCATCAGGATCATATGTATATCTCTGACAGTCGTCCTGCCCATGCGTGCGGCTACAGCTGTTATCAGCTGGGCTGTATCAACCTCCATCCAGTCACTGTTCTCTGCCATCACGCTGGTAACCCCTTCCTGCCACTCCCTGTTCTCTGCCACCCCCTGTCAGTCCCTGTTATCTATCAATTCTGCAGGTAACCCTTTCCCTGCCACTCCTGTTTCTCCGCCATCCTGCTAGAAATAAGGAGCTGCTAGTTAGCGCAGCGTTTGTCCCAAAATGCTTTTTTTTTTGGCATGCAAGGGAGAAAAGGTAAGCTTAAATACCTTTTTACTGCACAGAGAGGGGACCGGTAACCTAAACATACACTCCAGCACTAAAGTGTATTCCTAACACTATAGTGTTCCTTTAAGCCTTGTGAAGTTCTGGTAATTGACCCTTTACCACTGAGTATGGAAAGGCAAGAGTGACATCTTTATATCAGAGTTAAGAACTTATCTTCACATAAGAACACAAAATGATCAGTTGTTAAGTCATTCTTCGAAAAACATTTTATTCTATAAACACTTTGGGAAGGTATTTATAATGTATTGCATTACAGGAAAAAAAAAAGACCTATCCTGTACAATTCTGGAGAAAACGCAAACGAATCAAGACTTCAGCGATGACTGAAGAATCCTTGCGGGTAGTTAAACTTGAATGGCTTTATACGATTTGGTCCCCTATTGGAAAAAAAAAATGAAAAATGAAAAGGTTAGAGAGATTTGAGCTATTTATTTTAATATGACCTTTATTCAGACTTCTATTAGAGAAAAATAAATTAGTAAGACAAGAAAAATATATAAATACTAAGTGAAAAAAGCAAAAAACCAAACAGGCCAGGGGAATGTATGAATGAGTATTATTAAATCCTACATAGCAGAGACATATTAAGAGATACAGCTATTAGCATTATATAAACCTGACTTATATTGTCATTTTGTATATACAAGCTTTATGTAAAAAGTAACT
Organism: Pelobates fuscus; assembly: GCF_036172605.1. Lineage (NCBI taxonomy): Eukaryota > Metazoa > Chordata > Amphibia > Anura > Pelobatidae > Pelobates > Pelobates fuscus. The sequence goes on from NC_086321.1 coordinate 175,346,213, forward strand.
AACAGACCAAAATGCAGCAGTAAATATAGAATTAAAACAATGTAGCAACCTAGGAAAAAGTTGCAAATAACAAAATGTTACAAAATTACTGGTCCTTGAGGGATGAAACCTAAAATTCCTAGAATGCTAGAAGTGGTGTGAAAACGGAGATTAGAGCTAAATAAGTAAGAAAATACACCATATCTAGAAAGAATTACTTACTATACCTGCTATAGTGCTATTAAAGTCTGTTAACTCTCAACAGTACAAGCTCACAGCTACACTCCACTTTGATTTGTAGAATTTAGACGACAAATTCATCCACACCAGTAATTAACGTGCGGTGTGACAAGGGGGTAATAAAGTGCACAAGTGTTTATCTTTTGGTGAATAGTATATAGCAGAACACCATCAACACCTAGATAGCACCTTATTCCACAAGTCCACCAAATAATTATTTTTCCATGCGCATGGAATAAAAGGTGCAGATATGAGGGTTGAAGAAAATATAAATTGCGGTGAAAAATAAAGGTGTGCAACCTTTGATGAACTTCAAACCACCTCCAGTAAGTAGGCTATGGCATTTGACCAAATGCAGACAGAGTGAGTGCCCGTAGTGTACTAAACTTGATGTAGGTATTCAAGAACAGGCTTTGTGATACATATACTGAACAAAATTATAAAACGCAACACTTGGTTTTTACCCCAATTTTTCATGAGCTGAACTCAAAGATCTAAGACTTTTTCTATGTACACAAAAGGCCTATTTCTCTCAAATATTGTTCACAAATATGTCTAAATCTGTTTTAGTGAGCACTTCTCCATAATCCATCCACCTCACAGATGTGGCATATCAAGATGCTAATTAGACAGCATGATTATTGCACAGGTGTGCCTTAGGCTGGCCACAATAAAAGGCCACTCTATAATGTTTGGAAGACAAAAACAACCTCCACAAAACAACCTGAAGGAGCTGCACTTACCTCACCAAGCGCAGACAGATCTTCTCAGGGGGAAACTCATGGGGTCCTTCCACACTATTATCATGGCGCTCAGTCTCCAAATAAACATCAAGAAGCATGCATAATCTTTGCATCTGATTGGTTAAGAGCTGGTAGCCTGGAGAAGGACCACACAGCTCTTTGTAGAAAACATTAACCTCACTCTCCATGGCCTGAGAAAGAGACAAAGTAATAAAGAAACTTAGAGGTCTATTATAAGCTGATCAATAGAAAGATTTAAAACCACTGTTAATATGAGTTAAAATTAAGCACTCTAAGTAATGTGTAATACATAGGCCCAAGCACTGACTTCACATTCTGCATGCAAAAAGTTAACTTGGTGATCTTCTATGAAAAACAAACTCAGACAATTTAAGTATTTTTTCCATGTCAGTACTATTGTATATCCTTACCCGAATATTTTCATCATTGCTGGAGCTACGATCACCCTTCCAGTGCAGACAAAGTCTGAAAAGTGGAGGGACGGCACAGTAACCAGGGTTCAAAACAACTACAGCCTCCATTTTGGCTGTAAAGAGAAGTCACACACAAATATTTCAGGAACAGAAAAATTTAAAACATACAAAAAAAGTAAGCTCTTGAAGCTAGCATTGGTTGAATGCTGGGGTCTAAATGTATGTGGTAAGATCTCGTCAAAGTTTACCTTTATTATAAATCCACACAGAGGCATTTCCCATATGCCAGGAAATTAAATTTTGAGTTACAAAAGATGGACTGTGGTACATTTGGTGGTGGTCTACATTATACAGACCTAAATGCCACGATATATTCAATTAAATTCATCACATTGAGCTTTAGCATATCCAAAACCCAAAATTGTTTTTTTTAGCAGAAATCTACAACATGGTTTAAAATCCAATTACCGTACATACTCGAGTACAAGACGAGTTTTTCAGCACATTTTTTGTGCTGAAAAAGCCCCACTTGTCTTATACTCGAGTCAGTGTCTTACATTGCCATAATACAGACCAGGACAGCCAGGCTCATTACAAGCCCGGCGGTCCTGTTGGGGGCTGGAAGCAAGCTGTTACTTACCTTTACAGCAGCTCCTGTCAGCTCCCTTCTCCTCCGTGCCGTTCAGCTCCAGTGTAAGTCTTGCGAGAGCAGCGGCCGTCAGAGCGTTGCCACGGGTTACCGTGACAAAGCTCCGCGCGGCACGCAGACCATGAGATTTACACTCGAGCTGAATGGCACGGAGGAGAAGGGAGCTGACAGGAGCTGCTGGAAAGGTAAGTAACAGTTTGCTCCCAGCCCCCCTCCTGCACAGCCCATCCACTGGACCACCAGGGAATAATATAGCCCCGCCTCCCTGGCCATGTATCAAGCAGGGAGAGGGGACGAAAAAAATTTTTTTTTTAATAATATTAAAATAAAAATGTAACTGCATTCATTCTATACACACACACACTGCATTCATTATATACACACACACACACACTACACAAACACACTCTGCATTCATTATATACACACACTGTAAATAAATATTCAATTCATATAATTTTTTGGAGATCTAATTTTATTTAGACATTTACCAGTAGCTGCTGCATTTCCCACCCTAGTCTTATACTCGAGTCAATACATTTTCCCATTTTTGGGGGGTAAAATTAGGGGCCTCGACTTATATTCGGGTCGACTTATACGGTATTTCTTTTATAGAAACAATTTTCATATGCACAATAAATATCTATCTAATCTATGCTATCCTAAACATAGTTTGTAACAGCAGATCACAGAAGTTATACATCCCCAATACTTCAGCTGGAATCTTTCTCAAGGAAGTAAAGATTAAAATATTGCAATATGTGTTTTTTTTTATTTTTTTTTAATGTTTAACCCGTTAACGCCGTTATCTAATTTTATTTAGACATTTACCAGTAGCTGCTGCATTTCCCACCCTAGTCTTATACTCGAGTCAATACATTTTCCCAGGTTTTTGGGGTAAAATTAGGGGCCTCGACTTATACTCTAGTATATACGGTAGTCATATTTCATACCTGTTCCTCGCTCAATCATTAAGGAGTAGTATTGGTACATATCCTCTGCTAATCCACACTCGATGACATCAGCTGTGTAAGGCAGCGCCTGCAGAAAAGAAATCATTAACTAGCTGCTTTCAACAGAGACACATCCTTTTTCACTACAGTGGTTATGGTGCCAGGAATGCCCTGGTGCCTTCTCACTATAATCACACTAATTAAGTACGGTTTGTCATTTAACTGGGTCTTGCCGGGCACCCAAACTGCATTCAATCTTCTCCAGCAGAAGCAGGATGCCAATTGAGACAAATTCATTGACAGACATTGGTATTGAAGGGACACTAATGCCACTAAAACAAGTTTAGCTTAATTAAGAAGTTTTGGTGTATAGATCATGTCCCTGTAGTATCACAGCTCAATTCTCTGCCATTTAGGAGTTAAATAACTTTGTTTATTCAGCCCTAGTCACACATTCCTGCATGTGACTTACAAACAATTCCTAATCAGTTCCTGTAAAGTCATCTAATGTTTACAATTCCTTTATTGCAAATTCTGCTTAATTTAGAATTTCTTACCTACTGCTATGTTAATAGCTTACTAGACCATGCAGGAACCTCCTGTATGAAATTAAAGCAGCACTGTCATGCTGAGCTTACCTTTCTTTAATCGATTCCTCTGTCAGGATCTGTTCATTTCTTCCTGTCTGCTCTAGTTTTCTTTAAAACATAAGACAAAGTAGGGACTACTTAGTCTTATGGAGGTTTCCTACACTTGACCAGCGGAGGAGAAAAGTGTGCTTCGTTTCCGGTGATCAAAGCAATTTTCCCACAATTCTCACCTTTGATCAGTGATCTTGCAGTGCTTCCTGTCAGCATTCCTGAACGTCCTGTCACTTAGACAGAACGCCGACGAAACTACCGAATTTTGTCCATTCGTGTTAGGACGCAATTCGGGACTTTGTTTGGATTGGAATTTCAATCAAATGAATTAAACTCCGATCCTATTCGTGCCGCGGATGCATCTTGCAGCCGCTTAGTAGATAGCTCCCCAATTCCCACAGCATCAGGAAGCTATCTACCAAAAGGATGAAAGTTATTTACATTGTGATAGTAAATTCTGCCCCTACTGTCTGGGCATATCTAGTAAACAGTGAGCAGCCAGTGTTAAACCCCCTCACACCCCCCACCGAGCAGCACGAGTGGGGGCTATTAAACTGAACAGAGGGACCTATTTCCACCTTTTTAAAGAAAACTAGAGCGGACAGTAAGAAATGAAGAACATATCCTGACAGAGGGAGAGAAGAGGAATTGATTAAAGAAAGGCAAGTTCGGCATGAGAGGGCCACCTTAAAGTTCACTTTACAGAACAAGGTAATCACACTTTTACAGTACGTTACATCTGAATGAAAATGAAACCATTTTGTTTCAGTCACAACCAGGTGAGGTGTGGCTAGGGCTGCTTAACCTCTTAAGGACCAAACTTATGGAATAAAAGGGAATCATGACATGTCTCCTTAAGGGGTTAAACAAATTGATTTCACTCCTAAATGGCATAGAAATGAGCCGTGAAACTTCAGAGGCATGCTCTATACCAGGGGTGGGGAACCTTCGGGTCTCTAGATGTTGTGGACTACATCTCCCTTGATGCTTTGCCAGCATTATGGGAGATGCAGTCCATAACATCTGGAGGGCCGAAGGTTCCCCACACCTGCTCTATACACAAAAACTGCTTTATTAAGCTAAAGTTGTTTTGGTGACTATAGTGTCTCTAACTAAAATGAATATGCCAAGTGAGTTCCAAATTTAAGGCCAAGGTAGCCAAACTGGAAGCATAGCAGACTTTTAATGTTCCCGATTTGGCTATGTTGTCCTTTAATTGGAAATTCACTTTGAACTCGCACTTTGGTAAACAACATTGAAAGAGTCAGCCAGTTTGAGTTGAATCAATAATAAAAAAATAAAAAAAAGTTTAAGAGAGCTGGATTCAATGTAGGCACCTGGGCGAGACACAGGTTTAAGAGTGAAACCCTGCAACAAAATGGCTTGAAAGATTATACTGGAATGGCACCAAGACACTCTTAGAACCATAACAGCTATAGGGAAATTTACTGGTTATGGTGCTGGCAGTAAAAATTGTGCTAATAAAATTGACAGCAAAAGTGTGAAGCATCCAGGAGACTATTTTTGATCTCTAAAGTTAACAGCACAACATATAGATTTAAAAGCACAAAAAAGCAGATTGTAAAGTGACACAATGTTATGGACATGAACACTCCATAATAAAAATAATAAATCAAAAATAGTAGATATACCCCAAAGTCAAAATACATGCACTGCTTTTTGTATGTTTTTTGGGGAGTATATAAATCTTTTGGGGGATTAAACAAATCTAGTATCTGCAGCTACAGCAAGCCCTTCCGTACTTGCCCAAGGCGAAGGCAAAATTCTTTGCCAAGCCTTGTGGACTAGCCACACACCGCTATTACAGACTTCTCAATGAGTTCCATTACAGCTCATCCAGAAGTTTTTCAATGGAAGATGTAGAATTGTGCCATTCAGAAAGACCATTTCCAGAAGTGGCATAAATGACATTTAATTTTAGTGCCAATGTACAGTCAAACGTAAAAAGGCCCACATTGACAGAATTATTTTTACCCACCAAGTAATCATCATATGTGATGGTATGCCACTTTGTCAGATGAGACACCACCTTTGCTGGAAACAGGTGCTGGCACTCAACCGATACTGGAATGCTGCCATGCTCTGAAATACCAAGAGAAGAACGAATTAGCATTTGGCTAAGCAGTTACCATGCAGAAATGCGGGCGGGGGGGGAAAGAAACTCACCCAAAGATGCGAACTGCCGATGCAGAGACAAGCGGGATTGCACTCTGCACCTCAGTAGATTAATTGTCTTCTCCATATGGCTGGCACTGAGAGCATTGTCCGCTATGATCGATGGCTGTTTGGAGAGAAGACAAAAAAAGAAAACCGGTTTTGTGAAGGAAACGTTTGTTAACTGTATGCATGCACAGAATTGTCCTCTCAGAAAAAGGAAAATCTTGGTTTGCAAGTTACACATATTTAATTGCAAAGTTAAAGCGGCACTGTCATGCCGAATCCCGCTTTTTTTATTTTAACCCCCCTCCCGCCTCCACTACATCCAATTGACCCCCAGTCACCCCCAAATGCCCGTAAGCCCCCCAGATTACCTATTTTTTAATCTTTATCTTCTGCCCCGATTTATATTCAGGGCGCTGCCATCTTTGTGTGGGTAGGTGAAGTCCCTGTGGGACACGTCGTCTGCCCACACTAGATAGACTGAGATTCCCGCACATGCCCAGTGAAACACATGGACATACGAATGGGAATTTCATCTATTTATTCATTCATTCACCAGACAGACGAATGAATAGAAAAATCAGACGAACAATCTAACACTGAGTATCACTGTTCGTTTGCTCGTTCGGTTTATTACAAGGAGGAAGCTACCTGCGCGCAGCTCCCTCCTTGTAATATGTACAGATAGAAGAGGCAGGGAGCATTGCTCCCCCCCTCACCCTATGGGGGTCAATATGAACCCCATAATAGCACAAGGGAGATTAAAATTCCAAATAACTTTCCCACGTTGTGTAAAATGACAGAGCACTGTGATTGGATGGTTTTCAAGCCATCCAATCACAGTGCTGTGTCATTTTACACAGCGTGGGAAAATTCCAAAGAACTTTCCCACGCTGTGTAAAATGACAAAGCACTCCGATTGGCTTAAACCCACCAATCAGAGTGTTCTTAGCCTAATTGCAGGGCGGGGCAAGGCTTTATAAGCCTTCCCCGCCCTGCGTAGCTCAGTCTGCGCGGAGCCCTCCATGGGTGAAGATGGATTTTTTTTGCGCTCGGGTTTTTTCTTTTTCGTCAGGTTTTTTATTTTATTTGAAGTTCGACGGGTATGATGGCTTTTTATTTGGCCTTTTTGGGGCTGAAAAATGAAGATTTTAGAAAAAAGAAGACACAAATAGTAAGTTTAATTTTCTTTTACAGGTTAGTTATTTTATTCCCCCCTCACTATTTTTAGGGTGAGGGGGGTAGGTAGGGGATAGTTTGATTTGTGTGGGGGGGGAGGGGTGACTAGGGTCTTGTGACCCCTAGTCACCATGATTGGGGAGGGGGGGGGGGATTTTCATTTAGGGCCCCTACCCGCCGCTCTGGGGTGGGGGCCGGGGCGAGGGAGACAGTAGTTTCCCCCCCCCCCCTTATTGTTTTTGTAGGGCCCCCACCCACCGCTCAGGGGTGGGGGCCAGGGGGGGGGGGAGGACGGTAGGTCCCCCCCCTCTCTTTATTTAGGGCCCCACCCACCGCTCAGGGGTGGGGGCGGGGGGGGGGAGGACAGTAGGTCTCCCCCTTATTGTTTTTTTAGGGCCCCCACCCACCGCTCAGGGGTGGGGGGGACAGTAGGTTCTCCCCCCCCCCCCCCACCATTCTTACCTAGGACCCCCACCCACCACTCAGGGCTGGGGGGGGGGAAGACAGTAGGTCCCCCCCCTCTCTTTATTTAGGGCCCCCACCCACCGCTCAGGGGTGGGGGCCATGGGGAGAGGACAGTAGGTCCCCCCCAATCTTTATTTAGGGCCCCCACCCACCGCTCAGGGGTGGGGGCCAGGGGGGAGGACAGTAGGGTTTTTTTGTTTTGTTTTTTTACAGTGAGCAGCCACAGGCTGTTCACTGCTTTCTAGACATGCCCCTACTCTCGGTATAGCGAGTAGGGGCATAGTTTACTAATACCAAGTAATCTTTACTTCGTATTAGTAAATGTGGCTGAAAGACCAATTTAGGTCTTTCAGCCTTTTAGTAGATAACTCCCTAATACCGTGGGAATTAGGGAGTTACCTACTAAGCGGCTGCAAGATGCAGCCGCGGCAATGAATAGGATCGGAGTTTCATTCATTCGAATGAAATTGCGATCGGAACAAAGTGCCGAATTGCGTTCTAAAAGAAACGAACATACTGTTCTCATTCATCTAGAACGCAATTCGGCAGTTTCGTCTAAAATGAAAGGAAGCATCGTGGGAACACTGAGGAAAGGTGAGAATTACACTTTGCTCCTCCGCTGGTCAGAGCTGGTCAAGCGGAGGAATCCTCCATAAGGCAAAGAGTCCCTACTTTGTCTTATGATTTTAAAGAAAACTAGAGCAGACAGGAAGAAAAGAATAACAGATCCTGAGAGAGGGAGAGAAGAGGAAGAGATTGAGGAAAGGCAAGTTCGGCATGACAGTGCCGCTTTAATGAACCATTCCAGGCATGAAAACAACTTCATTGCAATTAAGTTGTTAGTGTGTGACGAGGACATGGGACGCCTCTTACATTAAGGGGTTCACTGTTAAATGGTTTGACCTCAAAGTCTGGAAGATGGCACCCAATAACTCTGTCCTTCCAATATCCCTGAATGTCAGGAAGTCTCGAACAAGGGCACCACTGATACGCTGAGAACATTTGTGCTCCACGGTTGTGGGAGGTGGGTTATTTTTTTTGTCCAGTTTACTTATTTTTTTCTCCCCATTCTTACATTTTTTCCAAGTAGTAAAGAACATCTTGTACTAGTATACTTTGAATAAAAAAATAAATAAAAAAAAATACATTTGGAAAATGTACATGTTCCTCTTTTAGTTTCAACAGGTAGGAATTGATTTGTTCTTGTCTCACACATTGCTGGTTGACGGATTATAAGGCTTGAGGAATGCAAAGCTCACATCTGGTGAGAATTCCTCAATACCAACAGGATTTGCTACAGAAATAGCACAGAGGATCAAATTTGGGCCTCCTAAACAGATTCCATATAAAACGGAAGGATTGCAGAGTGCAGAGATTGACGGTCCACAACCAGGGCAGTCTGCATGTTTCACATTGCTTTTAATTTATTTTATTTTAATGTCACAGGCTTGAAAAATCAACCTGGGGTGCAGAAATACCCTGTTGGCTTGAATAAAGGAATTCACTTTTGTTCCTCTTTACTACTACACAGCCCATATGTTCCACACCAATTCTGGCTATCATTTAACAGGATCTACTCAGCACAAGCTATATATTAAAAATTTCTTACCTGGGGAAGGTCTGTAGGGAAATGGATACCACCCATTGCCTGTACCCATAGGTAGGGGTGCCCCACTTCTGAAATGTAATCACTCAGGGAAACAATGCTACAATGTAAAAAAAAATAAAAAAAAAATAAAAAAATTATGTGGCAATCTGGAGGTTTTTTTTTTTTGTGTGTCATGTAAAAACATACAGCATAATAACTCACCCAACTTTATCAAACTGGTATCTGTTGGCAGGGTTAGGGGTCTTATTTCCATCATCTCCAGGGTAGAGGCAGCTCAGAATTAAGTCTGGGTTCAATAGATCCCTATCATGAGGATAGAGATAAAACATTCAATTACGATGTAAAACTGAAAATGCATATTCATTGACTGATTCTGATCATATTAAAACAAATTACATCTGTCACATCCACACAGGTGACATCCACCTGCACTTAAAATATTAAAAAGATTCAAACTCCAAAATGCACCTTCAAATTCATCAATTGGTCTACTATTGCTATAAGACTTTAACACCAGCCTTTTTTAAGTTACGTGAGTAAAATATTTGAATTACTATTAGCAGACTACGGTACTTAAAATGTACAATACTCACCATTTCATCATTAATACCCTTCAAAATGTACCGTATATACTCGAGTATAAGCCGAGTTTTTCAGCCCATTTTTTGGGCTGAAAAACCCCAACTCGGCTTATACTCGAGTCAAGGTCTGTATTATGGCAATTTGCATTGCCATAATACAGACCGGGGGAGAGGGGGCTGTCAGAGCTGTAACTTACCTGTCCTGCAGCTCCTGTCAGCTCTCTCCTCCTCCGCGCCGTCCGTTCAGCACCTCGGTCAGCTCCCAGTGTAAGTCTCGCGAGAGCCGCGGCTCTCGCGAGACTTACACTGGAAGCTGACAGAGGGAGCTACACGGACGGCGCGGAGGAGGAGGGAGCTGACAGGAGCTGCAGAACAGGCAAGTACAGCTCTGCCAGCCCCCCTCTCCCCCCCACTGAACTGCCACTGGACCACCAGGGAAGGAGAGCCCCCCTCCCTGCCATATATCAAGCAGGGAGGGGGGACGAAAAAAAAATATATAAATAATAATAAAAAAAAAAAATGAATAATAACAAAAAAAAGGGGTATAAGGACCACTATGGGAGGGGGGGTATAAGGACCACTATGGGAGGGAGGGGGTGGGTTAAGGACCACTATGGGAGGGAGGGGGGTATAAGGACCGCTATGGGAGGGGGGGGGGGGTATAAGGACCACTATGGGAGGGAGGGGGGGTATAAGGACCACTATGGGAGGGAGGGGGGGGTATAAGGACCACTATGGGAGGGAGGGGGGGATAAGGACCACTATGGGAGGGAGGGGGGGATAAGGACCACTATGGGAGGGAGGGGGGCATAAGGACCACTATGGGAGGGAGGGGGGGGGATAAGGACCACTATGGGAGGGAGGGGGGGGATAAGGAACACTATGGGAGGGAGAAGGGGGATAAGGACCACTATGAGAGGGAGGGGGTGGGATAAGGACCACTATGGGAGGGGAGGGGGAAGTAAGGACCACTAGGGGAGGGGAGGGTAAGGACCACTAGGGGAGGGGTGAGTCAGGACCACTTGGGGGGGGAGTGAAGGAACACGGGGGTGGGGAGGTAAGGACCACTGAGGGAGGAGGAGGGGAAGTCAGGACATATGGGGGGGGGAGGGGGCGGCAAAAAATTTTTTGCCTACGTGGCAAATATCCTTGCACCGGCCCTGCACACACTGCATTCATGCACACACACACTGCATTCATGCACACACACACTGCATTCATGCACACACTGCACTCATACACACACACATACGCACACTGCATTCATTATACACACACTGTAAATAAATATTCAATTAATATATTTTTTTAGGATCTAATTTTATTTAGAAATTTACCAGTAGCTGCTGCATTTCCCACCCTAGTCTTATACTCGAGTCAATAAGTTTTCCCAGTTTTTTGGGATAAAATTAGGGGCCTCGGCTTATATTCGGGTCGGCTTATACTCGAGTATATACGGTATATACCCTGTGTTGATCACTTTTAGTCTGATCAGAAATACAGTTTATGCATTTCTAATCCTACTTACAACATCATTGCAATATTAACCTCTTAAGGAGGTTGTCTGTCATTGTGAAGGTTCTGCTTTCTACATCAGATCGGATGTCAGCAGATGGGTTTCCTTGGTAAAACACTAGAGTATGGTATGTTGCCGCCATATGCTGGCTGTTTTCCACGTAGACCATGACAGGGTATGTTCAGACCCTGTGGGTCTTTCTTCAGCAGCTCCAATCTGAGAATCATTGGCTGATTGCAATCAGCTCAGCCACAGTGTTCTCATTTGATATAAAGAGCTACATGCCACGCTCACTTTGAGCACTTCATATAACTCATTGATCAGCTTAGGTACACTAATGTAACCGAGGGGAGCTTTAAGTTTCAAATGATACCTGGGTCTCCATAGTGTGAGCAGTGCTTAAACCCTGCTCACACCACGTTGTAGCAATAGACATAAATGCCTATTTTAACGGCTGTAGCAGCACTCCCTAGAAATCGCCCCAGCTGACAGAGGAGTCCCAGGTATCTATTGATAACCGAATCTCCTGTTAGCAGGGCTTTAACCCTGATCACACCACATAGCTGTCATTGGGTATTTCATTCTCTTTTTAAAAGAGCTTTATGTGGGGCGGGGCTTACCAGCCGAACGAGCAAGACGCACATGGCGGGAGCTCCCGCATCTGAGGCCCTGATTCTGGGCATTGCGCCCGACCACCGCAACGTGCCCGCGGCGGACAACCACCCTCACACCCAGGAGGTGATGCGGAGTCTGGAGATACCCGGTTCGGGACTCCCCGCCGCAGAATTGCCCGCTTCACAGCTGCACGGGTGGGAGCCGCAGAGAGACAGCCGCTCTCCCGGTTCTCAGGCTGAAGAGGGGACACTCACGCACCGCTTCCCCCCCCCCCACCCCTCTGGACCGGTGGGGGATATCCCGGTCCGCACCAGCACGAGACAAGCCAAACTGAGACATCAAAGCAGATGCACCCCCAAGCAGCATGGAAGCTGTAGGGCCCAAGATGGCGAACAAGCCACACACCACTACACGTGGCCTGCTGCAACCACAACGCGGCACAGACAGACACACAACGAAGAAGATAAGGGAGACGAAACATGGCACAAGGGACACCCTTGCCGCTCCACCCAGACACCCCCAGGAGTTCTTTGACCAAATCTGCTTCAGCTTATGGTCACAACTCCGCTACAAGGTCCGGGCCTTCAAACAGACAGTTCGAGCGGTGGCAGCATGGGTCCGACCAGCTACCCGGCGGCACCTGTGTGAGTATCCACAACGAGCCCCCAGGGCGACCTCTGGAAGGGGACGAAGACAGAAGGCGAAGCAGCGAGTAGCGATGGCTCGCATCTCAGACGCCAATACTCACCTTTTCAAGCGTCCACCACCAGCAAAGAAAGTCCACGGACGAGCGACAGCCCAGCCCCAGCAATACCTCGAAGCAAGCAGACAAGCTAGGGGGCCAGCTCAAGAGACTGCTCTCAGCCGGAATAGTACAACCCCAGCACAAGAGGTGTCCCCCACCTGGCAAGCCTCGGACCGCTCTCAAACCCACGCCATCAGCCTGCCGCCCGCGGGCATAGGGTAAAAGGGGACATTTGGGGACAATTGCATCAAGATGGCACAATAGTATGACACTGTGCAAAACCAATAGGCTACCTAGCTCTCTTAGAACTTTCTACGCTATTTGTGTCTCTCCCAGATAGGCGTTTATTTTCTACAAACGTGCATTGGCTTATAGCGGCATTTTAGACCGCAAGTTGAATATGTTGAAACATGTTTCTACTAATATGCCTTCTCTTCTCTTATCGTCTCACCTTCTCAGCCCTGTATTGATATTAACTAAATTGCGCTCAGGCTGCTTATAGACGAAAACACTTTTAGCATTGTATTACTTTAAATGCCTGATTCAGTCACGCTGGTTACCTTACTATTTTAATATATGTTGATAAGTCTATCTGTATGTACACCTGCATGTGTAATCCCCCCCTGACACATTAGACTAAAGCATAGCATTAGCATGCAAACTACTGATAAGCGAGGATATGCAACAGAAACGTTCATCCTAAGCTACTGTTACCGAGCGATGATGTAACTTACTATAACTAATGCGAATAACCTATGTGTACCTAGCCTGCCTTCTTAACAAAAAAATTGTGCTTGTTCCATCTAAATGCTATATAACAATTGACAAATCTGTATGCTCAATGTGTTGGAATATGCTGTTGTGGCGTTGCTGACAAGCGGTTGTTATTCATGCACAGCAAAAATAAAGAATTACAAAAAAAGAGCTTTATGTAGCGCATATCACAGTTTGGGGTCAGTAAAAGTGGCCCCAGTTGACAGCTTTAACCCCTAGGTATCAACTGAGACCGAGGACTCCCTGGTGTAAGCAGGGTTGTAACATTGCTCACTCCAAAAACGTTACACTGTATCAATACATCTTAACGACGTTGAAGGCAGGTAAGAGTTTGGACATAATGAAACATACTGAAGTGGTTAAATGAACCTGTATTAGAGAGAAAATCTGGATAGTACACCTACCGTTGTGTAGGCAGTCCCTACATTACTTGGATTCAGCATAGAACATTTGGAAGTATCTTTCTTTGCTAAAGGCACAGGAGTTTGCTTTAAAGACAAGTGTGCCCACAACAGAGGAGAAAGTGGAATCAAAGTCACATTGTGTTTTTATCAGAGACTGCATAATACACCCTAAGATCTATGATCATGATTTAAAAGCATGCTTTGATTTATACAACAATTACTTAAATGAATAACTACAGTTAAAGAAGTTTGTTTAGTAACTCAGATTTCACCCTCTAATTACTGACTTTTGACCTTTTCCCTCTCTGGTCTCTTACCCAGCACTGATTGCACTTTGTAGCTCAGAGGCTGAAGATATTTTGGCCTTCACAGTGAGGATGTTGAGATTCATGAGGAAGTAGAAAGCCAGATTTAGAGAACTGCCATCTAAAAGTAAGGAAACAGAAAATGACACCATTGCAATCACAATCTACAGATTGTGTTCGTATCCTGAACCCCAAATAGCTTACCTTTGCATTTAATTGTTAGGCAGACATACAGTGGGTGTCTTTTAAGCATCTCCTTTCGTTTGTCATCTAACTGGACTCCAAGAGTTGGCCTGCGTCGTTTCTACATGCAATTAATTCAAAAGATTGAAAGTGAATTTGTAATAAAAAGCAATGACAGCACTTTATCTATATGTATTATTTTACAACTCATGAGCTAGAATAAGGTTTACCCACAGCTATGCAAAGATTACTTACATTGGTAGCTATGAAAATATGTATTTGTACTCAAGCAAATAATTCTCAAATTATAAGAACAAAATCACTACAATGAGCTCAAAGAGTCATTATTTAAATTTAAAAGAATAATGTCTAATAAGCACAAAACATAAGAATTTGGTGGTGCATTTAAGGGACACTAGTGTCACCAAAATAACTTTGGCTTCATGAAGCAGTTTTAGTGTATAGATCATGCCCCTGCATGGCAGAGAATTGAGAAGTGAGACTTCACAGGCATGGTCTTTACACAAATACTGTTTCAATAAATAAAGTTATTTTGGTGACTGTAGTTTACCTTTAAGTGTTTGAAGCCATATAACTACACCCACTTTTATCTGACATTCCCCTGCCAAAAATTTACTCTGCTAATAAGTTGTCAGTTGGCTGTCCGTTGCAAGGTGCCTAAGCAATATTTTTGGTGTAAAATGCTACTAAAATAAATAAATAAAAAAATCTCTCCAAAGAACAATGAGCTCCATGTGTCCGGAACAGGCCTTCTTGTACCTCTATTATAATTTAACAGGAATCACTTTAAAAGGAACGCTCTTTCATTGTAGAGGTTATGGTGCCAGGAGTAACCCGGCACCATACCACAGTGTTAAACTTTTCTTATCCCCCCCCCCCCCCCCCCCCCACACACACACACACACACACTGTTGTCCTAAAGTGAAGTGTAACTTTGCATTAGCCATACCAAATCAGAACACTCAACTTTCAGCCAATCACTAGTGCCCATCACTGTTCAGGCCAATACTTTCTCAGAGATGGACAAAGCTGCAGGGGACCCTCTTGTTAAAATGTTAGAAAAGGGTTTATCCCTGAACAGTGAGATGGCGCCAGGAGACAACAGGCACTCTAGTATGTTCTTTTACTAATATCCAATTGCCAAGTTAAAAATATATATTTATAATAAATGCTGGAGAACAGTAATTGTTGCAGAGAGCGCATGTGCCAGTTTACTAGTGTCAGTATTAAGTGTGTTAGCATTTTTCTTTCTCACCGTTGTCTGCTCTTCCTCTGCATCTGAATCACTCTCATCATCTGCAGGAATTATAAAGGATATTTTGTTGGTATTGTATAGAGAGATGATTGGTATAATATAACATAAGCTGGTTTGGATATTTTAAAGCCGCATACAAAAGCATTCAAAGCATAATGGAACTGGAGAGTTCTTACATTTATTGGTTCAATTCAACAATCTAGTCCTTTTCCTTTAAATCTCTATGTAACAGTGTGAGTATACAAATCCTTACTAATTAACAATTATGTTCCATCCTGCCATCTCAACTTAACTGAAGACTAATGGCTTTTCTGTGTCTGCACCCTTCTTAAAGGGTTGCCCTAAGCAACAGACCCTTCAAATCACTTAAGTGAAATGTTTCACAATGACATGATGAACATATGGTGTTTAACCCCTCTTCTGCTGGAGATGTAATTCCAGCATTGGGCGCTGTCCAATGCTCTGGGTTGGCTAATGTTAGTTCTGTGCAACTTTCATTAAACAGAATGTCAATCTTTGCGGGAGAGCAGTCAGTTCTCAGTCGATAAAGCAAAAGCATACCGGACCACCATGGAACCTCTGACCACAGCTGTGACCCAGGTAGGAGGGAAACTGTGCTCAACAGTTTGCCCCATGACTGAGGAACCAGTCCAGGGTACTCTTGGCTTCATAACCACAACAGAGGCTGTAGTGGTGATGATTGGAGTAACCCTTTAATTTTATGAACTATATCGTTAATATACCAGTTAATTTATTTTTGTTTAATCAATATGCACTTTACTGCTATTTCAGTTAAATATTACCCCACTTTCTAGAAAATTAAAGTTTGAGTAGCGTTCTAATACCTATTCTTCATGAAAGTCAGACCGGTCTTGCTAAATTTACTTGTATGTGTCGTCCACTCACTGCACAGTGCTGCAGAAAAGTTGGCTCTTTCTAAACAATAATACGGCAATATTAGGACAACTGTACTTGCTCCATTGCATGAAAAGGATAAAGTATTAACCCCCTAACACTGATGCACTAACCTTGAGAATCCTCTGTTGGTTTAAACAGAGCTCTTGCTTCTGCCACACTCCCTTCAATGGAGACCACAAGCTTCTTGTCTACAAAGGGGGTTAGGTAAATTGCACAGTAAGTTATACAAAACAGAGCACAGGGGTTTGCCATTTATGATAAAGCTAAAACATTGTGAGTAAGTATAGAAAGATAGATGTAGAGAAAGGGGTGAAAACATAATACCTTACAAGGAAGGTGAAATGCAGAAATCCTAAGTCCAAAGAAAATGTGTGTCATATAAGATAAAAAAAATCCACAAGTGATTGTGTGCATATGCATTGTTGGGTTTTGAATATCTAAAGCAGGGGTGCCCAAAAGGTATATCCCCAGATGTTTTAAACCTACAACTTCCATGATGCCTTGTTATTCTAAAGGCATGAAAAGCATCATGGGAGCGGTACAACAATATCTGGGGATATACCTTTCAGGCTAAAGCAGATCTTATTTAAATAGACTATAAAACCTTGTGACTGATGAATGGTTATGTTTTGGTTATAAAAGGTGTGTGAGTGCATCCATAACTACATATAGCTGCACTTAGAAGCAGAAGTTGTTTAGAAACAACAGATTACATGCACAATAATCTATTCTACTTTCAGTGGTTTATTTGTTGACCTTCGGAACTAGACATATTTAAAAAAAAAAAAATATATATATATATATATATATATATATATATATATATATATATATATATATATATATTACTATGACAAGCTAGGGAACTAAGTTTCACAGACTGCAGGGTGCTTGATCCTACCTTCTTCATGAATATTTGTGCGCACACACATATATCAAACAAATGGTAATATATACCGGGTATTGTGTTTAATAGTTCTAGCTTATGATTTTGCTCAAATAGACAGTGGAGTGCTGGTCACTCTTTACCAAGCATATACAGTGTGAGAAAGTACTGATCTCTTTTTTTTACTCAAGTAAGCCAAGACAAGTCTCCCAGGCAATATCGACCAATAAGTAAGCATCCTGGGAAATTCAAACCATGCAGAGCTAATAAAATGTGTGGTCAACAGAAGCAAATTACTCACCCTGCCTATAGAGCTGGGAATAACTCTTCATGTGGGCTAACATGAAGGCAAAAAGAGGAGGGGGGGAAACAAAACAACACAACACAGGAGAGAATAAGAGGTAAATATGAAGGACAGAACAAATGACCAAGGAAAAGAAAGAGGAATGTTTATGTAAAACACACATTTGCAAAATCAAAGACTTTACAAACAAAGCTGTCCATCTTCATGTGATTAATCGTATATCATTATTATTTAAAAGCTTATGGGTCAGACAGTATTAAAATCAGTGATCTAATTAAATATTGCTTCCTGGGGCACAACATTTGGGAGAAATACTGTACTAACTAGGGCATCAGAGCAAGTAAAAAAGACCTGGAACAAAATCTGACCCGCCTTATACTGCACCTAATTGCCTATCACTCAAAGGATACTCACCACATGCTTGACTGTAGGCACTGGCCTGGACAAACAGAACATACAGGGGTGCAGGTAGGTGACGTGCAATTTCATATTGTTTGTGCATGCAGTCAAACGGCATGGACAGATATTCCTGGACGGGCAGTGAGGCCTGGGGGGGGGAAAAAAAAAAAACAATCCAGTTTGCATTGGGTCAAAAATATTACATTTACTATAACAGATCACAGGTAGAAAAATATTGTAGTCACCATATACATTGCAAGATATAACAAAAATGAACAGAAAAAAATATTCATAATCCAGGAGCAGCAGCTTAGATCAAACAGGGCAATAAAATACCAAATAAATATAAAAATGTGTCCAAATAAACATCTATAAAATAATAAAGCAAAGATAAGCCAAAAGAAAAAAAAAGTATGTGCCAAAAGTATATAAAAATAGGAAATTCCTAATGTCAAAATATCCATATAACAGTGTAGCTGATGTAGCAAACAAATGTGAACTTGTTGCAAGATAAACATGCAACAAGAATGTCACATAAAATGACAATAGTCTAGAACCCTGCCACTTAATATATTAAAAGGGTACACTTGAAGTCACTGGTGCTGTAGATTAACCAGGGAATTAGATTATTCCTCAGATAGCATCTACAAAATTAAAAGCAGAAAAGAACAGCGTATTCCACGAATAGAAAACATTTATTGTAATAGATTAAACACTCACACTTTTACAATGTTAAAAGCTCCAATAAACACCGTCCCTACTCAATCTAGTCACATAATTTGATCAAACAAACTTATTTCGGCTTACCACCTCCACTGTTCTCTCATCTGACTTGGAAAAGGAGTGTGCCTATGACTGGATGTGTGTAGGGACAATTGCATTGGTTTGGACATTCTAACAGACATTACCTGCATAATGCTGTTAAGTTGGGGCTGCAAACTGTTCAGATATTCCTTCTTAACTTCAATCTCCTTTAAAATCTTCTCCTTACTGGCAAGGCTTTCCTTGTATTTCTCTGCCAACCTGCAGAAAAAAAAAAAAAATTATGTACAACACATTTTTGGTTATGGGCACTAGACTATCGTTCCTTTGTATTTTTCTCTAAGAACATGTTCAGAGTAAGTTACTGGCTCGGAGTCACCTCATTGGAACTAGTGACAATTGCCGAAAGATTTTAAGAAAATGCCTCAAAGGGTATTCGGTGCAACATAATGGAGGCAGAATTGTAATCGTTAAGGATAACAGGCAGAATAATATTTGGCAGAAAACCAAGGAATCACTGATAAAACGTCCTGCTTCTATCAAATGTACATTTGAATTGGTTTACCACATAGACACAGTTTAAGCCTTTTGCTGGGAAAGATGCCAGAAAAATTAATTTTGAGAAATGCAGCATTCACGACAACGTACGTGAAAGGCTTTAAAACAAAACAACAAAAACAAAACACATTCTGGACGCTTGCAGTCACCACAAACCTTTTCCGTTGCTCCAACTCCCAATCTAGACGTGCCAAAGTTTGCTGATGTGGGTCGTTTGTGGTAATATCAGCCTTACTGATTTCAGCAGGTGCTTCTTTGTAAAATTCCTCCACAGACACCAGTTCAATCTCTTCATGCTTTGATCTGGAAAGTGGAGAATTTATAGTACTGTTAATATGCTGCAAATAAAAATGCCAAGACATTCTTGAAAAGGAGGGCACTGGGTTGTATATTTCTAGCAGACATACTGCCCTTCATACAAAGAAATAAAGAACTTAACTAAGAAATCTATTCACATTATTACTACACCTGAAACCTCCCCTCCAACCTATTCACACATAGATGGAGGATGAAGAGATTAGAACACCTTTACTAAAATGCCTTCTATAATTAAATGGAAGAGAGAGACTACATTCCATTAAAAAGTAACTTCTGCCTGGATCCAAATAAGTAGCATTACAATTCAGGAAGTTTTAAAGGCCTGTTTTTGTAGAGGAGTTTGCTGCTGCTGCTGATGTTGAAGGGGTTGAGAAGGAAGGTACTCACTTAAACTCCAGACACTTTGTAATCTCCTTCTGAAGATGCATGACTTCATACAGGAGGTTCTGCAGCTGAAGATGATAGGCATCAACCTTCTGCTTGGCCTACAAGAGAAATTAGCAAGACCTTATATGATCACATTGCCACCTTTTTTTTTTTTTTATTTTGTTGGTGCATTGCATAGACATAACGCTTCAAGACATCAGCAAGACAGTTAAGATGATGGTACAAGATCATATCACTTGTTAGGGTATCAGCACCGTTTTATATAGTAGTTAAACAAGGTAACACGAGTCAAGATTACATTTACAAATGACAGGTTGTGGGGGTGATGCAGGATTCGATCTAGAGATTGCATGAGTGTTGTGTTTTGCATGTTGAATCGGGAGAGTAGAGTAAGAGGTGAAGTAAAGTGTAACCGGTGGTGCCAGTTGTGTTATGAGGGGGGCAGTATCCCTTCTCCATGCTAGTAGTGTAGGTCTGAGCACCTCTGGTGTTGGGGTTCTCCTCTGCGTAGGGTGCCCCTAACCATGGGGGTGGCGGGGTATATAAAATTTGTTTGCCAGTGGGGATCATCGATCTGTGACCGCGCGTAAGTGCGGTATATTAGACGCCTTTTAAGGCCGTGTCAGGCTATATCGCTCGTGCTGCGTTAGCGTGGTGGGCATGTAATTCATGGTTGGCCGGGTGGTCAAGAGTGTGAGAGAGCTGTAGAACATTTGTGGATAACATGAAAGAAAACAAGCAAACAAAGGAAACGCAGGCACACTATGGGTAACAGCCCTGGTGCGATTTTCTGTAGCATGTTATATAGTCAGGTTGGTGGGGGTGCGGCTGCACCAGTTCTTGGTTCAAATATCACGATGTTAGCTGGATCCCAGCCTCCAGGGTTCGGCGGCCCAGATGGGATAGCGGTAGGCATGTGTAGACCCAGTGTGGACAGGAGCGTTGGTCCTTCGGAGACCGTTCCCAGCTTGTGTGTGGCCACTTCATGTGATACCAGTAGGGAATGTGGGGTCCCCCACCTGTATGCGATCCCTGCCGTGCGTAGTTGAGATGTGATAGGTTGTAGAGATCTGCGCCATTGTAGGGTGGCCCTTGTGAGGTCCTGGTAGACCGTGAGCTGGGAGCCTTCAAATGTATATGGGGTTTTGTCCCTCAGGGCTGTCAGCAAGTGTCCTTTGTCCTGATGTGATATGCAGCGGAGGATAATATCCCTGGGGGCAGCTGGTTGTGCCTTGGTGGGTCCAGGTAAGCGATACGCCCCGTCAATAGTAAATTTTATCGCCGCTGGGGCCGGTAGTACAGAGGCCACTAGGCGTTGCAGGTAGTGGGGCAGTTCCTCTGCTGTTACTGTGTCAGGGACCCCGCGAATCTTGACGTTATTACGCCCGTGGCAGTCTTCTAGCGCTGAAATTTGCGAGGTAAGTACCTGGTTAGCGGACTGGTTTGCTTTGGGTGTTTTGCATGGTTGATTTCTCTGTGCGAACATCTTGTATGTCATTCTCTGTGGCACTGATGCGGTCTCTGACCTGCTGAACGTCCTTTTTAATTGCCGCTGTGTCTGCTGCCAGTAGTTTCTGTATGTTCAGTAAGAGGGTTTGTAAGTCCTGCTTAGTGGCTAGATGGCTGATTGTGGTTTCCGTTTCATCCCTCACCAATGTAGCCTGTGTCCCCTTGTGTTCCAACCTGTCTGAGGTGTTCCTCGTGCTCCCGCTCTCCCCGGCAGCCATTTTGGATGGTGCCGACTTTTTTAGCATTGTGCTTATGTCCCCCCTTGAGTCCTGGACATCTCCGTGCGAGGGCTTTTGCTGTTTGCGCCTCATGTCCACCGGGTTTGCTGTGGGACTCTGCAGGGGTTGTGGAGGTATCTCGTCGGCTCTGGTAAGTACTGCACCTCCAAGAAGCGTGTCCCAGCTAATGTAGGCCGGTGCTTTGTAGGCCCCGGACCCGCGCTTAGATTTGCCCGATTTCGGCAGCTGGAAGAAGGGCATCAGGTCAGTTTCCCAAGCTGATGGTGGTGTCGCTGTGGGTTGGTTTGCCCCTGGTTTGTCCTTTTTGCCGCGGGGAATTACCTTATCGGAACCCAAATAGATGGCGTCCGCTCGGCTTCGCTGGCAAGCTCCGCCCCCCCCCACATTGCCACCTTTTGATGAACGTACAAAATAAGATAATCCAGTCAAGCCTGTCCACTGTGTCTGGGGTTAGCAGATTACTTTTGTTTCTGTGAAGCAAGATTACTCTCTTTGCTTATTTTGTGCAGATTGTGAAGAAAAATAACATTGAGAAGACACAGTAATTCATAAGTGA
The DNA here is from genome assembly GCF_036172605.1 of Pelobates fuscus. Classification (NCBI taxonomy): domain Eukaryota; kingdom Metazoa; phylum Chordata; class Amphibia; order Anura; family Pelobatidae; genus Pelobates; species Pelobates fuscus. The sequence goes on from NC_086321.1 coordinate 175,368,521, forward strand.
TTTAAGGTGAAGACAAACGAATACCAATACCTCATGAGTTTGGTCTCGTGCTTTCTTGAGCCGGATGTGAGCAAGCCGGTTTAGCTTCTTAAGAGTCATAAAGTGCACACAGCTCTGGATCTTTCGCTCTTCAATCTCTAAAGCCTGAAGGGGAAAATATTTTATAATGCTGGGTATTATAGATCATGTTTATTATAGATATACAATAAATAATGTTACTTAAAGGAACACTATAGTCACCTAAACAACTTTAGCTTAATTAAGCAGTTTTAGTGTATAGATCATGCCTCTCAGGTTTTACTGCTGAAATCACTGCCATCTAGGAGTTAAATTACTTTGTTTGTGTTTATGCAGCCCTTGCCACACCTCCCCTGGCTATGATTGACACAGCCTGCATGGAAAAAAAATTGGCTTTACTTTCAATCAGTTATAAATTTACCTTAAAATTTTTTTATCTCTTGCTCTGTAAATTGAACTTTAAATCACAAACAGGAGGCTCTTGCAGGGTCTGGCAAGCGATCAACATAGCAGGGGATAATAAAATCTAAATGAAAAAGAACTTGCAATAAAGAAAGGATAAACTTAAGATGACTCTTTACAGTAAGTGTTTAGGAAGGCTGTGCAAGTCACATGCAGGGAGGTGTGACTAGGGTTCATAAACAAAGTGATGTAACTCCTAAATGGCAGAGAATTGAGCAGTGAGGCTGCAGGGGCATGTTCTATACACCAAAACTGCTTCATTAAGCTAAAGTTGTTTTGGTGACTATAGTGTCCCTTTAATGGTCCCTAGCCAAGTTACTTGTTGGCAAGTTGCAATGTCTTAGATGCATGAACTCATTTGGGAGTTATTTAGAAAACACAAAGTCTGAAGTTGTAATTCTGGAGAAAACTGGAACATTTGTTTAATTTACTTTATTTTAAAAACCCTATCCTTGAAATTGTTCTCGATGAGTTAACCCCTTTGTGTCATATATTCATAGTATGGTGACATAAGTAACTTCAATATAACTTAGGACATATGGTGAACCTGTCAGTATTCTGTTCTTTACTGTAGGCAGTGGTAGGTGTGTGTAGCAGACCAATGATCTTCCAAGCAAAGGGAGGTAAGAAACATTTCAAAACTGCTAAGTGGAAGACAGTGCCTAAGCACCGTGCAAAGTGTTTCCTAGATTCTGGAGCTTGCAACTGTAAAACTATTGTAGCATAAAAACAGGACCCACCTCTTCTAGGTATTTCAAAATAATGTGGCATCAGTTTTCATGAACATTTTTACCTATAGCTCCGATTATTGTCCAACCCAGCAGTATAATGGTCATATGACCTAAGTTAAGGACTATTTAAGCCCAGAAGCTGTGTATTTATTATTTTATTGATGTTATAATAAAAGTCTATGTCTTTACAGCTGTAAAAACTATAAGCTTCTGATTTACTATCTCAACCATTTTGATCTCACCACTGACAGAGTGGCTGCAGAGAGAAGACTTCTTGGGCGCTAGATTACGATTATGTTTTGCGGCCATTTTTATGTGAACACTACAGTACTGTAATGCATCATTAGGTCTCTCCCCCCCCTCTGCAGAGATTAAAGGCAGTTTACATACCTTTTCTCCAGGGCTGCTCTGATCTTGCCACAGCCGAGATGACCAGTCTTGACGATCGCAACCAATCCCATGCTTTCCAATAGGAAAGCACTGGGAGGGTATTGAACATGCCCTGCAAAATACCATGCTACGCCAATCAGGATCTCCTCACAGAGACGCATTGGATCAATGCATATCCATGGAGAGCATTCAGCATCTCCATGCACAGACTAGGAAACATCTCTAGTGACCGTCTGATTGACTGTCACTAGAGATGTTACTATCCAGCAATGTAAACCACTGCTGGATATTAAGTGCCAAGACTGCAGGGACATGCCATAGACACCAGAACCACTGCATTAAGTTTAGTTCTGATGACAGTTTTGCTCTGCATTTCTTGTGGTAATAATTTTGAACTACTCCATAAAAAGATATTACTAAAGATGAGGTTTACCGCTCCACCTTATAGCACTTCAGACACTTTTCAAATTAATTTAGAAACATGGCAGTCGAGTTAACAACCAGGATGGCTTCCTGATTCAAGGAAGAGGTTGTTATAATCAACACACAAAGTTTTTAATGACACAGAGCAATATTTGGAGATATTATTAAACATTTAAATAACTGACAGAATATTAAATAAATGCAGCAAGCAAGATTATTTCCCAAAACGATTATAATTTTGGATTATTCATTAGCGTCACTAAAGGATGCGCATTCTAGAAAACAAAAATTTATTTACATCTCTGAAGTGCAACAAGTTGTTACACATCACATCTTTAAGTTATTTTTGGGATGCTCCACAGCACTAGCAATTAATGTAATGTTTTATACATTATTGTAACACACTTACCCCATCTTTGCTGCCTTTGCTTTTTAACTCCTGGATTTCTGCCATCAGTCTCTGTAAATCCTGACAGGTATCCTTGTAAAGTTGGTAATCCTTTCTAGGATCACGTGTATCCACCTCTGCCTCCTCATTGTAATATCGCCCCTCCTACATGGCAGTCACATAGAATATTAACAAAATGATACAGTTCACAAATAATGCACAGTCCTATCAGTGTTTCATAAAATTAATATTACCTGTTCGTCATGACGGCTTCGCTTTCCTTCCTCGCTTCTAATAACTTTTGGCTTTCTCTTCTTGGAGGAATCTGAAGACATAGCGGTCTGATACAGGCAAAGTACTAGGATAGAAAAAAAGTGCATGCAGTTTTATTTTACAAGGTTAGCATATCGCCCTTCTCCAGGGTTGCTCACATTTGAATAATTATTGTCATATAACAAGATCTCGCACTAGTTTGTTACCAGAATAAGTAATAGGCTAGAATTTAGGGCAAATGTATTTTATTTTTGGAAATCTAGAAATCACCAATTCAGAAATTTCAATAGGCTAGAGACTTTGCTCTAAACTGTATTTTCATCATCAGTACCCGTTTTAAGAAATAATAAAGGCCTGCGCTGCTCACTAAAAACATATTATTCAGGCTGTTTAGAAGAGGGAATGCAAAAAAGCTAAAAATCTGATTCGTAGTAGGTGTGAAATGTACAATATCAGAAATTAGAGAATGGCATACTAGTTGCACAATTAAAGTCATTACCGCCCTGCAAAATCCAACCCAAACATCCCCCTGCATAGTCACAGATAGCAATGTAACAAATATATGTAATGTATGTATGTATTACAGGGGGGCACAGGCAGTCAGCTGGGGTCAGTGTAATGATATATATACACACACAGTGATGGTATGAGGCGGATTGCCGAGCTGTCGATACATTTCACGCCAGCCCTGGCTGTTAGTACATAGCTATTCACATGTGACATGGTTTGCTATGGCTCCTGTTAGTGTGCTCGGTGTCGGGCGCTGAATTACGAGATAATTGATTCAGTAACAATTATGGTGAATGTTTATTGTGCTCACGTTTTTCAGGTGTTCGCCCCAGCCGCCCAGCTTGCGCTCGATGGTCTTTCTTTCTCCGGATCCTGAGCGCTTGTCTTCTACTTCCGGTTGGCGTAGGTCACAGCCCGGAAGAACAAATCTTGGATCGAGCGTTTTTTTTACCATAGAGTTGGAGATTGGGCACGAACGTCAGCTAATACCGTATACATAGATCTATGGCTAATACACGCAGCACAGAGAATACCATAGAGTTGGAGATTGGGCACGACTGTCCTCCCAGCGAGCAATGGCACACAAAATAGAGCAGAGCTGAGAAAATATTACAGAACTACAAATGCTTTAACAGCCTTTAAAATGGCAACTTTTGGGGTCTACTATTTGCCCACCATTGGCATAGTGTAATAAATAGGCAGGCTATTCACTGAACTAAAAATTGTAATGAATTAAAGGAACACTCCTAGCACTATAACCACTACAGCTACTGAAAATACTCCATATTAATTAGCCCATTTTTTCTTTTTTTACAAATAGTATGTCACCATGAAGGAGCAGTTGATTTTTTTCCACCCCCTAAATGTAACCTGGGTCCAATAAATTAGTGGAAATTGAAACTGGTATAGTGTGTAATCACTTCTCAAATGTCTGAGTATTTCTGTACTCAGGGGCAGAATCAGAATACAAATCTGGGGTCTTTATAGTACGGGAACAGAAACAGTCTACTAGTTTGGAAGTTTCCCCCCCAAAAATCAAATGTGTAAAAACAAATGTAACCAGCAGATATTGCATGGGTTGGATATAAAATGTTTACATGAAACATTTCAAAATGTTCTTAATACCCATGTGCTCTAATTTCTGTTAAAGGATCACTATAGTGTCAGGAAAACAAAGCAGTTTTCCTACCACCCCCGGGTTAGCCCCCCCCCATATTGAGAATTTGATCAAAACTTTATTCCATTTGTTAGATCTTTGTTAGATCAGGTTTGATCAACAATTTTTTTTCGTTAGATCTACTCTAAAATATGGGGCTAACCCGTAGCCAACCCCCCCTTAACAAAAATTTGTACAAAATGTTGTTGATTATGATAGCTCTACGTTAGATCAGGTTTGATCAGGCAAATTTTTTGTTAGATCTAGTCTAATTACTGAGATATTGCATATATAATTAGGGGGGGCTGGCCCCCCCTCAACTGAAATTTTAAATTTTTTTTATTGATTTTGGTAGATATTCGTTAGATCAGGTAAGATCAACAGTTTTTTTCGTTAGATCTATCACGCAAGAGGCGGTATTCACTACTTAACTTTGTGGGCGTGACTACGGGTTAGCCCCCCCCTCAAGTGAAATTGTAATTTTTTTTAATTGATTTTGGTAGATATTCGTTAGATCAGGTAAGATCAACAGTTGTTTTCGTTAGATCTATCACGCAAGAGGCGGTATTCACTACTTAACTTTGTGGGCGTGACTACGGGTTAGCCCCCCCTCAAGTGAAATTTTAATTTTTTAAAATTGATTTTGGTAGATATTCGTTAGATCAGGTAAGATCAACAGTTTTTTCATTAGATCTATCTCCCAAGAGGCGGTATTCACTACTTAACTTTGTGGGCATGACTAGGGGTTAGCCCCCCCTTAAGTGAAATTGATTTTGATAGATATTCGTAACAATAGAATGTACAAGCGCAATTGCAAAATCGTGATGTCTATAGCTTACAAACTGGTAACGCTTTACATGGCTTCATTACATTGTTGTGAACAGTTACATTTTATGAATGCAAGGGTAGAAAGTGGATAAGGGTGTAGAGTGTGAGGAGGATGGGGTGGATTAAACCAGGTATGATCAACTGTTTTTGTCATTAGATCTATCACTCAAGTGGTGGTATTCACAATCTTATTTTGATTTTGCACATAAATACCAGTTGATTTTTCATGTCAAGCCACGTTTCATCATAAACAGGAGATACCACAGACAAATATTCTCCTAATTTAGGAATTTGCTTGGAGTTTAGTTAACACAATGTGTAGGTCATTTTCAATATTGGTTTTATTCTATACATGCACATTATTTAGGTGATAAAGTCCAGCATATGCCCAGCCTGTAGTTAATAGTGATATTGGAATATGCAAGGATAACTCTGAGTAATGCTGTTTATGACCTATTCTTTGATTGGATAATAATTTTCGCTCCAATGATAACAGTTGTCAAAGAAACACATACTGGTAGAATATCTGTGTGTTACGGTGGGTATTGGTTTAAGGTGTATGGGATATTTATATGCAAATAAGAAATGAACTACTTTCAGTGTATAATTTCCATGGGTATATTTGTTTATCAGCATGGATATGCTTACAGACATGTGCATGTATGCATGACAATATAAAATTTTCAGCGACAGAACAGCAGAAGTCGTGACTGTCCCAACAATCCGGCACTTTTGGCAGCTAACCTATGTGCAGGCCATTATATATGGGGCGCAAGAGGGCAGAGATGTACTGTGTTGCAGTACTGTGGTTAATTATTCTGTATGTGAAAAACTGCATGTTTGCAGAAACTTAGGCCTCTCATGTGTTCTAGAGAAAAGGGTTTACAAAGAGGGAAATAATGAGAAAATTAGAATTTTCCTAAAAACAATTGACGCATATTGTAGAAGTTAAAGGATAACTGTCTGCAAATAAATAAGTTGTGTTTGAGAGATTGAACCAGGTGTTGGCATTTTATATAGAAATGCTTTAATTAAAAAATACAAATTAAGTATATTACTAAGCTCTCTAAGCCTATATAGCTCTATCAGTGGACAGACACTTTGTTCAGGCTCTTGTCTGTGTGAGGTTCAGTGTGTGTGAGGGGTGCTATCTGTGGGGGGCAGTGTGTTCATGGGAGTAGTGTCACTGGCGGATCCCCTCCCCCCTGAGAATCCGAGGTTCTCCCTCTCCCCTGCCGGCTAATGCAGGGCTGGCGCTGTCTAAGCGCCAGCCCTGCAATGTGCCTTCATGGACCAAAGGGGAGATCAGAGATCTCCCTCTCCGGTCCGCAGGCACTGTTTGCTGGCCGCCGGCAGAGGAGGGAGAGAGAGAGGACCCAGGCGAGCTCAGTCTGCAGCTCCTCCAGGTCCTTCTCTCGCGAGCACGGAGCGTTGCCACGGCAACGCTCCGGATCTCGCGAGAGTGAACTCTAGCCCTGGAGACCGGGCCTAGAGTTCACTCTCACTACATGGACCACCAGAGATTCCCCACCGAACCACCAGGGATCGAGAAATGTCCCCCTCCTCCCTAAACAGAGGTAAGAAGGGAGGGGAGCATTATGTATATTTTAAATAAAAAAACTAAAAAATCATATCAAATATAAAAAAAAAACATTAAAAAAAGCCCCCCATCCTTATCACACACATACCCTACATACATAGACTGCCCCCGCACACACTGCCCCCATACACACTGCTCCCACACACATACACTGCCCCCATACACACGCTGCATTCATACACACACACTGCATTCATTATACACACACTGTAAATAAATATTGAATTCATATATTTTTTTTTAGGATCATAGGCGTGCGCACGGGGTGTGCCTGGGCACACCCTAATCCCCGCGGCACGCCTATGGAGTGATACCGGCAGGGGAGATCTCAGGATCCCCCCTGTCGGTCCGTGCAGAGCCGGCGCTATCTGAGCGCCGGCTCTGCTCTCAGCCTCCCTCCCCACCGACCCACATGCAGGGAGGGAGGCAGGAGAGGACCGGCGGAGCTATTGCCAGCAGCTCCGCCGGGTTCCTCTCGCGAGATCTGAGCGTTGCCGCGGCAACGCTCAGATCTCGCGTGAGTGAACTCTAGCCCTGCGGGGCTAGAGTTCACTCTCCACTGGACCACCAGGGATGGATGGCGGCAGCAGGATCCCCCCTCCCAGGCATAAGGTAAGAAGGGAGGGGGGATAACTGATCTGCCCCCACCTCCACTGGACCACCAGGGAATGTAGCAAGGAAGGATCCCCCCTCCCTACATAAAGTAAGAAGGGAGGGGGGATATTAAGTAATGTACCCCCACCTCCACCCCCCACAATCACCCATACACACACATACACAGCACCAACACACATACAGCACCCACACAAATACACAGCACCCATAGACATACATAGCACCTACACATATACACAGCACCTAAACACATACAGAGCACCCACAGACATACACAGCACCCACAGACATACAGCACTGACACACATACAGCACCAACACACATAAAGCACCCACACACATACACAGCACCCACAGACATACACAGCACCTACACACATACAGCACTCACAGACACATACAGCACCCACATACACACAGCACCCACAGACATACAGCACCCATAGACATTCACAGCACCCATAGACATTCACAGCACAAACAGGACCCTAACAAACACACACACAGCACACTACCAGTACCCTCACACACAAACAGCACCCTCACACACAGTACATTTACAGCACCCTCACAAGTGCACACACACAAACAGCACCCTGACACACAGTACATTCACAGCACCCTCACAAGCACGCACACACAAACACCCTCACCCACATAGTACACTACCAGCACCCTCACATACACATCACACTAACAGCACACTCACACAGCTCACACACAGCAGTGTGTGTGTGTGTGTGTGTGTATATGTGTATATATATATATATATATATATATATACATACATACATATATATATATATATATTTTCCTTTCAGATTAGAGGCAGTGCTTATACCACACGGGGATATCCAATCTGGAGGGAAAAAACAGGCAGGCAAATCTCCAAACATTTTAATCCCTCCCCTAATTACCTCCTTTCCCATAAGTAGCAGCTCCTCCTGATCATCCCCAGTTCTTTGCCTGCCTTCGGCAGGGGAGGTTAGACAGGAAGGTTCTCCAGGAAGTAGGTGAGAAGGGCTGAGGCTCTGGAGGCTCTGCTTCCTTGATGTCCGGTAAGTAGCGTTCAACACGCCGGCCGGCGTGGTCACTCAAAATTTATGTTGCCGTCTTTTGCCGTGCCAGGTGCCGGTATGACGAAGGACGCAGGCGTGCGTCGGCTGGGAGGTCCTGCGGTGGAACGCACACACAGGTTGCGTTGCGTTCCACCAGGGAGTCGCAGAGCGCTATGCACATGCGCAATGCGAACCTGGATTCAGGCGCCAAATTCGAACTGGACGTTTCCGTTTGGTTACAGGACTTATATGAGCATGTACCAGCAGCAACCTCTGTTTGCCAGGAGCTCTCAGATCGGTTGTGAAGTGTGTTTCTCACCTGCCCTCCAACACACTCTCAGGCCATTTAAGGTAAGACTGTTAAGTTTTCATTTTAAATGGTTCTTAGCCTGAATCCGTAAGGAGAAAATTTTGATTATTTTCCCCTTTCTTGTTTTCTTGTTTTCCAGTATGTCTAATCCGGAAAGTATGGATAAAGTTGCTGAGAAGGGGAAATGTGCATCCAAAACCAAACATTTAATATGTTCTGTGTGTGGCCAACCTATGCCTGATGGTTGTAAAAAGAAACTTTGCTCAGTGTGTTCAAAAGAAGCTTCAGAGGAAGCAAAGAGAACAGAAATGTCCACTTTTCTCAGCTGGTTGCAGCAAAGTATGCAGCAAACATTTGTGGATATGCAGTCAGCTGCATTACAGTCAGTCCAGGCTTCTGTTGCCCAGGATTCTCAGATGGTAAAGCATGCTAAGAAAAGACTGAGATCTTGGGAAACATCTGATACTAGTTCGGGAACTAGTGGTTCTGAGTATGAAGATAATTCAGGCAGTGATTCCTCAGATGAGGAATTTGCTTTCCCAGATGAAGCCATTGGGAAATTGATTAAAGAAGTGCAGTGCATCTTTGATTTTGGGGTAACGGGGAAAAAGTCCAAAGTGTTTCCTTTTCACCCACAGACTAAGAAATTGATTTTGAAAGAATGGAAGTTCCCTAGTCACAAGCCGTTTATGTCTAAGCATTTTAAAACTCTTTTTTCCATAGAATCAGAGCAAGACTGCAAGCTAGATACGGTCCCTGTAGTGGACGTCCCTATTGCTCAAATAGGTAAAAAGACTACTTTACCAATTGGAGATTCAAGCGGGCTCAGGGATGTCATGGATAAACGCATGGACTCCTCTTTAAAGAAGTTGTTCATCTCTTCTGCAGCCCAAGCTAAAGCCTTGATTACGGGGTCATCCGTTGCCAAGGCCCAAAAACTTTGGTTGGAAGAACTAGAAAAGGTATATACGGGAGAAGCTAAGGAAGACCCGTTAAAGCTATTAAAAAATATCAAGATGGCGTCTGATTTTTTAGTGGATGCTTCTACAGAAAGCCTGAAATTGTCGGCCAAGAATATTGGTATCTCAACAGTCGCCAGGAGAGCGCTTTGGCTTAGAAATTGGTCTGCAGATGCGGCATCTAAAAATTCTCTGTGTGAACTACCTTTTGAACCAGGAAGACTTTTCGGTTCTAAGCTGGATGAGCTGTTGAAACAGATGAAGGAAGGAAGGAAAGCTTTACCAGTATCATATAGGAAGCAGTCTGGAAGCCGTCACGCAGAGACACGTCCTTCATTCAGAAGTTCCTTTCGTAGAAACTATTTCAGGGGTCAACAGCAAAGAGCCTTTGATTATAGGAAGAAGGAAAGGTTTACTGCCAAGAGAAATAAAAAATTATGACGCCAGGCCGGTGGGTGGAAGGTTGAGTCACTTCCTAGAGCACTGGAAAGAGACAACATCAGATCGCTGGGTCCTTACAGTGATAGAGCACGGATACGCTCTAGAATTATCACAAGCCCCTATAAACATGTTTCTATGTTCCAGGGTTCAGTCTCTAGATATGGAACTCTCTCTGATGCGAGAAGTGTCAACTCTGTTACTAAAAAGAGTGGTGGAAGAAGTTCCTATGAAGGAAAGACATCAAGGCACCTATTCAAGACTTTTCTTGGTGCCAAAACCAGATGGTTCGTTCAGACCTATTCTAGATCTAAAAGCCGTAAACAAGCGGATTATCAAAAAGAAATTCCTCATGGAATCAGTAAAATCAGCGGCTCTGCTTATTCACCCAAAGAGTTGGTTTGCGTCCCTGGATTTGAAAGATGCCTATCTTCATGTACCCATAGCGGAATCCAGCAAAAGTTTTCTACGGTTTGCGGTGTGCTGCCAATCGGTAACCAAACATTACCAATTCAGAGCACTGCCTTTCGGCCTATCATCAGCGCCCAGAGTTTTCACAAAGCTTCTAGTAGTCGTTTCAGCCTTTCTAAGAGGTTTGGGCATCGCTGTCATTCCATATTTGGACGACTGGCTGTTGATTGCAGAGTCCCAGGTTCAACTGCAGTTGGATCTGGGGACAGCCATCAAATCGCTGGAAAAGCATGGCTGGCTAATAAATTTCAACAAATCGGAACTAGTGCCAGTTCAAAGGATCCAGTTCTTGGGTCTAATTTTGGATTCTATCGCAATGAAGTTATTTCTGCCAGAAGAAAAGAAACTAAAGATCAAGCGGTTAATCCGGAATCTCAGAGTAAAAAGAGTGTTTTCAATCAGAGAAGCCATGTGCTTGCTGGGTCTGTTTACAGCCTCAATTCCGGCCGTCGGTTGGGCAAAAGCCAGAATGAGACCTCTACAAAGAAACATTCTGCTAGTCTGGAATCGACAGGAACTCGGCCTAGATGGGCTGATGAGGTTCAACAATCTAACTTTAAAAAGTCTGCAGTGGTGGACATCTTCTCGTTTCCTCCACGAGGGTCTGTCATTCCGGATGAAGTCCTTCACTATCATAACAACAGACGCCTCTGCGCTGGGCTGGGGGGCCCATCTGGGAGACATAAAGAAGCAGGGGTCCTGGCAAGTGAAGGATATGAGAAGTTCCTCGAACTTCAGGGAATTAAAGGCCGTATGGATGGCACTCTTGGCGTTTCAGTTTCTCATCAAAAAGCGACATATTCAAATTCGTTCAGACAATCGTACGACAGTGGCATATTTGAACAAACAGGGAGGTACGAGATCAACAAGATTAGAAAGCCTGTGTTCAATGATCATGCTGTGGGCAGAAGTGCACCTTATGTCCATCTCTGCAGTTCACATTTTAGGAAAATTCAATGTGGTGGCAGATGCCCTGAGCAGGCATCATTTGAAACAAGCAGATTGGTCCCTGTCATGCAGAACTTTCAATTTCATCACAGACCGCTTCGGTGTTCCAGAGATAGACCTGATGGCATCCAGAATGAACAGGAAGACAAGACGGTTTGCGTCCCTAAATCCAGCGGACAGGCCGGATTTCATAGATGCCCTGTCAGTTCCATGGAAGTTCAACCTGGCTTATATCTTTCCGCCAGTAGTGCTTATTCCCAGAATACTTCAAAAAGTAAGGCTGGAATATGTAAGAATTATCCTAATCCTTCCATGGTGGCCGAGGAGAAGTTGGTTCTCGGTTCTCCTGAACTTTCCGGGGGCCACCTTTTGGAAGTTGCCGCTTTCAGGAGAAATTCTAGAAGACGCCATGGTGCCTCTTCCGACCCTTCGGAAATTCCAGTTGACGGCTTGGTTTCTGAATTCCAGATTTTAGAGAGCAAAGGTCTGGATCCTGAAGTGATTAAGATCCTGTTGGCAACTAACAAGGAATCGACGTCTAAGATCTACACTAGAATTTGGAAGATATTTTGTCAGTGGTGTTGTAGGTTTAAAGTCAACCCGGTTTCCGCGTCCATTCAGAAGATCCTAAGCTTCCTTCAGATGGGATTTGCAAAAGGCCTTAAACCTGCATCGTTGAAATTACAAGTTTCTGCTATCAGTTTCTTCTCCCTCAGATGCCTGGCCTCAAATGTTCTGATTTCTAGGTTCTTCAGAGCTCTGACTCGTTTGGTGCCCTATGTTAGGGAGACCTGTCCTCCCTGGGATCTAAACTTAGTCCTTTCCGCGCTTTGTGAGCCGCCCTTTGAACCATTGGAGGAAGCTTCCCTAAAGCTCATTTCATTGAAAACTGTTTTTTTGGTGGCTATTACATCTGCTAAAAGAGTATGTGAGATCCAAGCTCTTTGGGCAAATTTTCCTTTTTTAGTTTTTCATCAGGACAAGGTGGTTCTAAAGCTCGATCCTTCGTTCAGCCCGAAAGTTTTTTCTGTTTCAAATGTTAACCAGGAAGTGGTCTTACCAACTTTTTGTCAGAATCCATCTAATGCCTTGGAAAGCAAATTTCACTGCCTAGATGTAAAGAGATGTCTTTTGCAATATCTAAAAGCAACAGAATCCTTCAGGAAGGATTACAGTCTTTTTGTATTATTCAAGGGCCCAAGAAAAGGCATGAAGGTTTCGAAAAGTTCTCTGGCTAGATGGCTGAAGGATTGTATTCAGTTGGCGTATTCCAAGAATGGCATGGATCATGCAGGCCCGTTAAAGGCCCATTCTACTAGATCTGTTTCGACGTCCTGGGCTCTGCGAGCAGCTGCTTCTCCTTCTCAGATTTGTTCAGCGGCTACGTGGTCCTCGCTCCATACTTTCTCAAAACACTACAAGTTGGACATACTGGCCTCGGAGGATGCAGCTTTTGGGCGCAAGGTGCTTCAAGCAGTAGTGAAATGAACCCGCCCTCTGGATCTGCTTTATTATATCCCTGTGGTATAAGCACTGCCTCTAATCTGAAAGGAAAAACATAAATTTTACTTACCGAAAATTTCTTTTTCCTGAAGATTAGAGGCAGTGCTACAATTCCCGCCCCTTTTTTCTAATAAACTAAGTAATTTTGCAGCTATTTGGCTTATGTATTGTCTGGGGATGATCAGGAGGAGCTGCTACTTATGGGAAAGGAGGTAATTAGGGGAGGGATTAAAATGTTTGGAGATTTGCCTGCCTGTTTTTTCCCTCCAGATTGGATATCCCCGTGTGGTATAAGCACTGCCTCTAATCTTCAGGAAAAATAAATTTTCGGTAAGTAAAATTTATGTTATATATGCGGCGTGTGCTTGTGCTTTAGGGTGCACACCCTAATGCAATAGGCTGCGCACGCCTATGTTTAGGATCTAATTTTATTTAGAAATTTACCAGTAGCTGCTGCATTTCCCACCCTAGTCTTATACTCGAGTCAATACGTTTTCCCAGTTTTTTGGGGTAAAATTAGGGGCCTCGGCTTATATTCGGGTCGGCTTATACTAGAGTATATACGGTATTACCACAAACATACAACTCCACGGACACACACTGCATGCCCTTTATTAACACAGTCATACACAGCATTACTCAGGTTATACATGCATATTCAAATATCACTAATAACTTCAGGCTGGGCATATGCTGGACTTTCTCACCTCAATACTGTGCATGTAGAGAATAACAAAAAGAAATATTGAAAATGATCTACACATTGTGTTAACAAATCCCTAAATTATGATGTCACCTGTGGCTTGATATGAAAATGTACTGATATTTATGTGCAAAATTAAAATAAGATTGTGAATACCGCCTTTTGCGTGATAGATCTTATGGAAAAAAACTGTTGATCTTACCTGATCTAACGACTATCTACGAAAATCAATAAAAAAAAAAAAAAAATCAGTTGAGGGGGGGCAAACCTGTAGTCACGCCCACAAAGTTAAGTAGTGAATAACGCCTCTTGCGTGATAGATCTAACAAAAAAAACTGTTGATCTTACCTGATCTAACGAATATCTACCAAAATCAATTTAAAAAAATTAAAATTTCACTTGAGGGGGGGCTAACCCGTAGTCACGCCCACAAAGTTAAGTAGTGAATACCGCCTCTTGCGTGATAGATCTAACGAAAAAAAACTGTTGATCTTACCTGATCTAACGAATATCTACCAAAATCAATTAAAAAAAATTAAAATTTCACTTGAGGGGGGGCTAACCCGTAGTCACGCCCACAAAGTTAAGTAGTGAATACCGCCTCTTGCGTGATAGATCGAACAAAAAAACTGTTGATCTTACCTGATCTAATGAATATCTACCAAAATCAATTTAAAAAAAATTACAATTTCACTTGAGGGGGGGGCCAGCCCCCCCTAATTATATATGCAATCTCTCAGTAATTAGACTAGATCTAACAAAAAATGTGCCTGATCAAACCTGATCTAACGTAGAGCTATCATAATCAACAACATTTTGTACAAATTTTTGTTGAGGGGGGGCTGGCTACGGGTTAGCCCCCCCTGACAATGATTGTTAATATCGCATAATTTAAAGTAGATCTAACGAAAAAAATTGTTGATCAAACCTGATCTAACAAAGATCTAACAAATGGAATAATCTTTTGTTAAAATTCTCAATATGGGGGGGCTAACCCAGGGGTGGTATTTTCCTGACACTATAGTGCCCTGAGGGTGCCCCCACCCTCAGGGTGCCCCTCCTGTGGCGCTGAAGGGGAGTGACCTCTCCTCCCCTGCCGACGTCAGTGGAGCCAAGTGTGCATGCGCGGCAAGTGCCGCACACGCATTCAAAGTGTCCATAGGAAACATTTCTCAATGCTTTCCTATGGACGCTCTGCGCGATGGATGCGAAATTCGCATCCAGCTTCGCAGATGCACCTCTAGTGGCTGTCCAGAAGACAGCCACTAGAGGCTGGATTAACCCCAAATGTAAACATAGCAGTTTCTCTGAGGGACCTGGCACCCAGACCACTTCATTGATGTGAAGTGGTCTGGGTGACTATAGTGTCCCTTTAATATACAGTTTGGACTTGCAATTTTGGAGCATGGATTAGCTTTAAAAGTGTAATTCTTTCATTGCATTAATTATCCTACAACTTCCAAAAATGATTTAAATCCTGGATGTATGAGGTATTTTTTTTTTTATTTGCCATTTTTATTTTGTTGTTTAAAAAGTTGGGGGTACAGAAGGCAAAAAGGGGGGTAGGGTAACATCACATAAATTATCACAGTTTTGATACAGTAGCTCATCAGGGTAATACAGCATGTTTTTTACACCTTTGTTCGCAATGGTGCTTTGAACTCTTGTATTTTGTTTGTGGGCGGTGTTCGTCATTGTCGGACTGAGCTTGACTTGGGTCTGGGATCTACTGCTGCCTGTATTGTTAATGTTGTTTGTATGGAGGGGGGCAGGAGGGTCGGAGGGCAAAATGGTGTACAGGTAAATTATGTTGTGGTCGGGTGTGGTGTAGGTGTAAGCCAGTGTGTGTGCGGTTTGTTGCCTCCCATCATGGAGGTTAATCATCCAGTCTAAGGAATGTCATTTGATGCTGATTCAGTGTGGTTTGTTTTGGTCCCATAGTTCCCATGCTTTGGTCCAGTAGGAGTTTTTCTGCCTTGATTTCCTTGCCATAGTTTCGTAAGTTTTAGTTGACTCTATAGCCGTAATGCACTGGTTGATCGTTGGAGTAGTTGACTGTTTCCATTTTCTGCTTATGATAGTGAGGGCCGCTATACAGATATGGTATAGTAAATATTTAATGTGCATGTGTGGCGTTTGTGGGAGTAAAAGTAGCAGGAACATTTCTGGCAGGGGGGAGATGTGCACTTTGGTGCATTGTGTCACTAGGTCTAGGACTGGTGACCAGTATTGTTGCCGTAGCGGGCATTGCCACCATATGTGTAGTAAGGTGCCTCGGTTCTTTTGGCACCTCCAGCATACGTCCGATGTGTTTGGGTAGCTATGTTTGAGTCTCGTGGGGACTAGGTACCACCTGTAAAGTAGTTTGCGTGAGAGTTCTATGTGGGTCGTGCAGAGGGTTAGTTTTTTATTAGCATGAAATATGTCTTGCCATTGGTCGCTTGTGAGTGCGTGTCCTATATCATGTTCCCATGCCGATTTGAAGGAAGATGGGTTCGTTTGAGTATCCATATGTTCCGAGGCGTAGATTATTGAGATAAGTTTTGTTGCTGGTTTGGCTTTTGTACATATCTCTATTAATTTAAGCCAGTGTGGGTCAGGTGGTTTTACGGTCTGTTGTGGTTTGTGGAGATTTATCCATGATTGTAGTTGGATGTAAGAGAAGGTCACTGTACTGGGTAACTTGAATTCCATGTATAGATCTGGGAATTGTTTGAGGCAGTCTCCCTGCATTACTTGCGATATTGTAGTTATACCATGCCTCTGCCAGAGTTTGTGATTGAAGTCTGGGATAAGCTGTCGGGTTGCCTCCATTGGGATCGCTGGCGAGAGTGGTGCTGTTGCTCCCCTCTTCTTGCGATAGTTGTCCCATATGGAGAGAGTTAGTGTAGTGGTTGGCAGCATTTCTGATACTTTTGGTCTGTGGTTTTTCGGTAGCCATGCCAGAGTGGGGAGGGAGAGTCCCCAAGCGTGGCTTCTCTCCAGTTCGACCCATGTCATGGGGTTCTGACGGTGTGATGCAGCGATAAGTGGAGCAATATGAGCTGCTCTGTAATTCCCCTTCACCTCTGGTAGGCCCATCCCTCTCTGGGCATGCGGTCTGTACCTCAAAGCTATTGCCACTCTTGTTTTTTGTAGTCCCATACATATTCATTTATAATATGTTGCAATTCTATTAAGTATCTTTTGGGGAGTTTGAGCGGGAGCGTACGGAATAAATATTGGATTTTTGGTAGGATCACCATTTTCACTGATGCTATCCGGCCCGTCCATATATATATATATTTCCCTCTCCAGCTTTGTAGTAAAGCTTTAATTTCGGTGAGTAACTTGGTATATTTTGCTTTGAACAGTGTGTTTGTTGAGGGTGTGAAGTTGACCCCTAAGAATTTAATGTGGTCCTGCCTCCAGTCGTAGTTAAAATAGGGCTTAAGGGTTGTCATGTCTGGGCTTGGGATGTTGATTCCCAGGGCAAGGGTTTTGTAAATATTCAGCTTGTAATATGAGCAGGCGCTGTATAGGGAGAGGATTTTGTGGAAATTGGGCAGGGATATGTGCGGTGGTTCTCAGGTTAGTAGGATATAATCCGCGAATAGGGATGTATAAGGTATTTTAACAAGTAGGGCTTGTAAGTTAAAGGTACGCTAGTCACCAAAACAACTTTAGCTTAATGAAGCCGTTAAGGTGTATAGATCATGTCCCTGCAGACTCACTGCTCAGTTCTCTGTCATTTAGGAGGTGTCATTTTGTTTATGCAGCCCTAGACACACCTTCCTTCCTGCAATTTGCACAGCCTTCCTAAACACTTCATGTGAAGAGTCATCTAATGTTTACACTTCCTTTATTGCAAATTCAGTCTAGTTTAAAATGTCTTATTTCCTGCACTGTTAATAGCATGCTAGACCCTGCAGGAGTCTCCTGTATATAATAAAATTATATTGAAAGAGCTGTAGATAACTTTTAAAGCAAGTTACATCAAATTGAAAATGAAACTATTTTGTTTTCATGCAGGCTGTACCAGTCACAGCAATGGGACGTGTGGCTAGGGCTACATATACAAACAAAAGTGATTTACCTTCTAAAGGGCAGTGAAACTTCACTGGCATAATCTATACACAAAAACTTCTTTGTTAAACTAAAACTGTTTTGGTGACTATAGAAATTATTATTATTAGCAAAGTTTAAAATTACAAAAAACCAAAAAACACCCAGAATGTATTATGTTACCAGTGAATTTCAAAGGCTTTTTATATAAAGCTACCTAAAAGCGATTGTAAAATTGAATGCCAAAGTATAACAATGTAAAATGTATGTGACTTAGGGTTTTTCCAATTTGGTTATTTTGGCCTTAAATTTGAGATTAATTTTGAATTATGTGTATGTGTACTAGTGGAGGCCAGCCACATAAGCCACCAGTCTAAGGGAAGACCTTGTCCTCTGCAGGCATAAGGCTATCCTAACTATAAGATAAGGCCAGGGACTAATGAAAGTGTTTAGAAAATTGGGCAGACTAGATGGGCCGAATGGTTCTTATTTGCCGTCACATTCTATGTTTCTTAACATCTCCCTCTTCAACAAAATGTGGACTACCTCCTCTCAATGGCATCATAACACTTTCCATAACCTGGAACGTTGAGGGGGATGCAGTGTTGAGGTGTGCCTCTAAAACAAATGTTTACCAACATTATGCTTGGCGTTACCAGTTTGTACATTAAGGAGTTTGATACATTCCTTTCATTTCTATTCTGTTTTATCCATATTGCATAATACACCGTGTACATGCTCATAAATAAAAGGGTCCTGATAGTAAATTGTACTTCTTCACAGCTGATACTTTCATTCTCCAACCTATATAAAGTTGCACTATTTGCAAGGACGTACGCAATATATAAAACAAATTGGTATCCTCCATTTAAATCCAGCATATGGGTAGTACTATTTGATCTTGAACTTCACCAATAATAAAGGTGGATTTCTGCAATGGAACTGTTCATTTACAAGACTTTACATATTTAAAATGCTAATTGTATCTTTTATATCAGATGTCTAGCTGTTTCGTTTGTTTTATTGCGGTTTGAAATGGCTTAATATGTGCTTTAAGGTTCCACGTGGCTACCATGTATTTTTCCTATAGGATGTATAAGGACTTGGCTGATAAATTCCTTGAACCAGGTATCAGGGTGGTGTCAAATATTGGTGTTAACAGCACCGGTAAGCCAGTCTCTAAGTAGAGGTTAGCAGCTCCTGTATATAATAATATGAGCTGTTTAAAGAGACGCTAATAGATTTGTGTACAAATGAGTTACTGGTATAATTTAATCAAATGCCTTTAGTCTGCACCAGTAAAAATCAACCTGTGATTTATCTGTGGAGTCTTCTTCATTTAAGACTCCACAGGTAAATCCTGGATAGATCAATTTGTTCAAAACGCACATAAAGAGGCATTTGATTTGTCTGTAGCAGCTGAAAAACCTTTATGCACATGTGTAGTTGCTAAGTAGCGGCCAATGTATCACAATATTTTGTCACATACCTGTCATTACATATGAGGGGTTCAGTATGGTTCAAATTATTAGCGAGTTAAACAAAGATTAAAATGGGTATTTGAATGTTTTGTTAATTTGGCCCTAAAAGCAACTTGTCACACTGTCAAGTCCCTATTCTTTAGCTTTCTCAACTTCAATAATCTCACCAGAAAATCAGGTTAAATAAATTTCTCAATATTCGAGTTGACAGTCAAATCCAAATTAAACAAAATTATGGAAGATCTATAGAAAGTTTGGGGTTGCATCATCGAGCAATCCGATCTACTGACAGATTGACTTGTAAGTGCACCCCAAAGAGTTTCTCACTTTTGTAGCAGAAAGCATAAATAGTTCTTTATTCACCTATAAAGTTAAAAAAAAAAAAAAAAGGCACTCAAAACCATTTATCCAAAAATCTGGTTACTCTACGTACTAGATCGGGGTAGGCAACATTTGGCACTCCAGATGTACTACACATCTGTGATGCTTTGCCAGCATTACAGGACACATAGTCCAAAACATCTGGAGTGCCGAAGGTTGCCTTCCCCTGCACATGATTAAATAAGTCTTCGACATGCAATGTAGTTTTTTTAATTTACATTGTCTGTAAAACATTACAGGAGCCAATAGAAAAAAAAAAAAAAATCATCTTCACAAACTCTCGTGTAAACCCTTTACTTAGTATAATGAGATGATGACAGTAATGGGTTTCCTTTGCTGTACAGCAGGCAATCAAGTACAAATAAAATTGAGTTTATCTAGTTATATGTCAACTAGGGGGCAATGAAAACGGAAATTTACCTTTATGCAATAATGCTAAAGTTTTAAGAAATATCCAATTTAGATATTTTTTCCAACTTTGCTATTTTGGACTACATTTTGAAAATGGGTTTTCAATTTACTTTAAATATTTTGTTTAGTAAAACAGACCTCATATTTGAAATACAGTTTAAGTACTCGTATCGCTTAAAAAAAAAAAGAAAAAGTAAAAAAAAATAAAAAATAAATAAAGGACACAGCAGATAGCCATTTCTAGTGTTTTTCCAGCAAAATAGAATTGAGTAATTCATAAATTGTATCAATTACTGGTTTTCTTTTTACAGTTGGTCAACTTACAAGTTAAAGCAGGGAGTTACGTTAAAACTATAACTCCGTAATTACATGAGAAAAGCAATAAAAAGTAATTAAATATCTACACACATTGTTCCTCTAGAGTCTAGAGTTCCTCTGTTCATCTAAAACGCACAACAAAGTGCTTGAGGAACAAAACAAAATAGCTTGTAGACCAGGATGTCTGGGAGTTATACCATGTTTAAATTGCCATTAAAGATGGTGTAAAATGAGATGATGTCTTAACTGCTCATTCTCCATGTAACGGTCCTAAAAGAACCACAGAGGTGTGATTTGGTCAAATTACTGAATCTTGGTTCCAGGGAGAAATTAAACTTAGAGGCAAGTGTCGTCATTGAAGCGGGGAAATCTTTAATGGAATCATGATACGAGATTCCATATCCCGGACCAGGGGGACTAAAGATAAAAAGAGAAAACACAAACATGTTTATAAACATGTAAACAAAGACAGCAACAGAAAATACAGATGCAATTCAAGGAAATATCTTTTTGTTTTTATTTAAGAAGTAAAAGTAGAGCAGTGAAAATTTATTTGGTAACCTCTTCGTAAGAGGAAAAGGTTGCACAAAAGCAGAGTGGAAATCATTTTAACACAGCTATATAATTTACAACTGACTGGGTGGTCAGAAAAAAAAAAAAAGAAACAAATACACAAACTGTCAAATAATAAATGTGACGGTTTAGCTATTTAACCAGTTTACTGCCTCCCCCCAAAACAAAATGATCTTATCCCGTATAAAGTTTGATTAATTGATGCTGGGAAGCCTCCTCAACATTAAACCAAATGCTAAATGAATTTGTGTACAAATATAGCATTGTGGTTACTGAGAAGTGCTGTAGGGTCAATAAGCTTAATGCTAGTCTAAGAAAGGTTATGATGCTGGGACTAAAGTACACAGAGAAAAAAGAAAGTCAGTGGAGTTATGCTCATAACCAGCAGTAATCAACCTAATAATTCAGCACGGTAGATTACCTGTGTAATACACATTCTCATCCCATCCTCTTTTGGTCCAAGCGGATTTTCGAGTGTCTTCTCTGGATTGTAAATCTTTGTACGCTAAAAGTTCAATGATAAATTTCAGACAAATTACACTAAGGTGCTAACATGAGAAAAAGTAAGAAAGTGCATAGATTTAACAATACAAAATACTTTAATGCTCAGTTTGAGTGATTGTGAAAGTCCAATCCGTCGTGTGTCCTTAAGGGGTTAATTTAATTAATATGGTTTGTTTACATACTTTCTAGCGATTTTATATTTTTAAGCAAGCACACACTGATCAGTTAACATTTATTTATTTCGAATTTTTGAGTATGGCCAAACACTTTTACGTAGCACCTGCTTGTACTGCATTAAAAGAACACTCCATAGGGCGGAACCTGACCTCTGCAACGAGCGGTCGCACTAACCTGCAGTTCTGGGGTTTTTCACGACGAACAAAGCTGTTTATACAAAATTTACCCCGATACACGGACTGGGGGACCACCCTAGTAGTCCTAAGCCACATGGGACGAAAGACAAAAATAAAAATTAAAAAAATAAATAAAAATAAAACGAGGCCGGACAAACCTACCTACGGGCTGACCTTAGGGGATATGTGGAAGCAAGCGCATGGCGCCCTCGGGCCCAAGATGGCGATGCTATCAGGCGGCTGCTCTGACTTCTCCGAGGAGCACTCAAAAGAATGTAGATAAGGATTTCCTACCTACTCCCGCTCCAGCCCTGAAGGCTCAGGCCGGTCTGGCTACCTCCACATTGACAACGGCAGTCCTAAAGGTCCTCCTTTCAGACCTGCAGAAAAACAAGGAAGACTCCCGGCGGAGACTAAACCTCAAATTCAGGGGAATCTTGGAGGAGGTCCCAGAGGCTGAATTACCACACTGCATGAGGCGCTTGTTCACAGCCTTACTGACTCCCAGACAGGCAAGACCATAACCCTGGATGGAATCTTTCGGGTCCCCAAACCTGCCATGAAACCGGCAGAAGTCTCCAGAGACCTAATCATCACCTTCCAAAACGGGAGAGATAAAGAGACAGTCCTCACAGCCTTGAGGGAGAACACACCCTTTCAATTTGAGAGCATGTCACTGACATTTTATGCCGATCTTTCAAGCAGCACCTTGGCCTGGCGAAGATTGATGAAACCATTTACCACCCTGTTCTAGCAGCATGAAATTCGCTACCGCTGGCGCCAGTCTAGAGCATTAACCATACAGAAAGGGAACAACATGCACACTGTACAAGATCTACAGGGTTCGGCGGCACTACTGAAAGACCTGGGCCTACCACCGGACACACTAAAGGCAGGAGAATCACACTGCACCCCAAGCGACCCATAACTGGGACCCGGCAAGAAGCATCCAGTTTGTCCCAAGACAGGCAACCCGGGACTCATACGCTGCTGTCACAACCTGACACGTGACTCACGCAGCCCATAGGGCACATGTTTACTAGTTTCCTAATCTAAGTTACCACACATTGTTTTACCATATGTTACTACACCAATGACTTACCAGGACACATAGGCTTAGGCACACCTAGCTGTCCAGGAGCTGACCGTTTGCCTTAAATACCCCACCCCCTCTTCCCAGGGCCCAACTACTTCCCACGAGCGCCGCAAACTATTGGTAATACTAAGCCTAGCTCCTTACCTATAGTCCACTTACCGGTAATTTACCCGGCACAGCAATACACAACATACTACTCACCCCTTGGAGGTGGAGGTCCTTTTACGAAGGACATAGGCCGACTGACTCACCCCCTCACACAAACAGGACGCAGGAGCCAACCCCCAGTCCACATAGGACCACTAACCAGGCACATCCTTATAATGTATAGTTTTACCGATTCTAAACATGTCTCAACTACTTTAACGACAGTAACTCAACTACTACTTGACACAATATTGGCACACCCGCAATATTAGCTACTAGTATTTACTCTGTATACCACACATCATACTTACATGTCTACACTGAACTACGGTGGCACTACCTATAGACCCTAAAATGCATTGCTCGTCACTCCATACATTTTGTTTTCTTTTTCTCCCAATCACAAAAAAAATGTGCGGATCTCCCAAAGCCATACTATTGTCTTTACATGTTTTTTAATGTGCTTGACCAAGCTGTCGTGGCTGTACAAGCTCAATTGTAATACCATGCACACCGAAAAATAAAGAATAAAAAAAAAAAAACCCATTAGAATTTCTTTAACATGTACAATTTACCAGATACCTCCAAAGAAAACATATATGTAATTTGTGGACCAGCTGCACATACATGCAGCTATCCAATCACCGACTGCTCAATTAAATATAATACCATTCCTTAAAAGTAAGTATTTTGTGTGTTTGGAGTGTCCCTTTAATAATTAGATTATTGGGACAAACTAATTGATCTGTTTTGCATAGTAACATTTCATTAACAAAAAAAATACGTTTTTAATGTCTAGAATGTTTGCATAGTTACCCCAAAGATGGTGCACAACATATAGTTCTCCGATCTGAGAAAAGAATCCACCTACTGCTTCCTCATTCTCCTGACGATGTTTGATTGCACGAGCCCTAAAAGGAAAGAGAAATTGGTCAGATAGAGTAATGGAAGGAAGTTAAATAAATATTCTACAGATGGTGGGGTTTCTTGACATTATATATCTCTTTAATATTACACAAGCATGCACATACTATAGACTCAAAACAGGATACGCCTGCTGTAAATTCCCGTATCTGACCTATGTACAGTGATGTACTGTTTTTCTTTTAACATCTATGAAGATGTGCTGCACGTCGTACAGCCTCCGTCAAAGCTAGGTTAGTGCCAGAGAGCCTTTTATTAATATATTAAAATTTAAAATAGCAAACTATATTGGAATGTTTATCCATACTGTGTGCTCATACTAGCAGTAAAGAAAATAGGATTATAATTTGTACTGTCCCTTTACAGCATCACCTGTACTCTCATTATTAGATTGAAAGACAAAATATGGGATGATTCATAAGAGAATAAACACGTAACAGATTACTACTCACCAATTGTTTCCCCATTCAATCATTGTCCCTGGCTGAAAGGCAAGATGTCTGTATTATTTTATGTTTCCATGGCAAACTGTTTCTCATCCTTCACCACCCTTGTCACACCCTGCAAACCAAGAACATCTCACCTTCAGTCTATATGTACGCAGTTCATAGATGTTGGGTCCCTTCCGAGGTACAGGCTCATTCCAGAAACTGAACTCAAGGAGTAGCTGGTTCCTCCGGGAGATGAGCATCTGACTGCGCTCTTTTCGGAAATCTAAGTATTCCTGCAGGAACAATACAAATGTATCCACTAAAAACAAACCTCAGAAAGGGAAATTGTTCAGCATAGCATATAGACAATGATCAGAGAATCAATACAAAAGAATGCATGTCACATAGCTGACAGTGATCCTGATTAACTATTTACAATGAAAGTAGTCACATTTTTTTGGGACAATGCAATGTGCAACTAGAAACAATGTAGAGTTCAGAGGCAGACACAGATGAGCAAGAATGAAATTAAAGAAATTACACACGGGGGGGCGGGGCCTGGCTGCAGAACCAACTGGTCGACAACCTCATGGGCTCCTGCACAGAGCTGCTAATTAACCTGCTTTTTCTGACCCAAACTGAGACTAATCAGGCCGCCAGAGCCAGCAATCGACTGGGCACACTGGGCAGAACAAAATGATACCCCTCACGTTGAGGAAAAAGCAATTTGTGCCAAGTAAGTGTCGGAGGCCTATTCGACAGGTGGGAGCAGGAGAGACGGCCGCTCTCCCCCCACTACGCCTGTGGGACTCGCTGCGGACAGATCCCAGTCCCCCCCCCCCTGGACCGGTGGGGGTCATCCCGGTCCACCAGCGAAGGACAAGCATCCACATAGGGGACGTAGTCCCGAACCAGGCCGCCCGGGCGGTACCACGAGGCCTACCTAAGATGGCCGACAGCAGGGCCGCAAATCCTCGACAGCAAAATACCGAGGACTGGGCAAGGGCTTTCAAGGCGAAATTTGACGCGGTTTGCCAACGCTTTTGGGACCGCATTGAAACTGGAGGCTCGCACCCCGTACCGGTACGGGTAACACCGGCAACGAGCCACTGCACACTCCTCAACACAAAGCCGGGTCATTCAAGCTCAGCGCTGCCACCGCGAGAACGGGCACAAGCCAAGAAAGAGACCCGGCGGCAGAAGCGAAGCCGTGGCACTACTAGCTTGAAACAGCCTCACAGACGCCGAGCAAAGGCGCCAGAAGGAGGTTCCAGCAAACCGCCCACCACCTCGTGGGGTCCCAATGGCCCACAAAAACTAACTAAGCACCACCGCCAGACAAAGCACCCGCCGACGCCACCCGCCCGCCGCACAGCCAGCTCCGCTGAAAGAATTCCGAAGGGGAGAGGCGCTCAGCCGCCAGACAAGCACCCAGCCAGCAACAACCTCTTACCACTGCCAGGACCGGAGGAGCCACAGCGGTCCAGCACCTCGCTAGCCTCTTGCTCCAGATCAGCAACCACGGCCTCCAGAATGGGTATCGGCTAGGCACATAGGGACTACCTCATCTTCTGGCATCCAGCCGTTGCCCATACTCACACCATGTGGACTGTACTTCTGCCCGGACGCTATCCTGTATGGAAGCTGAACTTTGGAAGTACCCTTCAAATTTGGACTCCTATTTTATCACACATTTAAGCGTGACTAAAACTGACGTTTTCACTACTAGCCTAGCATGCTTAATGTCATGTTGTTAATAGCCTGACTTCATAGCCTGACTTCATAGCCTGACTTCATAGCCTGACTTCATAGCCTGACTTCATAGCCTGACTTCATAGCCTGACTTCATAGCCTGACTTCATAGCCTGACTTCATAGCCTGACTTCATAGCCTGACTTCATAGCCTGACTTCATAGCCTGACTTCATAGCCTGACTTCATAGCCTGACTTCATAGCCTGACTTCATAGCCTGACTTCATAGCCTGATTTAATAACTTGATTTAAAAGCCTGATTTAAACGCCTGTATTAGAATCCTGTTTTCTATGACTGATTTATGAACCTGTTTTCTCAACCTGATTTATTAAAAAAAACGAAGAATCGCTATCCCAGAAATGTAATAGTTTAAAGCTGACAATGTTTAAACCCTCTACTGTAATCAAACGATGTGTTTCCCTCCTTCTCTTCTGTACCCTATCAAAAATGCTTCAATAAAAGAAAGATTGACAAAAAAAAAAAAAAAAAAAAAAAAAGAAATTACACACACACACACACACACACACACACACACAATATAAATATTTTAAACAAAATACAAAATTCAGGAAAAGGAGAATATGCTCTACTGAAATTGGGATACATTTGTTCAGCACACATATTGTTTATATAGAGACTACCTTTTTACCTTATTGTTTCGCAGCTTATTCATACAGTCCATAAGCGCAGGGTAACCCCCAGAAAAACGCCACAGGTGAACTGCAATCAAAATGTCTTATTAATATACATACATATACATGCCAAAACCCTCTCGTCATGCTTAAGCTTACCTGCCTGGTCCTGCTCCCCATACCACGTATTCCAATTACCCACTAGATCACAAGGGTAGTCCGGGTCATGATGCAGTTTCGGCAGTACTTCCTCTCTGCTCACATGCACAACATTTAAAAAAAAAAAAAATGAATAGGTGCCCTCAATATTCAGCAAGCCATAAATATTACAAATCCACCATTAACAATTTTAATAATGATTACAGGCCAAACAGACAATTTAAAAAATATATTTTTTTTTTTACACAAATGGGAAGGTTTAGCCACTATTTTTTTTTTTTTAAATGATATATCAAACCAAAACTATTTGTTTTCCCCTTCACCATACTTTTTCAATGTCACTTGTTTTTGTATCTTTCCTTTTTCATTTATAAGCACATGTGGATGTATTATGTGGCAAATCCTCCAGTGACCACTGTTAAAACCAGTAATGAGATCTCATAATTAATACCTGGTCCGCATTGCTGCTACAGGAAAATTGCAACATGCAAATCCCTGGTCTCTCAATTCTTTCAATGTAATTAATGATTATTAGTATTACTGAGCATGTTCTTAATGACATCACATGTAAGCACAAGCTTGCAAATTCTTCACGGATGTTAATGTAGTGCTGCTCGATCATGTGCAAAGCACACATATGCAAAATATCATTCACATGAGAGAAAGAATAGAAAAAATAAAAAATAAACAAAAATATGCAGTTGAGATCTATCCGAGCACAAAATTATGTGAGACTTCCAGGAGCTTATATTAAATTTTTCAAGCAGCTTCCATTTATTTATTTTACTCTCATGTGAATGAGATGCCTATTGCAGCTGGATTGTGTGTCCTCATCTATTTTTACAAGGAATTTTTTGAGAATGCATTAATGCATTCACAAGCAATAACAGGGCATCACTCCATGCTAAGCGGTCTAAATTCTTACAAGAGAGAAAAAAAAAAAAAAAAAAAAGCTAAAATAAAAACATAGCGAAAAGGCTGTATAAAATACCAACGCGTTTCACGTTAGCAAGGCTTTTATCTTTTTATTTTGTTATAACAATTCATTAAAAAGTCTAATATTAATAAATTATAGAAAAACATTTTTTTTAGGAAAATAGTAATTTTCGGTTTTCAGCCAAGGGCAACCTGAATTTTCGGTTTCGGCCCAAAATTTTTATTTCGGTGCATCCCTAGTGTTAACCAGAAAGGGACTACATTTGTGCTCTCTGATTGCACGTTAAAAACATGTATATACATGGAAGATGTAGATAAGCATAATATTCACCATGATTTTACGTCATGTAAATTGTAAAATCTGGTAATTACACTTCCTCTGCAGGGAGACAGCAAAATAAGTCATCAGCAATGCCAGCAAGCACACTCTCACCACAAGAAATTCTGCACAGATTTTTTTTTTCCCCTTCTTGTATAGCACGGATGCCAAACTTTGCCTTCCAGCTAACAAAATGTCTCAATTCTCAACCTTGTCAGTCCTACCAAGTGTTGAGCTACAATTGTATCTCATCCTAATCTGGAGCATGGCAGTGATTTCCTTGTAAATAAAGATAAGAAACAGTAAAAACAGGTTCAGAGCAGCACCCTACCCCTTCTAAAGACACAACACAGGGGAGTTTAAACTATGCTCACGTCAGTTTGTTATAAGCGTCCAGGCATTCTGGTTTCACATTATGAACTGAAAGAGACCAGAGAGGAGTTAGTGCAGGGATGCCAGGAGAAAATAAATACACACACTGCATGCTGGACACTTGCATCAATACACATGCAGTATATTTTATATGTACAGACAAAACAATATTTAGATCCTAATATTCAATAAAATGTATTAAAAAAAAAATATTCTATATTTTATAAGCTCTCTTTGAATTTTCAAAGGCAGTATACACTTTAAGATGCAACTCATTTTCCCTTCTAACAAGATCACATGAGATTAGAGTCACGTGACGTACTGACAGCCTGTTGTCAGTACTACATAGTCTTCGATACAGGGATAGGATGGGGGTTAGGTATGCAGGACATCTTTTGTTGGTCTTCAATTTATATTATTAATTCCTGTGGAGTATTTATGTATTGCCATCTAGCCCTGATGCAAAACAAAATCATACTTAAATTGTGTATGAGCTTGTTGCAGCAGTGAAGGTTCAGACAGTACTGCATGAATGTGCAAATGGGCCAAAGCGTAATTCCCCAGACTGTCCAACACCGAGCACAGCCTTTGGTTACTAGTGACTACTTTTTCCTAAGTCAGTAAAATAAATAAATAACTACACTTTATTTAGGTCCTGTAGAACAGGATTCATTGGAGTGTAACTGGAGTGGAGTGTTTGATTCCGCAGGATGTATTGCTGTGTATAAAGTTATGTAGATGGAACTAGGGTAATTATAGTATTTTGTAATTTATCACATTTTCTTGACACTGAATTTAAATGAACTTACAAAAATAAAAAGATGCTTTTCCTGTAATTCCTTTTCAAATTACATTTATGTGGAAAGTCTGTATGAAAATGGACAGTGTCAAGTGCAGACTAATTTTTTTAGCCACAGACTGCAGGCTCATGAACAATGAATCACTAAAACGTGAATCTTAAAATGTCTGTGCTCACTACCTTGTGCAGGTGATGTTGATAACTTTTTAAATTCAGTTTTACCAAAGGAAGCATTTAAATAATGTTAAGTGTAGTGATTCAATTATGAAGTTTATAAAAATAAATAAATAAATAAAAACAGAAGCCAAACACTAAAGAAAAATAGAAAACGTTTACCGCAGCCTCCCAGATTTCCTCTCATTCCAAGTAATTCTCTCTGTGGGCCATGTATTTGCTATCCCCCCATTCTTTGAAAGATGAGCCATTAATAATGTATTATGACTGCTACAAACCATTTTTTGTCAATTTCTCATTGCTTTTTCAAAAGGTGTAAAGAGAAATTCAACATCCTGGACCTCTGGGGTGTATGCAAAATATCCCATTTAAAAAAACTAAAAGAAATTCCTTATTCACATCATAGGGGACTACCACTGCATTGTTCTCTATGAAATAAGAATACTGTGTCAGCCTTGCCTTTTTCCAGATTCTTTGAATGCCTGGCCGCAAGTATGGAACAACCTCCCAGACACAATTAAATCTTCCTCCACACTAAAATCCTTTAAGAGATCCCTTTCAACATCTCTGTACAGAATGCACCAATGACCATGGCCAATTATATTTCCTACCTGTTCTGTGTTAAATGTATGTGTATTTAAATATTACATTGTATTTTTAATATTATCTTGTACCCGATTATATAATAATGCAATTTATTTCAGGACACAATTTAAAGCAATAGAAATCTTAATGTATCCTTCCTGGTAAAATATTTTATAAATAAATATGTGACAAATAGGAAATATATATTAGAAAATAAACACACACAACAGAACAATAACTCAAGTAATTAACTTGTCACAAAAAAAGGTAGTACTTTACCTGTACCCTAGTAACATGTACTTACACTGCATTTTATAAAGGCCACTGGTCTCTCTCTTGGACAGCAGAGTGGAGTGTGCATCTTTGCGAGGATCCACTTTTCTCACAAACAAAGATCTAAGCCAACTGCTGTCTCTGGAATCTGAATAACTCCTAAAAGATTATTTGGATTAAATTAAATTTATCAGCATTAAACGAACTGTACAGTAAAACCAAAACACAGCATGTAAAATCAAAGTGATAGATTCTGATTGATGTATGACTATAGATGTACACAAAGTCTTAACATGTTCAGTGTCATCATTAAAAGCGCACAAGCACCGGGTGACCTTTTAGATTAAAAGAACACTATAGAACCAGGAAAACAAACATGTATTCCTGACTATATAGTGTCAAAACCACCATTTAGGTAGCTTGCCCCACTTCCCTTAAAAAGGTAAGGGGAAAAAAATAAAATAAAAATGAATACCTTATTTTTAGTCCACTGGCACTGGCCATAGGAAAAGCATTGGATTGGTTGAGATCAGCAAAGGGGGTGGCGGAGATGGGGCGGGGCCAAACACTGGCAAATCAGCATTTCCTTATAGCGACGCACTGAATCAGTGCATCTTTATGGGGAAAGTTCAGAGTCTCCGTGCAGCACTGCCCCAGGAAGCACCTCCAGTGCTAAGGAGTGGACACTGGAGGCGTCCCCAGGCTGTAACATTTCTCTGAAAAGGCAGTGTTTACAGAAAAAAGGCTACAGGGACATGGTATAGACACCAGAACAACTTTAGCTTAACCCCTTAAGGACCAAACTTCTGGAATAAAAGGGAATCATCACATGTCACGTGTTCTTAAGGGGTTAATGAAGCAGTTTTTGTGTAAAGATCATGCCTCAATATACCATTCAGGAGTTTTATTTATTTATACAGCCCTACCTACACCTAAACTGGCTGTGACTGACACAGCCTGAATGAAAACAAAATGGTTTCATTTTCAATAAGGTGTTAAAAAGTTCTAAGGTAAGTTATATCCTACTCTGTAGCTTGAACTTTAATCACAGATAGGAGGTTCCTGCAGGGTCTAGCATGCCATTACCAGAGCAGGAGATAATGAATTCTAAATTAAAACAGAATTTGCAATAAGGGAAGTGTAAACATTAGATGACTCTTCACAGGAAGTGTTTAGGATGACTGTGTAAGTCACATGCAGGAAGGTGTGACTAGGGCTGCATAAACAAAGTTAGTTAGCACATAAATAGCAGATAAAAAAAAATATATATATTTTTTAATTCTTTATTTTTTATTGTGCAGGTTGGTACAAAGTTTTGTCAGAACGCCAGAACAGCGTGTTTATACAGTTGTATGCAGGATAAACAGTGGCATGATTTTCGGCACAATTTTTTATATTAAATTTGAACAAGCTTAACTCTATGTACATCCCGGTAAGGTTTCAATTAGCCCGTTAATTACGCTTGGGGCACGGGGAGATAAAATTTGACTGAGTCAGTGGCCTTATAGGCCAAGAGAGACACTTAACATAAACAATTGACTAATAACTGGAGAAACATTCACGATAATAAGTAGTCATGCTTATATCCCAGATTTATATAGCAGCCCTGTACTTTGTTAGTCATAGGCAATTATAACACGAAAAATGTCAAGCAAGGAATGAGTGGATGTACGGACTAGCGGTAAGGCAGCAGGCGCGTCAAGGTGGATCATACGTTTGCAAACGTTAACAGAATACTTAATACATTATGCCCCATCACTTAAATAGCTATACTGGGTTTTACTAACAATGATGTAACAGTCAGGTTAGTTGTCTGGGTTACATTCTCAAGATGATGTGTACATTTTGTGAACATAGGCACGTTCGATTATTACCAGCTGGACAGGGGTACTGCCATTAAGTTTGTGCAAATGGAGAACAATCCAGTTTGCACTGCCATGACAGCAGGTGCAAGCAGTTAGGTATATATAGCATTACAACATTTGCATGGCATTGAAAAATAAACATTGCACTCTTTTGTTTGGTAGACAGGATAAGTATCAAGATGGTTGCAAAACATTGAAAAAAAACTTAATTCAGGCTAGCTTGGTGTGTATCTGCTGTAGCGGGTTACCATGGGTTCATCTAGCTTAAAACAGTGTCCGCATAGCGGTTCCAACATATGTAATAGCGATTAAACATTGGTTGACAATTATTGCGATGTAGTTAGTACGTGGGTGAGACATGTTGGTGTTGCTGTATACTACCGCTGTGTATTAAGAGCTCTGGCATACAGGTGAGAGACAAGACTGGTGGGATAATCGTGAGAAGGGGGGGACCTGAAGCTTGGTCAGCCCTTGCCTGTTCGGGGTAGATCATAGCCCCATGGTGTAGTCCGTGTCCAGAGGGCCTGCAGCTCATTCATGGAAACGTGCCATGTGCAGGTAAGGTGTTTGCTGGGGTGTAGCTGAAGTCTGGAGTTGTTCCGCTTCAATCCGGAACCATGCTCCTGTCTTTCAGGGCGTTGTTGTATGCAGGGTCCCCGGGAGCCTGCCACTGTGGTTGGCTTAAGCCTCCTCCGGTATCTGCGTCTCGTGGATGCAGGAGCTCGTCGAGGTCGCATGGTGCTGCGTTTGCTGGGGTTTAGCTGCCTCTGTGCAGAGGGGTTAGCACATGGTTTAGGTGCTGGAGGTTGAGGAGCGGATCGTGAGGGCATCTGTGAATTACTCTCCGAGGGAAGCGTTTGTTGCCCTTGGAGTATGTTCTCCAGCTTCACCCAGAATGCTTCAAAGTGTTTTCGCAGGTTTGTCACTATGTCGGGTGCTTTGTCATGGAGTCCACTGCCACAAGCGTTATCCGCCATCTTGTGTGGAGTGCCCTGCGCGCTCTCTGCTCTTGCAATGTCATTTTGCTCTTCTGTCTGCTTTGCGTTGTGCCTCTTATGTGGATCGGGATCACCCCCACCGGTCCAAGGGGAGGGGAAACGGGGCTTGCTTGTTTTGTGGACTGAGCCTTGGCAGCTCCGGGTCGTGGGAGCGTCCGTCTCCCCCCTCCTTTGCATGCCAGGCCTCAGTCTCTGCCTCAATACCAGGTCGCGAAACACCCCACTGCACTCCTCCCGGTATGGGGGGCCAGTGGGTGCTCAGATCCCTCGCTTGGTTCACTGAAACCGGCTGTAGTATGTGTAGTTTGCTAGATTTGTGCGGGAGCCCATGCGAAACACGTCTCTCCGCCATGATGGTTAGGCCCCGCCCCCCCAGATAAAAAATATTTTAAAACTGGCAAGGTGACGTATTAGACAACATTGGAGGTCTGTACCTGCAAATCCCAACAGTATTGTGATGGATATATATAGGAAAAATAGGGGATAAAAAACTCCCTAATATCTTATACTGGTGCTCCTGCAAAATAATCAACTGACATATGTCTTTATTAAATCCTTGTTTGATAGCATGAGATCACCACTTGAAAATCTCCCCTGAAAATGGCTAAAGATGGTAATTGATACCGTAATGAATTTGCCAAGGGCAGAGAAAAATTCCCATATATACACATAGGCAGCAAAAAATGAGAAGCAAGGGTATAACTGGATATAATGTTGCAGTCTGAGAGAAAAAAAGGCTACACGTAACGACTGGAATAACACAGATAAAGTTACCCCTTCTCATAACTCTATCCAGGAGTGGATACTGATTTACAGACTGTGAAATGCTTCTTGAGGCATATAATAGAAAGAAAAACTATACACTAGTCCAGGCATAGGCAACCTTCGGCACTGCAGATGTTTTGGACTACATCTCCCATGATGCTTTGCCAGCATAATAGGTGAAAGAGCATTATGGGGGATGTAGTCCACAACATCTGTAGTGCCGAAGGTTGCCTACCCCTAGTCCCTAGTCTCCTCCAAACACCTTTGAGGGTGTTCTAAGCTGTAACTTAGTCTGGAAAAAGAATCCTGCCTAATGTGCCATCACCTTGACTGTGGGAATAGCACTGCATAAATAGCAGATCATTGGTGAGACTGCAGGGGCATGATCTATAGATCAAAACTGTTTCATTAAGCTAAAGTTGTTTTGGCGACTATAGGGTCCCTTTAATATTTGAGTTTTCTTAGAAATCCTTGCTGTTTACCATTATAACACTGGCATAGCAATTGGATGGGAAAAGTGGTTCACGCCAAACTGATTCCAACATTACATGCATTGGTGCTCCTGAGTATCTTGGACACCATATTTGTATTTTTTTTTTTTACATCTGTGCTGACAACATACAGGTAAAATCTCATTAAAGAACGTGGAATAAAATGAAATGTATTCACTGTACTCAATATTTAGTCTAGCACAATACGTACATCTAGCTAATATTGTAGTTTGTAATGTTTCTTAGGGAATTTCCTATTTCACCATTTTTATTGCCCTGCATAAAACCTACCAATTTAAAGTCCCAACCTCTGGCATAAACCAAATAAATGTGATATACTGTGCAGCCCAACACCTCCCCCTTTAGGTAAAGCAATACCTTTGAAAACCAATATAAGTAATGGTTAATTTTGCTGGTTGTGAAACAAACACGACCTTTATCCTTCTTTACCTCTGCCTTCAAATTGAAAACCTGTCAACTAAGCTTACTAGTTCTGAGGGTATGTGACACTTTGCAGCAACCTGGGTGTACGTAGGAATTTCTACATTGCAATGTTGACTAGTATTTTTGGTACACAACCTTGCATTCAGGCCTACTGCAAACACTTGATGTGCTTGCAAGTCCCCAAGACATCAGAAACATTAGAATTTTCAGAAGCCAATATAACCTCACAGATAACTGGAAATTGATTTTAAAAATAAAGCATCACCCAAAACATTAGGCAGGCTGAATAATAAACTAAATTATAATCAACTTGTCAGCTAATTACAATGTCTAGCAAAATATAGCTGCATAGGGTATAGGATTAGAACTATGAATCTACAATAGATACAAAATTGTTAGAATCAAAGCACAATACTTAGCCAGTTCTAAAACATGCACAGTATACAGATACCAGAGCACTCACTGTCTGCCTATAAGGGTTTTAATCTGCAGGTTAATACGGTTTTATAAATAGAATAGATCACAATGTAAAGTCTGGTTTCACAATATTAGGAAGATAACCCTCAGCCTTAGAGAACACTGTGGGTGTGTGCCGTTTTCCAGCAACTGTTAATAAATGTTGTTTACTCTGCAGTGCAATTCATAGAGAGATAAACAGGTTCCATGTCTTCTGTTATCTAGCCATACATAAAGATGCCATTCACCCCATCTTACCTGCATATCTGCTGGGACCAAATCCCCAGGCTTGGCCCTGAGCACTGCAGCCAGCCTTGAACACAGGTCAGCCTAGCCAGCATGTTCCCGAATAGTGAGTGCAGGAAGCCTCCAATACACTGAGCAGGATAGAGCAGGCGGGGCCTGGGCTAGGGGGAGGCCTACACTGAGACAGATTTAACACGAGAGGCGTATATTTAACTCCTTTAGGACAAGGGTCAAAAAACATTGTATTGGTACTGCAGGAGCTGATACACAGCCAGTGCACTTGTGATGTGTAGCAGTTAAAGAAAACTAGTGCCACACATGAGATTTTTTTGCACAAATTAATTCTGTTGTAAAAAAAAATTAAAAACGTTATGTTTGACTGTATTGGCACAGACAGAGTAAATTACCCACCACCACACAGTAGTGCGTTATTGCCAGTATAGGCAGGCAGATTCAATCACTAAACCTGTAATTGTCACATTTTTATTATTATTATTATTTATAAAGCGCCAACAAATTCTACAGCGCTGTACAATGGGTGGATGAACAAACACTTAATTGTAATAAGATGAGTTGGACGCAGGAACAGAGGGGGTTGAGGGCCCTGCTCAATGAGCTTACATGCAGTAAATCTGTGACCTACCGCCTGGCACCGCGACCGGGTACCTCCATCAATCGCTGCTTCCTAGTACTTGCGAGCACCATAAGCACTGTACTGGAACACCATAACCACCATAGACCCCACAAACATGCGCAGCTTAGTTGGGGTCTCGCCGTCCTCCACCCACCCTGGACACAAGACCAGGATCCAGCTTCTAGTGGGTAGACCTCTCCTAGTCCAGAAAGCGTAGCAGGAACAGCTCTTATAAGAGCTAGTGATTATACTCAGGGGAGTATTGTGATATAGCAAGCCCCAGAGTGAATGTACTTCTCCAATCCCCCAAACATGAGCCAAGACTTCATGAAGGGGTAAACAAATCTCAGTTTTATGGGAGCCACACGTGGCCATTTATGACAATCCCCATGCAAGGGGTACGCCCACAGAAACCTTGTGGGGGGCTGATTAGCAACTTCACAGACCAATAACAATAAGGTTAAAAGGCACGACACTCCCGCACACAGCACACAATCCCTCCCCCCTGCCTGGGAGATAATTCTAATCCAATCATCTCCAAGCACAGAAAAAACACACTTTTTAAAAAACACCCCCAAAGTACCCTAAAAGTACATAAAACCCCACAAATGTTACATCTCCTGATAGCCCTGATCTGGGTGACCAACATATCCAAAAATCACCCAGATCAGTTCAGGGGTTCAGGAATTTTCTGGAAGTCATTTATTTGACCGACCGCAGGCATGGCCCAATAGCCAAAAGTAGTTCCATAGAATCGCGGCTAAGTGCTGCTGGAGGACCGACCGGGAACCGCGAAGTTTTAATGCCGAAAATAGTTCCAGGGCATTCGCAGCTAAGTCCCCCTGAAGTCTATTCGCAGTTTTGGTCCATTACTTTACTGAGAGGGTAGTGGATGCATGGAATAGCCTTCCAGCTGAAGTGATAGAGGTTAACACAATAAAGGAGTTTAAGCATGCGTGGGATAGGCATAAGGCTATCCTAACTATAAGATAAGGCCAGGGACTAATTAAAGTATTTAGAAAATTGGGCAGACTAGATGGGCGAATGGTTCTTATCTGCTGTCACATTCTATGTTTCTATGCGAACAAGATAGCCGCCACCTCGTGGTCGTCCATAGGAATTGCGGCCACCCAGAAGAACACTTAGACCACTTTGGTCTAACAAGCTCCAGGGTGGTCTCCGTTTTTTGAGGCTGTTCGGGAAATGAACCATATAGTCTGAATTGCACGGAGAGCCTGTTTAAAGTATTTTAGCCAGGTCATTATTGCAGGGGCCATAGTCACAGGGTAGAAGGCTGGTAAACAGGCACCTCCAAAAACTAGTGGCGAGGTTACTTTCGCCATAAAATCCAAATGGAGAAATGAAGGCAAAGAGCTGATCTGGAAATATTCTCCAACTCAGCACAAGGTTGGATAGAAAACTCAGGGGTTATCTCTTCTGACTCACACTGCCCTCTCCAAATATGGATTTTACATATTGAGGCTGCTGGAGTTGCAAGCTGTGAAATGACATATCTGTGCCTCAGAACTGCGCATGCCTAAGTGATGGCATATTAACGGAGATATGCGCATTTTTAAGTGATGCAAACTTTGACTCCTAACTTCATTGACACCAATAATGATCAACATGTGTTATGAATAGGTCATAGTGCCCTGAGGGCAGCACAAGCTTTTTAATGATGTGCTCATGCTTATGCTTTTTGTGGACATTTACCTTGTGCCCCCCAATATCGGAAACCAGGGAACATTTGTATGTGTGTGCTGAGAATGTACAATCATAGTGGGTATCTGACAGTGTTAATTTTGTTGCCTAACAACTTTATTCAAATTTTAGTCTACTAAAATGTTTGAGATTTAGTTGACTAGACTAAAACTACTCATGTGACTAAAATACGATTTAAACTATAATGGCTTTTTAGTCAAAAGACTATGACTAAAGAAAAATTTAAATTTGCCACCAAAAAAAAAAGCACAGAGGGGCTGTGGAAGGGGTAAAAGAGACAGACTGTCATGGATACTAATTGTAACATTCACTAGGGAACCCTAACACGGAGACAGGTAGAGAGAATTGCAATACTGATCCTTAGAATGGTCAGATTATGCAAAAAGGGATAGTTAAAACACAAGCCGAAATCAAGGGAAACAGAGAGACGGAATAACGAGAGATGGAATAACGAGAGACAAAGCCAAATATCAGTAACCAGGAAATCTAAATAACAAGTGAAACGCTCAATGGTAAACCAAAGACCACAACAGGGCACTGAGGCAAGGGAGGGGTTAGCTTATATACACACAGGGTGTGTCTGATTGGCTAACCTCCAAGTAGTGTTAACCACAACACGTGGGAGGAGTTTCTTCCCTCCCTTGTGGTCTCTGAGGTCATCACTGTGTGCAGGGTCACATGACCGGGTGCAGCACACATATAAGGAAGCTGCTCTGGAGCGTGCAGCATCAGACACACTGGCAGTCTGGAGACAGGGACCAGATGACGCCGCTCACTGTGATGAGGTAAGCAAGGTCTCCACAAGCGGCACAGGGGCATGGGACCTGACGTAACCCCACCTGATGACCGCCAGGAGGGTGGGAAGCTGAAGGCTTCAAGGGAAAACGAGCATGGAAGGCCCTAACAAGACAAGTGGCATTCAAATCGGAGGCCGATACCCAGGAATGCTCCTCCGGGCTGTAACCCTTCCAGTGAACCAGATACTGTAAGGCTCCCCTGAAGAAGCAGGAGTCAAGAAGGGACTTACCTCGTACTCCTCGCTAGAGTCGGCACTGACAGGGCCGTGGCACCTAACAGGCCTCGAATACCGGTTACACAGGAGGGGCTTCAGAAGAGACGTGTGAAACGTATTGGGGATGCGCAGGGACGGAGTCAAGTCCAGAGGGTAAGAGACAGGATTAACCCTGCGCAAGACTTTATAAGGCCCAATATATTTCGGTGCCAACTTCATGGAGGGGACACGGAGGCGTATGTTTTTCGTGGACAGCCATACCCTGTCACCCAGTACATAAGCGGGAGCCGCAGCACTATGGCGATCAGTGAACTTCTTCTGGCATGCCGCAGCACGTGTTAGAGCAAGGTGGACCCGATCCCAC
Organism: Pelobates fuscus; assembly: GCF_036172605.1. Classification (NCBI taxonomy): domain Eukaryota; kingdom Metazoa; phylum Chordata; class Amphibia; order Anura; family Pelobatidae; genus Pelobates; species Pelobates fuscus. The sequence continues at coordinate 175,407,967 of NC_086321.1, forward strand.
ATCTCCTGAAGCGTGGCTAGGTATTCGTCCAAAGTGGGTATTCCCTTGTCGGAGAATACACTGGGAAGGACGCTAGCTTGTACACCGTAAGCCACTTGGAAAGGACTCAAGTCAGTGGAGGCATGGGTGGCCCTATTCCTGGCAAACTCAGCCCACGGGAGGAGACGGGACCAGTTATCCTGATGCTCGTTCACGAAACAGCGTAAATAGAGTTCCAGTGATTGGTTTGCTCTTTCAGCAGCCCCGTTTTACTGTGGGTGATAGGATGAGTAAAAGGACAATTATATACCCATTTCAGTACAGAAACATCTCCAGAAACATGAGATGAACTGGGGGCCCCAGTCAAAGACAATATCGATGGGTATGCCATGAAGCCGGAATACCTCTTTTACGAAGACCTCCGCTAATTGCACAGTAGAAGGAAGCTTCTTTACAAATAAAGTGAACCATCTTAGAGAACCTATCGTTCACCATCAGAATGACCGTGTGACCTTCAGAGGGGGGAAGGTCCACTATAAAGTCTATGGACAGGTGCGTCCAAGGCGTCTTGGGCACTAAGAGGGACATAAGGAGACCTGGTGGCTTGCTTGTGGGAGACTTAGCCTGAGTACAAATTTGTCAAGCCACGTACTCTTTGACCTCCTTCTTAACAGAAGGCCACCAGAACTGTCTTGTTATGTTATCATATGTTTTTGTGATGCCTGGGTGTCCTGCTGTTTTGGACCTATGAAACAATGTCATTACTTTTTTCCTGTCCCTTCGCTGTACAAACAATAAACCTGTAGGTGTTTCAGGTGGTGCTTGACTTTGATATCTCTTCACTTTATCTAGAAAAAGGGAAGAGATAACCAAGTGTGCAACTGCAATAATGTTGGAGGAAGGGACTATGGGTTCTGGAGGGGAGGGGTTGACCTCCAGTGGTTCATGTTGCCTGGATATAGCATCTGCCTTAACACTGCGGTATCCAGGTCTGTATATTATGGTATACTGGAAGCGAGACAGAAATAAGGACCACCTAGCCTGGCGAGAAGACAGATGTCTGGCCTCGGCTATGTAGAAGAGGTTCTTGTGGTCTGTGATCACCAGGATAGGGTGTCTGGAACCTTCCAGTAGGTGTCTCCACTCTTTAAATGCCAAAACTATAGCCAGTAATTCCCTGTTCCCCACATCATAGTTTTTCTCTGCATCAGACAATTTCTTGGAGAAAAAACAACATGGGTGAAGAGGATCATTGTGGATTTTTCTCTGAGAAAGTATTGAACCAACACCTGACTCAGACGTGTCGACTTCGACAATAAAGGGCTGTGACGGGTCAGGGTGGCTCAAAACAGGGGCTGATGTAAACGCTTCTTTAAGTGTCTCAAAAGCCCCAAGACCGGGTGCAGCACACATATAAGGAAGCTGCTCTAGAGCGTGCAGCCTCAGACACACTGCCAGTCTGGAGACAGGGACCAGATGACGCCGCTCGCTGTGATGAGGTAAGCAAGGTCAACGCGAGTGGCATAGTAGCAGGGGACCTGACACTAATGTGATCCAACATGCAAAACTATGTAACATCTACATAGAATAGAAAAATAGACAGAACGTAAACCGCTCCATAGAATAGCCAGATTAATACGTTGAAAGACAGAGAATGTACAAGGGAAAGCCGAGGTCAAGGAAGCCAGAAATACACAAGATCGATAAGAAGGCTAAGTCAGGGAAACCAGAGATCAGAATAGTCAGGAATAGCCAAAGTCATAATACCAGGAATATCAATAACAAGGACAAGAAAACACACTCTCGGGAACCAGGAACTGTAACCATGACAGGGCAATGAACTAGGGAAATTCAGGGGTTTAAATATCCCTCCTTGGGCTGTGATTGGTCAGGGCTTGGCCTCTGACCCGAGAACGTGCGTATTACGTCAACGTTGTGACGTTACACGCACGTTCAAGTGACCTTTGGAGGCAGAGCTACAAATGGCCATGATTCACTGCTGCACAGGTAAGCAGCCGCGAGCCTGGGGCCGTGACATTACCCCCCACTCGAAAACCGTCCACCGGGCGGGAAGGAGCAGGCTTGTTAGGAAACCCGTTGTGGAATGACCGGACAAGACAAGGAGCGTGGACTCTATCAGCAGCAATCCAAGAGCGTTCCTCAGGTCCATAACCTTTCCAATCCACCAAATAAAACAACACACCCCTAGACACTCTGGAATCCAGTATGGCACGGACCTCAAATTCTTCCTGGTCTCCATCAAACATAGGAGGAGGAGGTACAAACTGCTTGGTGTACCGGTTGCAAGTAAGCGGTTCAATAAAGACACATGGAATGTGTTCGAAATCCACAAAAGTGCAGGAAGGACAAGGGAGTACAAAACAGGATTAATGCGCCGAAGGACTCGGAAAGGACCTATAAAGCGAGGAGTCAGTTTCATGGAAGGTACTTGCAATTTGTGATGACACGTGGAAAGCCAGCCAACTTGATAGACAGGATTGGCACCACGCCGCTTGTCTGCCTGAACTTTAGTACGTCTGGAGGCCGATTGTAAAGCTTTGCGTACCGAAGCCCAAGTGATAGAGGTCAAAAGATAATACAGTGGCGTGATAACCATTATTTATCAAAAAAAGGACTGAGAGTAGAGGACTCGTGAGTTGCATTGTTTCTAGCAAATTCAGCCATGGGCAGGAGTTCTGACCAGTTAGTCTGATTGGCATCAATAAAGCAACGTAAATAAGACTCTAATGCTTGATTGGCTCTCTCCGTCGCCCCATTGGTCTGAGGGTGATACGAAGAGGAAAAATAAAGTTCTATACTGAATTGTTGCAGAAAGCACGCCAAAATCTGGAAATTGGGGACCTCTGTCAGAGACTGTTTTTCGGTATCCCATATAGCCTAAAGATTTCCTTTAAGAATACTTGGACAAGATCCTGGGATGATGGCAGTTTTTTTTTTTGTATTCTTTATTTTTTCTTGCATATAGGTTTAACAGACATGCTCGTGGTACCCCAAAGGCATTCCACTCGCTTATACCAATAACATTAGTAACAGTGGGGTATACAGTGTCACGTGCACTTTTTGTATTTAAAGTGAGAGTAAGTAATAAGAAAACATGAGTACATCGAGTTAATCTTTGTCAAGGTGACCTCCAATGCTTACTAAGCAGTGTGCGTTTACGCTTCCTGCGCATTCTAGACATTATACATGGAAACACACACTAGTCATTGTGCACTTATGCACGCTATCCATGCTTAACATTTAATGTTTTAGAGCTTATATGCATAACAGACATGTGCACAAACATTTTTGGAAAACAAATAGCTTGTCTAGGGAGCTCTGTCAAACAAGGTAAAGTAGAGTAGATTAAATGAAAGTAAAGTATTGTAGAGTAGAGTACCACCAGGCAGATTTCGGCATGTTGGGTCATCGTTTGCAAAAGTCAGGATGTTGACGGCCGTTATGTATTGCCAGTTTGAGTGTGGCCTTACTGACTTAAATGTCCGTGTAGCGGTGAGTGCCGCCAGAGTGTCTGTTGGAGGGGGTGTCTGCGGTGAGTTCCACGGCTTGTGCCCTTCATGTATTCCTTCGTGAGGAGTTGGAGCTGCCGACAGGTCTTGTGGATGCTGGATGCTGTTGCTGGGCATGCTCTTCTTGGACGTGGGGATAAACCCTGCAGATCATCCAGGGTCCGCCGGGTCCCAATGGCCCGTTACATGGCATAGGGCCGGCGCGGCCCCACCACCCGGCCGCGGAGAGAGCACGAGCACAACACCCGCACCCACCCCACGGCCGAGCAACACGACCACACCGACCCCACGCTGCACAGACCTCATTATCCGGGTGTGGGTAGCGGTATCGTAGTGCGTTTATGAGTGGACTGCCCAGTGAGGGTCTGCGGACCCGGTGGCAGGAGGCTGAGGTAAGATGTTCTCAAGTAGGGCACATATTGGGCTTGTCGCTTGAATGGGCGGCAGGTTTGTGGACCGCCGTCTTCTCCTCTTTACCACCTTTGCTGTCGAGGAATGTGCATGGATACAGCTGCGTGGTGTGTGAGGTCTGCCTGTGATTCACCCCCAGCCGTCTGTAAGGTAGTTACATCGCTTTCGGCCATTTTGTTAGGGCCGCGTGGTGGCTGTCGGTGGTCGGCCTTGAGCCGCCCAGGAGTGCCTTGAAGGTGTTTGCTTGCCTGGTGGGGACCGGGATAACCCCCACCGGTCCAAAGGGGGGGGGGGGAACGGGGCCGGTAGGGCTCCTGCCGCATTGTGGGTCTCTTTAGTCGGGGCGGAAAGCGAGGCAGCGGCCGTCCGCTCCACTCTCCCCCCGGGTAGGCCTCAGTCCCCAAGCCCCAGAGCATCTCACTGGGACCCAGAGTCACCCTGTTTCCGGCGCTCTAGCTGCACCAGGACACTCCGAGCTCTTGTTCCACGAGTTTCCAGTGTGTTTCAGACTGAATTAAGTGGGTATTTGCCCAAAATTTGCTGAATTCCTCTGGAGCCGTGGTGACTTGCAGCCTGCTAGCATGGCCGCCCTGCCCCGCCCCCCGATGGCAGTTTTTTGAGAGGTATAAAATGTGCCATCTTGGAGAAACGGTCCACTACCATAAGGATAGTGTTATACCCATTAGAACTCGGGAGATCAACAATGAAATCCATGGCCAGGTGGGTCCACGGAGAGTCTGGTATTGGAAGTGGCTGTAACAACCCAGGAGGTGATTTGTGAGGAACCTTTGACACAGCACAAATTCTACATGCTCCCACAAAATCCTTGACATCACCTCTAAGTGACGGCCACCGAAACTTTCTAGTAATGGCAGAAAGGGTTTTGTGTATACCAGGATGTCCAGCTGTTATGTTATCATGGTATAACCTGAATATCTCAGCTATCTGTGATGGTGAGACAAGCAGTTTATTAGATGGCTTCTCTGCTGGTTGCCTGAGTTTGATCTGCTATTATGGCACAAAGGAGCAGAGAAGACAATTCCAAAACTGTCGTAGCTAAAAGACACTCAGGTAGTATGATAGGAGATGTCTTTTGGTCTGGAAACTCATCAGTATCATACTGTCTAGACAGAGCATCGGCCTTATTATTCTTAGTGACTGGTCTGTAAGTAATAAAAAAATTAAAACATGAAAGGAAAAGTGACCATCTAGCCTGTTTGGAAGACAATCTCGTAGCGTCCCCAATGTAAGCAAGATTCTTATGATCCATGAAAATCAAAGGTGGCTCTTTGGAACCTTCTAAGAGATGCCTCCATTCTTTAAGAGCTAGAATAATGGCCACTAATTCCCTGTTTCCGATGTCGTAGTTTCTTTTAGCAGGAGATAACTTTTTGGAGAATAAATGAGAATGTCATCCAGGTACACCAACACGAATGTGTGGAAGTATTCTCTTAGGACATCATTAATCAGGTCTTAAAATACCGCTGGAGCATTGCACAAACCAAACGGCATAACCCGATACTTATAATGTCCCATTCTGGTATTGAACGCTATCTTCCACTCATGCCCATCCTTAATTCTGACAAAATTATATGCGCTCCTAAGGTCGAGTTTGGTGAACACGCTGGCACCTTTGAGCCTATCAAATAGTTCAGAAATAAGTGGAATGGGGTAAGCATTCTTGATAGTTATTTTATTGAGACCTCTGTGATCTATGCAGAGGCGTAGATTTCCCTCTTTTTTAGAGACAAAGGAAAAACCCAGCCCCAGTTAGAGAGGAGAATCTCTGTATGTGCCCTTTCCTCAGAGAGTCTTTTATATATTCCACCAGGCCCGGACTGGCCATCGGGCAAACCGGGCAAATGCCCGGTGGGCCGCGATGGCCACGGGCCGAGGCCGGGGAGATCCAGCCGGTCTATGCAGGGCCGGCGCTATCCGAGCGCCGGCCCCGCTGTGTTGCATGAAGGGCCGGTGGGGAGATCGAAGATCTCCCTCACCGGCCCACATGCTCTTAAATGCGGCCGCCGGCTGGGAGAGAGAGGGAGGGAGCCAGCCTGGTGAAGCGGACCCGGCGGAGCTCTAACTTGCAGCTCCGCCGGGTTTCTCTCGCGAGATCCGGGCCGTTGCCATGGCAACCGGCCCGGTCTCGCGAGAGTGAACTCTAGCCCGAAGGCTAGAGTTCACTTACCACGAGGACCACCAGGGATGGATGTCAGCGCTCCCCCCCCCCTTCCAGGCTACAGGTAAGAAGGAAAGGGGGGGGGGATATAATCTATTTATTTTTATAAAAAAAAAACAACTCAATATTGGCATTTACCTGCCTCCCCCAATACACAATCCTTGCAAACACACACATCACCCTCACCCAGCACCCTAACACTCACACAGCACCCTAACATTCACCCATCACCCTAACATACTCACACAGCACCCTAACATACTCACACAGCACCCTAACACTCACACAGCACCCTAACATGCTCACACAGCACCCTATCACTCACCCAGCAGACTAACACTCACCCAGCAGACTAACACTCACACAGCACCCTAACATACTCACACAGCACCCTAACACTCACACAGCACCCTATCACTCACCCAGCACCCTAACATACTCACCCAGCACCCTAACATACTCACACAGCACCCTAACATACTCACCCAGCACCCTAACATACTCACCCAGCACCCTAACACTCACACAGCACCCTAACACTCACACAGCACCCTAACATACTCACACAGCAGCCTAACACTCACCCAGCACCCTAACACTCACCCAGCACCCTAACACTCACCCAGCACCCTAACGTACTCACCCAGCACCCTAACGTACTCACCCAGCACCCTAACATACTCACCCAGCACCCTAGCTCAAACAGAACCCTAGCACAAACAGCACCCTAGCTCTCACACAGCACCCTCACTCACATAGCACCCTAACACACACAGAACCCTCACACAGCACCCTAACACACACACATCACCTTCGCACAGCACCCTAACACATAGCACCCACACACAGCGCCCACACACACAGCGCCCTCACACACACATACTGCACCCTCACACACACATACTGCACCCTTCCACACACACAGCACCTTCCCACACACACTATACTCCTCACAAATGCACACTACACCCCTCACACACACAGCAGCCCCCAAACACGCTGCACCACTCACACACACACTCACTAGATCTCCTATACGCACTCCTTCACACACACTAGATCCCCTACACACAGACGCTGCACCACCTATACACACACTACATTTCTGACATACACAATCTGGATACCCTATGCACACACTAGATTCCATTTAAGCAAACACATAGTGTCTCCATAAATGGGATACCGTGAGTATCCCAATTATGGAAACCCCTGAGACAAGTTTCAAGCAAACACAACGCAAGCATGTTATTACATTTGCTTGCACTGTGCAGAACAAATACAGGGCCCTTTTCTCATGCCCTGGAAGAGCATTGAACCAACATGCTCACTTTGAGATGGGGCGTGCTTGTCATTGGGGATGACAAAACACACCCTATCTGGCCCCGCCCCCTTTTCAGTGGGCCGCTGTGAATAAAAAATGCCCGGGCCGAATTTTTTCCCCAGTCCGGCCCTGTATTCCACTAAACAGATAGTTTCTTTAGGAGATAGTGCATATACTTCTCCTTTTGGAGGCATGGTTCCGGGCAAAATGTTGATAGAACAGTCATAAGACCGATGAGGTGGTAAAGTCTCTGACTGTACTTTATTGAATACATCTTTTACTTCCAGATACTGAGGTGGGATCTATGTTGACAAGGGAGGTGCAGTAGGTACATTGATACTAGTGCCAATACATTGTGGCATAAGGCAATTTCAATGACCCTTGCGATCCTCTCCCCATCCCACTAGCTCCCCTACGTGAGGGTTGTGTTTCTGGAGCCCATTGTGTTATGGTACTTTTTGAAAGTAAACCAAAATGTTCAAATGTCTATCTGTTCCTGTCCAAATCAATAAAATTAAATTGCGTATATACGCTGAAGTAATTAAGTCTGACACACGAGGTTCAGGTTAAAATAACTTCGAGAAAGTTTATTGGCAAGTGAGTAAAAAGCGGGCGCGCAGGCCCTTTTAAGAGGCATTTTGCGTCATCATTGATTATTAGAATATCAGCAAATAAACATCATCAATTGGATTAATTGTTAAGTGACGGGGTTAGTGTCTTACCTATTGGTTCGTAAAATAAAGAGGTTAGTCCCGTGCCCACCCATCAGAGGTGGGATTATTCTGGACACGGGTGGGGGACAAGGGGGTCCTAAGCGTCATTTTACACGGTCAATGATATCAGGCTTTATGTCCAGGTGCAAGGTCTCTTATGAATAGAACATTTCATTACTACTGTGTTCTGTGGCCTTCAAACTGTACTATCTTACAAGCTCTAAGGAGTAGCCAGTAAGTCTTAAGGAGTAGCCAGCACCTCCTGGTACTTGTCCTTGAAGGAAACACGGTCTTTGTCTACTGTATTAATTGGGTTGAGAAGTTCAGTCACGTAATGTAGTTTTAAAATGAACAAGTTAAGTCATGAGGACAAAATGGAGGATTGAAGAAGTCAGGTTAGGAGGACAAAATGGAGGACGAAGTCACAGTATAAAGTTAAAATGGAGTTAGTACAATAATTCAATACAAGTACAATAAAGATTTTTAATAATTCCACATCAGTCCCCCCTATGAAATGTTAGATTCTAAGAGATAAACTTTATTATGTTAGTATCAGAAGACGTGTTAACCCAAAGGCACAGAAACCCCGTGGCCGCTAGCTAGGTGTTAATGCAAAGTGCAAGGCTGTCCCTAGATCTGACCCTAATAGGCTAACCATCCGTCAGTATGGCTCTCGAACGCTTCACTCCCAAGGGTATCCCATGGCAGCTAACCCACCACTTCTCCGCATGGGGCCTTTACCATTCACTGACAGATGCTGTCCCTGAGCTAGTCCCTTCCTAGAATTCCTGCACTTTATCAACAAAGGGGATAATTTGCAGCGGCAGACAGGGTGAGTTGATGTCTTGGAATTCTTGGTCATCAACTTCGAGATGGGTCAAAGTGGGTGTTGCTTGGTCAACAGTCTTCATGAGGGATTTTCTCAGACATGGGAGGACACAACAAAAGAGAAGAGCAAAGATAAAAAGAAAAATTAGTATAGCCATACCAATCTGCATTAAAGCCTTTTGCCATCCTGTCATCCAACCAAACCATCTTTCCCAGGGATCCTTTATCCCAGAATTCCTTTTTAACTCTTCAGACAGGTCATTTAACTTTTCTATAGCTAGTGTGACTTTACCATTAGGGCCTGTGTTTTCTGGGATGTAGGTACAACATGTCATAGTGTCGGGCAAAATCTTACAAACCCCTCCTTTTTCGGCTAAGATCATATCTAGGGCCATTCTATTCTGGAAAGTCATTTGGGATGTGGCCTGCAACTGTTCGGCCAACCCCTGGAGGGCGTCTCTGGTGTAATTGACAAAACGCTGTTGATTATAATAAATGTAATTTATCCAATTTAGATTCTTGTTTGCGGTAACTATGGTAAAAATTGATTCAAATCCTGCAGCAACTTCATCCCTAGCTTTAAACTCATTGGGCACCCCCCTGGGCACTCCAATGGCATCAATGTATACATGAGGATCAAAACTTCCTTTCACTGGGGCGTCACGTTTAACCTTAGTGTGGCTGAACTCATGGGTGTTGAGGTGTGTGTCAGAAATAATATGTATAGGCATAATGGCCTTAGTCAACGTACACTCTCCCCACCATTCCGTGTCCATTCTGGATCTTAGCTGTAAATCCCCACACAACCAATAAATGTCCCCTAGTGACCTAGTGTGATGTTGCAGCAAACGTACAGGGACAGTTCTGTATGTAGCACAATAGCCTTTGGAAAAGTTACCTACAAATTTACCAATACCATCGTACATGGCATAGCAAGTGTAATTACCTTTATATACGGTAATACCATCAGGGGGTTTGACATCTTTGGCTAGAAGAGGATACTCCTTTGTCCATGCAATACATATGGACCTGTTAAAATTATAGTGATAGGCAAAAAGGCTTAAAACACATTCTTCTATATCTACGGGTAGGATTAAAGGTACGGTACCCAGGTGAGGCCGGGCACCTCCACACACATAACATGCGGTTCTATTATGCTTATTAGCATTATATTTCATCCATTCTAACCATAAATTTACATCATTAAAACCTGTTTCAGCGGCCATGGTATCTTCAAAAGTGGGGTTAGCAATGGCCATCATGTCTTGAAAGGTCTGGATATGAGGTTTTAATGGGTTAGGGACCATATGGGTGGCCCCTTGCCACTCAGAAGAGTTGCACATATCTTTTAGGTAGAAATGCCCTAACTTTTTATAGGAACCCTTTTTCCAATACATTCCCATCACATATTGGTCTGCATCTGTTGGGCTTGGATGCTCAATATTAAGAATTAATTTCATTGGTGTACTCCCTCCAGGCTTTCTTAAAGTCATTCTCTGGAGAAGCGATCTACCATGATCATCTACTTTAGCTACGGCACTTTTTGGTTTGTAACCCCAGGCAGGCCCGGCATTCCATCCCGCCGCCCCCCAATGGTCACAATTGTGCCCCCATTGTTTGTCAACTACACAAACATATGGGTCTTTCGAATGAGGGATATCTCTATAGATGCTCTGGATTTGTGGTGTGGGAAATGGGCATTCTACAATATCACAGTAGTCAAAGGTATAAGTAGCCACCTGGGTGCATGATGAATTATACCAGAAGGTGTACCCACTAATGTCTTTGGTAATGGCTACTTGTTGGGCCTTCATAAGGCTAATTAAGGAGAAGATGTACCAGAGATACATGTTTGTGCGATATTCGCTTCCTCTGGGGCAGGAGATTTCTTGCAGTGGGAAGCGTGGATCCAATTTGGCCTACCGGCCAATTTGACGGAGGTTGCGGTAATCAGGAGAACTTGGAATGGACCGTCAAATCTCGGTTCTAGGGTATTTTTCCGCACAAACTTCTTAACCAGGACCCAATCTCCGGGGAGTAGGTTATGGGAACCTGTATCCAATTCGGGATCTGGAATTGAAGAGAAAACTTGGGCATGTATTTTGTTTAGGACATTTGCAAGTTCAGTTACATAGTCTACTAAAACATCTGATTGGAGTTGCAACTGCTGCGGATAATAACAACCTAGTCTGGGTGCTGTCCCAAATAGAACCTCATATGGGGACAGTGAATGCTTCCCTCTAGGTGTGTGCCTAACACTGAATAGAGCTATTGGTAGGCTTTCTGGCCAGGGCATCTTTGTTTCTTGTGACATTTTTAACATTCTGGTTTTTAGAGTGCCATTCATGCGCTCCACTTTACCACTACTTTGTGGGTGGTAAGGGGTATGGAAGGCTAGAGTCACCCCTAGAGCAGTCCAAATTTCTTTAGTCACAGTTGCTGTAAAGGCTGGGCCTTGATCACTCTCAATAACTTCTGGGAGTCCGAATCTACATACAATATCTGTAAGTAGGCGCTTTGCGGTTGTTTTTGCAGTGATATTGGCCACTGGGTATGCCTCTGGCCATCCTGAGAACATGTCCACTATGACTAGTGCATATTCATGGGGCCCACTCTTGGGCATTTGGATGTGGTCAATTTGAATTCGTTGGAAGGGGTACATGGGCTTTGCCAGGTGTTTCGCAGGCACCTTAATTGGTCTTCCTGGATTGCATTTTGCACAAATGACACAGGCCTTGCAGAAGCTATTGATCAATGTTGTGATTCCGGGTGCTTCATAATACTTCTGTATGAGGGCGGCCATCAATTCTTTTGACAGGTGTGCAGGCCCATGTGCCCATTGGACAACTGCTGGATACAAATTTCTGGGAAGACAAAATTTGAAGTTGTTGTAATATATTCCGTCCTTTTGGACAGCTCCTTTCTTTTTCCATTTCTGGATTTCCTCAGGAGTGACTGCAGCTTGCTGTTCTTGTAAAATTCGCAAATCAGTAGGAAGAGTTTGCAGGGCAAAAATAGGGACTTCTTCTTCTTCTTCTTCTTCTTGTCCGGACACTTCTTCATCCACTTCCTGCAGATCCCTGGCCGCTAACTTAGCAGCTTGATCAGCCAAATGGTTGCCCTTTGCTTCATCTGTATCCAATTTCCCATGGGCCTTAACTTTCAAAACGGCCACTTCTTTGGGGAGTAGGAGGGCATCCATTAGCTCCTTGATTGCAGTGCTGTGTTTGACTGGTGTACCGGCGGTGGTAAGAAATCCTCTAGTCTTCCAAATTAGGCCGAAGTCATGTGCCACACCCAGGGCATATCTTGAATCTGTATAGATGTTGGCACGTTTTCCTTCGGATATTTTGCATGCTGAAGTCAGAGCCTGTAATTCAGCTTCTTGCGCAGACATTGCTGGCGGTAAGGATGATGATTTAATGACTTCATCTGTTGTGGTTACGGCATATCCTGTGTGATATGTTCCACCTTCATCGGCATATCTCGATCCGTCCACAAACAGGGTAAAATCCGGATCTGGTAATGGGTTCTCATGCACAGTTGGTAAGTGCACTGTTTCCATTTTCATCTGTTCAAAACAGTCATGAGGTGTTTCTGGGTCATAATCATTCTTTATGACCAGATCTTGAAATTCCTTTTCCAGGAAATGGCGTGGCCATGCTTCTAGGAGGTCAGTTGTTGGGTATTTGACAATACCACTTTCCTGTAGCTGTTCTTCATTCATGGTGGCCCATAGTTTTGCCATGGGCCCAAGATCATTCCATGACCTTGTCTTCAGCTTGGTAACAGGAATATGTGGGATAGCAGTATCCCAATGACGGTAAAGGTAGTTAAGTTGTTGAGGTAGCTGGATCAAGACCATACTATTGCCGTCAGAGTCACAATAGAAGTCTTGTGCAGTAAGCTTTACATCGGTCCGGTGGTAAAGCTCATCTTCATAGCAAGGTTCAGGAGTAATGTTCGGTTTGTACCACATGGTACAGAAGGCGTGATCTGGGCCCTCACAGAGAGGTTTTTCGCCTTCATAAAATGTCAAATGTGGATGCATGACTTTCTTGATACATCCACAGAGCAGGTGAATGTAGGTTTCATCCGTGATAAATCCATAATAGATACCCCCCTCAGGGAGTGGAAGAAGAGTGGACGGATTAAGCACTTGACATCTTTGTATGGAAATGTTGTCAGGCAAAAGAAGATGACACTGTAAGCGCAGATGTCTGGCTGGAGACACGTGCTTGAGCTGGACTTGGTTGATGATGGCAGAAATGTCATGAGGGGCCAAAACAACCAGAGGGTGGCCAAGGACCAGGTCTGAGGTTCTTTCTATGAGTTCTCTTGCAGCAAAAACAGCCCTGAGACAGGAAGGAGTCCCTCTGGCCACAATGTCCAGTTGACATGAGAAATATCCAATAGGCCTCTGGCGGCCTCTTGAGTCATTAGTTTGGGTGAGGACTCCTGTAGCATGGCCTTGTCTTTCAGAGACGAATAATTTGAAAGGTTTGGAGTAGTCAGGTAGGCCCAAGGCAGGAGCTGAAGCAATGGCACGTTTTAAAGCATCGAAATTGTCCAGGGCGTCATTGGTCAGACAAAACGGGTCAGACTTAAGAGCGTCATAGAGAGGTTGCATAAGCAGAGAGGCTTCTGGGATCCATGCTCTGCAGTAGGAAATGAGGCCTAGGAAGGCATGAAGAGACTTTGAAGTCCTTGGAGGTGGAATGTCCAGAACAGCTCTTACCCGGTCCCGAGTAAGATGTCTGGTACCTTGAGATAGGCAATGTCCAAGGAAGATCACTGAAGATTGACAGAATTGTAGCTTGATGAGTGAAGCTTTGCATCCCTGTTCTGCCAAATAGGAAAGAAGACTGATTGAACACCTTTCAGTAGTGGGAATATCATCTCCACACAGCAGTAGATCATCCACATACTGAAGCAGGACAACTTCTGGGTGCTCAGCTTGCCATGGGTCAAGGATGGTGCCCATGGCCTTTGCAAATTGACTTGGGGAATTTTGTGCCCCTTGGGGCATGACAGTCCAGGTATACTGCTGCATCTCATGAGTGAAAGCAAACAGGTATTGACAGGATGGGTCCAGTGGGACACTGAAAAAGGCATTAGCCAGGTCAATAACTGTGAAGAATTTTGCAGATGGTGGGACTCCAGAGAGCAGAGTGTGAGGATTTGGTACAAGAGGGGTGTCCAGGACGGTAGCTTCATTAACGGCACGGAGATCCTGGACCATCCTGTATTTTTCCGGCTCACCCTTTGGAGTTTTCTTTTTCACAGGAAATAACGGGGTGTTGCATTCAGATTTACATTTGACAAGGGCACCCTTCTCCAAGAGTGCCTTGATGTGGACAGAAATTGCAGCAGACTGTGCTGGTTTTAATGGATATTGTGGTTTCCTTGGTAACTTAGCTCCTGAAATAAGCTTTACCACCACAGGGGGAACATTTAGGTGACCTATGTCCTCTGGGCCTGAGGACCATAACTTAGCGGGCACCTGTGTTTTTAATTCCTCTGGGAAATTGGACCTTAATTCTGCTGCCTCCTCACGGGGCTTTTCTAAATGCAGCATCAGAGGCAAAGAGCATAGGGCTGAAGTGTCTGATACAGACAGAGGTGTAAACATTTCTACCTGCCCATCCGGGGTAAAGGTGATGGATGCTTGCAGGCGTGAGAGAACATCAGCACCTAACAGGTTAATGGGGCATGTGGAGGATACTACAAAGCGAGCAAGCAGGCTAGAGCCAACTCGTAGTGGAGTTGTTAAAGGGCTACGTCTTGGCTGGCCATCCACTCCAACACAAGAGACATCAATACTGGACAGGAAGGATGGGTCTGGCAGGTCTTGTTCTCGTAGAACACTACGGGCTGCACCTGTGTCAACTAGAAATGTAGTAGGATGGTCTTCAATGGGCAAAGTCACTGTGGCAAGTGGCCCTCCCTTATCCCCTATAGACGCTGCCATTATAGGGGTTACAGACACAGGCTTGCCAGTTTCCTAATCATCCGGTTCTTCAATAATTGGAATCTTTTTCTCGGTCTTGGGGCCTGGGGCAGGCTTAGAGAACTTTCTGGGTGCCCCGGGTTCCTTTTTAGGTTCCGGACAATCACTTCTGTAGTGTCCCTGAGCCCCACAATTAAAACAAGTTACATCCTCTAACCTGGCACCCTTGGTGCCAGAGGTGATGGGGGTAGCGCGGGCCACCATGAGTGGAGCTGGATTGGGTCTTCTTGGGGTCTGAACAGATTCCAGACCTCTAGCAACTAAAAGCAGGGTATCCAGGGGAACAACCTTGTATTCAGGACGTGCAGCAATGATTCCTTTGCGTATAGAGTCTTTAACACCTTGGACAAACGCACCTGACAGCATTTGTGAATGAATCTTATCTGTAAGATCAAACCCCAAATCTGTGAACATTTGATACAGTCTTGCATGAAACCTTTCCACTGATTCTCCTTTATCTTGAATAACATCAGTAAGGCCAGCAGCCTGATCCGCAAGTTTGTCCTTAGCCCATTCTCTTAATTGGGTGCAAAAAGTTACTCCAGAGGGGTAATCAACATCACTGCTGAGCAGATCTGTACTGAGGTGTCGGGCCATGCTTGGCCAATACGCATCCCCTGCTTTTATAGCACAAATGCTCAGTAGATCACGCCATGCTGCGGAATAAGTTTTTTGAATTTGAACTATCCCTCGGTAGAAGGGCATAGGCTGTTTTTCTGGGTCAGGGAGTGATTTCATTAGAGCACTAGCTTGAGTGGGGTTAAAAGCAACATATTTAGGAGGGGCCTGTTCTCCCCGACCCTTGTGGCCAAAGGGGTCATCGATAGAACGATGAGTTGGGGCTCCCGCGGCAAGTTCCGATGAGACGTGGGACACCCTGTCCATCTCGTCATCATCGAATTCTATGATATTGGCTCTTTTGCGTGGTGCAGGGCCTGAATGAGGTGAAAGGATCGGTGGTTGGGAACGAGCCCCAGATGCAGGGGTGGCTAGCGAGTCATAACCTGGGGATAGGTAGTCACCGGGAATTACCGGCATCAGGGCCGAACTGGGGGCCGCCATATTGGTGGCCGGAGAAGGTATTACATTAGGGTTAAGGGAAGAAGTGGCGGCCATGTTGGAAGAGGGCACATCCGGGGCAGACTGTGCCGGACTGGGCATGACCGGAACCTGGGGCGTGGCTTGGGGAGTGGGGAGTGGATATCCGGGATAGGGCAGGGCCATGGGATATGGGAAGGGGTAGGGCCAGGCTGGGGAGGGGAAGGAGGTGGGGTATTGAGCTGGGGTGGAGATGGGAGGGAACGGAGAGGGATTGGTAGGGGTGGGTGTAGAGGGAGGAGCCGGGGCAAGGGCGGAGGAGGTGGTTAGTTGGGTGGAAGAAGAGAGGAGGGGGTCATGAACAGAGAGAGAGTGTAGGGCAGGAATGGCAGATGAAATGTTAGGGGAAGGTATAGCAGGTAGCGTAGGGATGGATGAGGATGATGGGAATGTTAAAGATGGGGCAGGGGAAAAGAAAGATCCATCAGAATTCAAGACCGGGCAGACAGGGGAGGTGATGGGGTGGGTATTGGGAGTGGGGAACATAGTCAGCTGGCTATCACTAGTTGCTGACTGAACCTTGGGGATAGACATTCCCTGGGCGCCGGTTTTGGGCGCTGGCTGAGGATAGACCCCAGTAACACAATTATTATGATACACAAACAATTTCACACCTTTGTGATTTATCTCTTCCTCAACCCAACCTTCTAGCTGAATAGCCTTCGCTACTCTATACCATGCTTCAGCAGTCTTTAATAAACCATTATCTGTAAGTTTGCCTTTCTTTTCTGTCAGTAACCTACGCCAACTTTCTGGTTGCAATCTTCCACATGTCGGTACAGCAATTCTACATACTTTTGCAATCTTTTCAACACCTTTAACCATTTCCTCACCCTCTCTGTCTTCGACTAAATCACATGCTAACCAGCCCTTACTGGGCTTGCTTAAATCCTGTCCCATAATCCCTTTACCCCTATACCAGTGTCCTAGATATAGGGAGAGAGAAGGAAAACTGAACAAGAACGTCTACAATGCTCGACTGCCACCCGAGAATCGTGGGATTTTCTCAGGTGCGTCTTCCCAAAACGTAGACTAGTCACTGAATCCGCCTACCCGGGGTGGTAGACACGGATTGGAGCGAGGTGAGAAGTGTGTGACCAATCACTTCTCTTTCAAGAGAAATGGGAGTGGATAGTATAATAATATAGGAAGTTTAGAAAAGATGAAAGGCAAGGAAAAATCCTTAGAGACAGACACAGGAGTTCATGAGACTCCTAATAAAACAGACAAGACAACAATACAATTGAAATACAGTGCATGCATTACAGTTCAAATAAAATCAACAATAATCCCTTTCCTTCTACATGTGCTTACTCCAAAGTCACCTTTCTCAACCTCGTAGTGTCCCCGCTCGGAGAACGACTTTCATAAGTCTCACTACCAGTGGCCAAGGATAACAGCTAACACCGGTCCGAAATCCTTTCCAGCCTCCCTCTCCTCTGCAGTCCACAAGAATGTGGCCACGTCTATCCTCACTCCCGTAGTGCCCCTATAAATCCCACTTTATAAGTCTCACTACTACGTGATGCGAAAAACAAGCAATACCTGCCTGAATTCCCCCAGGAAACAAAGTCCCCTGCCACAAGGCTAAGTCTCCTACCACAATTAAATAATCGGTGGGCCCTCAGCTCAACTAGAGCCGAAGGGTCCGGGTCAGGACGTCCCCAACTCAACTAGAGCTGGATGGTCCGGGTCAGGACGTCCCCAACTCAACCAGAGCTGGATAGTCCGAACGCGCACAGTGAAGCTAGCTAGGCTATCAAAGTGACACAAAACGGGATCACAGGGAAACTGTGATTCTACACAGATCCCACAGTTCCACAAAACTTCTTTTTCCTTACAGCCACAGCCACGAGGCTCCTAAAAGAAGTAAACAGGCAAAGAAGACCCCCCAGGAACACATCCACGGGTCAACCCCTCTTTTTCCTTACAACCACAGCACCGTGGTTCCTAAAAGAGGTAAAACAGGCAACAGAAGACCCCCCAGGAACACATCCACGGGTCAACCCCCCTTTATCCCAAAAGGGGTAAAATACAAACAGACAGACACACTGAAGACCCAGGCAAGTCCCCTCAGGTCCACCCCCCTTTATCCCAAAAAGGGGAAAACAAGCAAGACAGAACCCCAGGCAAATCCCCTGCAGGTCCACCCCCCCTTTATCTCAAAATGGGGAAACAGGCATACAATTCAAACACACCCAGGCAACAGATAGACTAAAATGCAGGTAAACAAATGAGTAACGAGACACCGGGCAAGATATTACCTGTCTTTGATGTCCTCCCGGAAAGCAGTCACAGACACGTGGACGGGTCAATCAAAGGGGCCGGAACATACCGGTGGCTCTGCAGAAGTCTCTACCGTGTACTTGGAGGTGATCAGTCTCCCTTCCTTCCCCCTGGATTCCTCCGTCCACCCTTGTCTTCCTTAGGACGGCTCGCCGGCCGGACATAGCCCGATGCCCCACGTTGGGCGCCAAGTTGTTATGGTACTTTTTGAAAGTAAACCAAAATGTTCAAATGTCTATCTGTTCCTGTCCAAATCAATAAAATTAAATTGCGTATATACGCTGAAGTAATTAAGTCTGACACACGAGGTTCAGGTTAAAATAACTTCGAGAAAGTTTATTGGCAAGTGAGTAAAAAGCGGGCGCGCAGGCCCTTTTAAGAGGCATTTTGCGTCATCATTGATTATTAGAATATCAGCAAATAAACATCATCAATTGGATTAATTGTTAAGTGACGGGGTTAGTGTCTTACCTATTGGTTCGTAAAATAAAGAGGTTAGTCCCGTGCCCACCCATCAGAGGTGGGATTATTCTGGACACGGGTGGGGGACAAGGGGGTCCTAAGCGTCATTTTACACGGTCAATGATATCAGGCTTTATGTCCAGGTGCAAGGTCTCTTATGAATAGAACATTTCATTACTACTGTGTTCTGTGGCCTTCAAACTGTACTATCTTACAAGCTCTAAGGAGTAGCCAGTAAGTCTTAAGGAGTAGCCAGCACCTCCTGGTACTTGTCCTTGAAGGAAACACGGTCTTTGTCTACTGTATTAATTGGGTTGAGAAGTTCAGTCACGTAATGTAGTTTTAAAATGAACAAGTTAAGTCATGAGGACAAAATGGAGGATTGAAGAAGTCAGGTTAGGAGGACAAAATGGAGGACGAAGTCACAGTATAAAGTTAAAATGGAGTTAGTACAATAATTCAATACAAGTACAATAAAGATTTTTAATAATTCCACATCAATTGCACCAAGAGGAGAGTAAAAACACCTTTGCCATGTGATTGAAAGGGGAGAGGTGGGGCAGTCACCTAAACAGAAACACACACATGCACTTTACACTTATAAAGCTAGTAGACAGGGGCTGAGTAATGGAACAGGGCTGTAGTGCAGGGTATAAGTTGTAATTGGGGGCTTAGGAAATGAAGTGGACGGATAGGGGCTGAAGTAGGTTGATGGCTACAATTTGGAAAAGGATATTCTTTTAGGGATTCAGGGTTTCTTTGCTGTTGTAAACAGCAACCCTTCCTTTTTCAGTGTCTGTGTTTTCAGTTGAGATTAACGATCAGCTCCTTCAGTATGTTGCCACGGTTACTTACCTGAGAATAGTAATCAATCCTGCTGCTAATCAGTGCAGCCTATTTAAGCAGCAAATCCCAGTACCTCCTTGCCCTTGGTTTCCTGTTCCCCAGAAGTCTCCTTGTTCCTGTGTTTCCTGTTTGTTCCTGGTTCCTGACTCTGGCCTTGTTCCTGACTCCGCTGCTCTCCATTCTCCTGATCCTGGCTCGTCTGACAACCAGCTCTGGTGACTGACCCCTGCTTGCCTCCTGGACTTTGCTTTTGGTTATTTCTTTATTTGTTATTTATTAATAAAGGTGTTTTTGCATCTAGTTCTGTCTCTGTCTTGTTCCTGGTCCTTAACATAGGGAATGTGTGACAAATAAGACACAAACACAAGTGTATAATAAAATGTATTGTCAATATTGATTTAGGATACAGTTACAGATTTAAAAAGGATATACACAATACACATTATAACCACATCCAGTCCAAAACCAAAAGATACATAGTAAAAGGGCAATACTTAGAGATTTAAATGAAGATCTTCCCCTTGCGCCTTTATCTTGGGTAGTCTGAGACAGTCTCTCTCAGTTCACCATGGCACCTGTGAAGAAAGAGTGAAAGAGAGGAGAGGAGCCCAACCTCCTTGACTGTTCTTTTAACCTCCCTGGCGGTATGATTATGTCAGGAATTTTGTACCAAAAGCGGTACCATTTTTTTGCATGGAAATTTGGTGTTATGTATTGTAGGCCAGTAATTACTTTCTTAAACCTGGCCAAAAGTACTCTCAGATGTGATAAAGTTCGAAACATAAAATCATGAATTATAATCTAATAAATAATATAATTTTATTCAATAATGTAATAAATAATGAAATTTGTCAAACAAAGAAAATTCAGTAAACATCCTGGGTGTGGTAAATTTTGAAACATGGGACTGCACATAGACCGACATCACAATCAGGGCAATGGAATCTGGTTTCCTTTCGGATTTTTTTTCCATTGCTATCTCGCTTTGAGCAGAAAACTACACACATCCTTGTAGGTGCTGCCTTTTTTGCGGTTGGCGGGATGTAATCCATAAAGTGACGACCAGTCAGGCGTTCTGGGTTGACAACGTCAACAGCACGACGTCCAGATCTGTTCACGGCCACTGATGCCGTTTGGTAGTTCACAAAAATCCGCTCCGCCACCTTCCAGATAAAGTCAGAATGAACCAGAGGCATGTCACTCTTTCCTCTGTGCAGTATATAGGCATTCCAGAGGCATTGTTCCAGTAGATGCCTGAAGATTTTTTTGTAATATTTTTTGTTGTTGTTTCCGCATAGCCGGATAAAATGTCATCGCCTGATCAGCTCTATCGACTCCTCCCATGGTGTTGTTGTAGTCAATCACAAGTTGTGGCTTCATGACATCTTTCCCACCTCTTGTGTGGACCATGGCAGTGGAGGTGTTATGCACTGTACTCATTAGGCATACGTCTTTTTTGTCACGCCAACGCATTGCCATCATCTTTCCTTTCTGCCAGGCAACCATTTCTCCTGTTTTCAGTTTTTTCATGGCAAACATAGATGGCAGGTCACGTCGGTTGGCCCTAACGGTTCCATATCCATCAGTCTTGTGTTTTATCAGAAACTCGTACAGCTCAGGCGATGTGTAAAAGTTGTCCGTTGTCACACAATACCCCTGATTCAGCAATGGCTCAAGCAGTGTAAGGACTGATGATGTTGCCATCCCATAGCCGCTGTACCTGGGGTTGAATTGTGTTCCTTTACCGGTGTATATGACGGAATTCCATATATAGCCAGTGGCAGACTCGCAGAGCATATAGGATTTTATTCCAAACCGTGCTCTCTTGGATGCGATGTATTGAATCCAGCTGAGGCGTCCCTTGTAAGCCATCAGACTTTCATCAATGCTGATGTCTCTATCTGGCACATAGGCCTGCTGGAAATTTTTTAGGATCATTTGGTATACTTCCCAGATCTTCTTGAGTTTTGGCGCTGGATGTGTGGCTTCGTCAAATTCCTCGTTGTTGGTGAAGTGCAAATTCTTCATTATGAGGGAAAATCGGTACTCGGACATGATGGTGCCAAAAAATGGGGTTGCCAGCCATTTATTGGTAGTACAGTACCATTTCTGCTGGGGTTTCCCCACCACCCCCCTGAAGAAGTATTAGCCCCAGAAACTTCCAGATGTCCTCTTTAGTCACCGGTTTCCATTTTCTGTTCCTGGAAAACTTGCTATGCAGAGTAGCTGATTACTGCTCGTTGTAGCGATTTGTCTCCGTGACAATCTTTTCAATGACGTCATCTGTGAGAAATAATTTTAGGTATGCCAAAGGATCATTGTGCTCAACGTCTACCTTCATCCCAGGTGATCCAGTAAACGGAAATCTTGGCGGCGGTACCTCATCCATACCGCAATCAATAAGGCACCAAGTGCGCACATCACTGAGCTCGGGTGCAGAATCGACGCTGTCGCCACTTCTCTGGTCACTGTCAGAGTCGGATGACGAATCTTGCCACGAATCGCTATCGCAGTCGCTCAATTCTGCGAGGGGCTCTGTGTCGCTGCCGCTGTCACTCATCTGATCCAAACCCGCTTTGGAGATGCTAAAGTGACGCTTTGATGCCATGGTAAAAAATATTTTATTTTATGGGCAGAAATTACAGCAAAAAGGGCAGGCAGGGCAGTGTAGGATGATCTGAGGTGATACTGTGTCAAATCTGAGGTGATACAATGTAATCTGACAGGATTTCACTGTATCACCTAACTTTATGTGTGTGTCACTTTTATACTTTTGAATTACCCACCCAGTTCCGCCCCCATGAGCCTCTGCGGCTCACAGAGACGGAACCAGGAGGGCAGATGGAGGCATCCGCCGGGGCTCTCACCGGCAATCACAGCGGGGACATCGCTGGATCGCAAGGAGAAGGTAAGGAGACTCAGAGTTATCTACCCCGAGCGTGACTCGGGGTTACCGCTTCTGGCAGCGAAAATTAACCCCGAGTCACGCTCGGGAATACCACTAGCCTGGTTAAAGACTGATTCTTGCAGTCATTAACTACAAGTCCCAGAATCCCTGTGAAGAAAGAGAGAAAGAGAGGAGAGGAGCCCAACCTCCTTGACTGTTCTTTTAAAGACTGATTCTTGCAGCCATTAACTACAAGTCCCAGAATCCCTTTTCCATCCCAAAAGTGGTTTATCCAGCCCCTTTTTCCAGAGAGTTCTGCCTTTACACAAGTCTTTCCCTTTGGTCTCTTCCCTCCAGCTATACTGTAATGTTGTGTAAGACATGGGTCATCAACCTGGTCCTTACCGCCCACTAGTGGGCGCTTCAGAATTCCAGGTGTGCGGTAGGGGTTTCGGCGGCACAACGAGCTAAAATGCTAGCTAATCCTCCTTTTGAGAGAGTGGGCAGGTGGGCACGAATGCGCACATGAAAGTGCGAACATGCGCAAACTCGTGCAAACACGAGAATGCTGCATGCGAACAAGCGAACACAAGTAAATGTGTAACACATGGGAAGAGGAAGGGGAGGAGTGGACGCTGATGCACGATAGCAGGGACAGGCAGAAGCAGGCAGAAGTGGAGCAGAGCAGTTGTAAAATAGGAGAAAGAAAAGTTATAGGCAGGACAAGGAGAGAATTGTTGTTGGCTAATAATAATAAGTGGGCTAACTAGCTCAGCCTTACTTTTGTACATTGCCATAAGGAAGGTAAAATAAAAGCATTAAAAAAGGAGATAAAAAAGGGAAGAAAAATAGAAAAAGGGGGATATAATAAAGGAGGAGAGTACTTGTAAAAAATGAGAAAGAAGGAGCAGATTACTTGTAGAATAGGAGAAAGAAGGAGCAGAGTATTTGTAGAATAGGAGAAAGAAGGAGCAGAGTATTTGTAGAATAGGAGAAAGAAGGAGCAGAGTACTTGTAAAAAGGAGAAAGAAGGCGCAGAGTACTTGTAGAATAGGAGAAAGAGGGGGCAGAGTACTTGTAAAAAAGGGAGAAAGAAAGAGCAGAGTACTTATAAAAAGGAGAAAGAATGAGGAGAGTACTTGTAAAAAAGGAGAAAGAAGGAAAATAAAAAATATAAAAAAGGAAAAGGAGAGAATTGTTGTTGGCTAATAATAGTAAGTGGGCTACCTAGCTCAGCCTTTCTGCTGGGCATTGCTATAAGGAAATAAAAAAAAAAGGGGAAAACAAGTGTGGGGGGGGGAGTTTAGGAGGGAGAGGAGGGGTATCTGAGGCTATCTGTGTGTGTGTGAGGGTAAATATGTTTATTTTAATATGATTTTTTTGTGTGTAAATAAAAAAAAAATGTTATATCCCCCCCTTCTTACCTTTAGCCTGGGATGGGGAGGGGGGGGGGAGTGGGCGTGTTGCCATCCATCCCTGGTGGTCTAAGTGGTAAGAGTGAACTCTAGCCTGCAGTGCTAGAGTTCACTCTCACGAGATCTGAGCATTGCCGTGGTAACCGCGGCAATGCTCAGATCTTGCAAGAGGAAACCGGCGGAGCTGCTGGCTAGAGCTCCCCGGGTCCTCTCCTGCCTGCCTCCCTCCCTCCCCAGCCCGTAGCCGCATATTAGTGCCTCTGGGCCAGTGAGGGAGACCTTTGATCTCGGATAGCCCTGGCTCTGTAGGGGGGCCGACAGGGGAGATCTTGTGATCTCCCCTACTGGCCTAGGCCCACGGCAGTCCGGGCCTGCAGAGAGTTACATACAATGTTTTACATATCAATTTCTTACATTACCTTAGGCCAGGGAGGGGTGGGTAGGAGCCAGCAGTCAGTGGAGTCGGCCGGCTTCTCCTGATGATGTCAGGAGGAGGGGGCGTGACTTCCTCAGCTCTTCTCTCAGACTCCCCAGCGGTCCTGGGAGAAGAAGAGCAGTGAAAGTCACGCCCCCTTCACTGACTGCTGGCTTGCTGCAGGGAGAGAGGTAAATTGAAAAATCACAGTCTCCAACCAGAGGCAGCGGATTCGGATTTTCGTTTTTTTTGCTGGATGCGGACGGCCCTGGATAGCAATTGCAATTTTATTAAAGACACGGAGGCTCATATTATGCATAAATCTTTCTTTATTTCCTCAGCAGCAAAGATAGAGGAATATAAATATTATCAAAATGAAAGAAAAAACTGTATGGGTACACAGGCAACCAATCACATAACAGAGGAAGTGACTATATAAAGTCTGTGTCTCCCACAACCCCCCTCTTTCTTTGCTGCTTCCTCAGACCAGCTAAGTATCTTACTGTTGCTCTGGATGTTTTCATCATTATTGTTATTTTGCATGTTTTGTTTTTTATTGCTGTTAATTGACTGTGTTTGCAATTGTTGTGGATATCAGAATGTTGATCTTTGTTATATTCAGAGGAAGCCCAAATTGTTGTTACAAGTGCACTTGGAGAAGCAAGAATAAGACACCAGACACCTGTTGGTATTCAAAATAAGCCTCTGACGTTTTTTATTCATCAGCTGGGTTTTATACATTAAAAAGTAAGTGCTTACGTGCAAATACTCTTAAAACAAAAATAGCAAGGGAATACAGATAAGACATAGGGATGAGCGCCATGTATACATAACAAATACGTTTCTGGGTAAGAGAGAACAACAAGATTAGAGTAGAGACATCTTAGGTGGGGGCTCTCTGCTCCCGGGACTTAGACATATATGGTCTTAAGTGTTGTTCAAGCATCAAGCAATCAATCCTAATTCCAAGTTAGCCAATTTTAATATAGGATATCATTATATGACACCTATAAGCTCTTGGAATCAAGATAAATTCTATCACAATCCCCTCTTTTGATCCAAGGGTCACCCAAATGTCCAAGGTATATCCAGGCCTGCTAGCCAAAGCCTGTGGGACTTTCATTTATTGCTTCAGCACGGTTCCCTTGGACTGAGAGACCACCAGAATCAGCAGAGGAGAGTTCTTTCATTTGTTAGGCGAGGTAACATCATAAAACCTTTCCGAAGTCGGAGCTGGAATGTAAGTTAAGGTACGACCAACAGTAGGTTTGCTTTTACATAGAGAGGTTAGTAGACATGAAAAAAATCTAAAGGTTAGAAAAATAGCCATAATGACAAATATAGCTAATAGCAAAAAGTACAACATTTTCTTATTAGTAAAGTCAACCATGTTCCTATCCCAAATGTCCAATCCCAATCCTCAAAGAAGCCGTTATCTTGTTTGATATCCTGTACTAAGTCATGTAAATATTTTATATGTTTATGGATCATAGTTCCATGGTCAGATAGGTTAAAACAGCACATACCTTCAATAGCTTCACATCCTAAGTCATGTTTCATTAGTAAGTAGTCAATGGCTGCTCTATTCTCAAGGATTGCCTTCTTATTTGCCTGGTTGTCCATAAGTAGCTCTTCTAGGGCCTGTGAAGCGGCATTTAAACCTTTTGCAAGGGAACAGGCTACAGCATTAACTACTCGGGTATTATACAGTGCTAAGCCTGGGACTCCTACCAAGGTGTACGCTAGGGCAGAGTGATTTCAGAGTTACAATCAGAAGTAAGGGTGTTTTTTTTTTTTTTGTTTGTTTTTTAACTTTATTTTTGCGTGATAGTCTCATTACAACATTTGCAGACAAATATGCATTGTACATTGTATAGTTGATATAAAGTTTGAAATCCTTCCTGGTGCATTACAAGTGTACCTTTGGGCCGCTGTTGTCGTGCCCGCATTGTAACAAAGACATTACACATTTTATATTTTTCATACAATTGAAGTAACGAACCAGCAGAATATATCTCTAAACAAACTATCTGTGCCAACGAGGCTGTTGTTAAATGATTAATTACTCAATTTGGTTGGGGGTTGTGTCTCCAATCCTACTGTAGCTGTCCTGGTCTGGCCAGAAGTCATTACGTCCGTGGTATTCTAGGATTGGGGGCCAACAGTCCCCTCAGATAATAGAGAGTATGTGAAGAAGAAGAAGAGAAAGAAGAGAGAAGAGGTGAGATCTGAGATGAGTAAGAAGAGTTGAGATCTGGAAAGAGGGGTGGAGGTGGGGTGGGGGGAGGGGGATGTGCCGTTCCCTAGTTGCGTGGGGGCGTCCAATGACCTAGTGTCTTCCTCGATTAACCTATGTCTCGGGAGAGTTTGCTACTAGTCCATGGTTCCCAGAGTTTTTCAAATCTGGACATGGATCCTCTCACTGTGGCCGTCAATTTATCCATTAAGTATACGTCTTTCAGGTTGGAGATTACCTTCCGAATGGGAGGCAATTCCACCTTGAGCCACGCCTGTGCCAGGGTTCTACGCGCTGCTAGTGTTACCTTGTGTATTAATTTTTGTTCCCTGGCCGTCCAATTATCCAACGCTCTATTCAATAAATATGTCCAAGGGTTAAGCTCTGGTGCCCTGTGGAGTATCTGTTGTAGCAGGTCAAATATTTTTGACCAGTATGTTTGTACCCGTGGGCATTCCCACCACATGTGGAGATATGTGCCTCTGTGGCCACATCCTCTCCAGCATTCGTCTGTCGGTGTTTGGCGCATGTGAAAAAGTTTCACCGGGGTGGCATACCACCGAAACATGGTTTTATAGGATTGCTCCTGGAGGGATACACATATGGACACCGCGGTGTTTGCTTCCCATATTTCCCTCCACTCTACTCCCTCCAGGACCTCTCCCAATTCCTTTTCCCATGTCTCTGTGTATGTTAATGTACCCCATTCTTCCGTTTCTGCGCAAATGTGTGCGTACAGTATCGTAATGAGGCCGGTTGGTGTGGTTTCTTTTAAGCACATTTTCTCATAGAACGTTAGTGTGGCTGTCCCTGCTCTCTGTATGTGGGGGCTGCGCACAAAATCTGTGATTTGCATATACCGAAAAAAGTCCCTAGGGGTGAGATGTGTCCCTTGTTTTATTTGTTCGAACGTAACTATGCCGTTGCCACCAAACATGTGGCATATTCTCTGTAATCCCACCTTTTCCATGTTCGCAAATTCCCTGGCTGCCATTCCCGGGGGGAAAGCTCTGTTTCTTAGAAGTGGGGTAAGTGGGGAAGGGGATGTCGCTAGCTTGTATTTGGACGCAGACGCGTCCCATAATCTCAAGGAGTTTAGGATAGCCGGACAGGAGGTTCTCAGTATCGGCCTGTCTCCTCTGGGTACCCATATGTGATATTGTGGTAGATCGGGGCCGGTGAGAAGGGACTCCAAGTCCACCCATCTCCTCACCTCCAAAGGTGTGTGCCACATGGCTACCTGCGCTAATTGCGCAGCTAGATAATAGAAGTAGAAGTGTGGGAGCCCTAATCCTCCTCTCTGTTTGTGTCTGTATAATATGTTTCGGGATATCCTGTGCCGCCTATTCTGCCATATAAAGTCTCCGGTCGCCTTTTGTAAGGGTGCTAGATCTGATTTTAGTAGTTTAACTGGGAGCGCCTGAAAGAGGAATAGGATACGGGGCAGCACATTCATCTTTACAGCGTGTATACGCCCGATCCAAGAGATAGGTTTATCTATCCACTTGTCCATATCATGAATTAGGGTTCGTAGCAGTGGGGTGTAGTTTAGGTGGTATAGTTTGGCCGGGTCCTTTGGGAGTTGAATCCCTAGGTATTTTATGTGATCTGTAGCTATTGGGATGTTATATGTTGCCCCCAGCTCTGCCGTGTCCGCCGCGGACAGGCCCATTATTAGTGCACTTGATTTTTCTAGATTAGCCCTGTAACCGGAGAATTCACCGAATCGTGCTAGTACTTCTTGCAGAGCCGCCATGGAATCTTTTGGTTCTGTAATCGTTAACAGGACGTCGTCGGCATAGGCCGACACTAAGAACTCCTGTCCTCCAATTGTGACGCCGTGTATCCGTTGGTGCTGGCGTAGAGCTTGCAATAGCGGCTCCAGGGTCAGTACGAACAATAATGGCGATAGGGGGCATCCCTGCCGGGTCCCATTGCTCAATTGAAAGGGTGTGGACCTCGCTCCCGTAATTTTAACTTGCGCATATACTTGATTATACATTGCCTTAATCGTGGCTACATATTTTTCTGGGAATCCCTGGTGTTCGAGGAGGTGGAACAGATAGGGCCATTCGACCCTGTCGAAGGCCTTTTCGGCGTCTATTGCTATGATTGCCGTGGGAGAGCCAACTGTTTGCTGACGCCATATGAGGTCAATGTTCCGTCTGGTGTTTTCAAACAGTTGTCGCTCTGGTATAAAGCCCACTTGGTCCGGGTGTATCAATGTTTTCAAGTGCGGGTTAAGGCGATCTGCCAGGACTTTCGCTAATATTTTTATGTCATGGTTGATCAGCGAGATGGGCCTGTAGTTCTCCGGTAACAGGGGATCCCTGCCCGGTTTCGGAAGGAGTATGATGTTGGCCAATGACATCTCGCTCTCAGGGTTGCCTCCCTCCATAAAATTATTGAAGAGTCTTTCTAGGCGAGGTGTAAGTTCTTCTCTATACGTTTTGTAGTAGGCCCCGTCGAATCCGTCTGGCCCTGGAGCTTTATTGCCTTTCAGTTGCGTTATCGCTCTGTCTATTTCCTCCCCGGTGATTGTTTCGTTCATTGTTGCTGTTGCTGCCGTCGGGAGTTTAGGCATGTCTAGGCTTCGCAGGAATGTGTGAGAAGTAAGGGTGTTTTTAACATCTCTCCTGTCTCTCAGCAGTTTGTGTAGCTGGGTGGTTTTAGTGATCAGGTCAGATTTGGAAAACATGGTCATGGTTAGTCGAGAAATTGCACAGGGACCTCCTGTAATGTTACCTGGGACATAAGCATAAGTAATATTTCCACAGGAGAAAGTCCATCCTTTAGGAAGATAGACATTGTAGTGGTAACTCATAACTTGGTGAGTTTTGGTACAATTCATAGTGGTGCTCAGGGCTCTACAATTAGTGGTATTTTGCCACCATGTGGGGCAAAACAGGGATTCAGTATTAGGGTCTCTTGAACAATTACATGAAAAAGACCAACATAGTTCAGCGCCTGTCACATTAATTGTCTTCAGGGATAGAGGGGGCTTGACTACCAGTGGTTTGAAGGCATACGAATATAGTTGTAGAGATTTATGGGGTCTATGGGTATGTAGGTACTTCCTCAACAGTGAGATGGGGGTAGGGACAGCTATAAGACAAGATTCTATGGCGTTTTCAGTACTAAGGAGAGGGTTGAGGCAAAAGGAGGTTAAATTAAAAGCCTTTGCTATCTGCAACCATATATTTTCCTGCCATGCATTATTATTTTCTGGTCTCAAGTCAAAGAAGCATATCTGAACAAAGCATAATATGGTAAAGGATATGAACAGCTTCATGTTGGTGGATCAGTCGGAGTGACTTGTTTACAGTGACTGGCGTGTATCCACGTGGCTTTTCCTTCTAGTTTTACCGAGGTAGCCATAGTCAAGAGCACTTGGAATGGACCGTCAAAGCGTGGTTCAAGTCCTTTCCTCACATGCCTCTTTATCACCACCCAATCACCAGGCTGCAGTTTGTGAGTTGCAGAGTCAGATTCTGGATCTGGAATAGAATCAAAGACTTGTTTATGCACCTTGTCTAATCTTTGGTGTAGGGCCTGAACATAGGCAGTCATACTACCATGCTGCATCTGGAGGGTTTGGGGAAAATAGAGGCCTGTCTTTGGGGCACATCAGAACAGGATCTCAAAAGGGGATAGGCCATGTCTGGAATTGGGGGCGAATCTCATAGAAAAGAGTGCTAGGGGAAGGCATTCAGTCCAGGGCTTCCCTGTGTCTTGCATGGCTTTTGCAATCTTGTTCTTTAAGGTGCCATTTGCCCTTTCTACTTTCCCACTACTCTGGGGGTGATAAGGGGTGTGGAAGGCCTGACTGATCCCTAAGGCTTTCATAATTTCTTGCATTATTTCCCCAGTGAAATGGCTACCTCTGTCACTTTCAATCACTTCAGGTACTCCATATCTACATACCAGTTCCTTCAGAAGCTTACTCGCTGTGACCTTTGTTGTGGCTTTCGACACTGGGTAGGCCTCTGGCCAACCTGAAAAGAGATCAATGCACACCAACACATATTCATACACTCCTACCTTAGGTAGTTGAATATAGTCTATCTGCAGTCTTTGAAACAGGTAAAGTGGCCTTGGTGTGTGCTTACTCTGTGTTTTGACAGCCTGTCCTGAATTGTTTCTAGCACAAATCATGCAAGCTTGGGTGTGTTTAGCTGCTACAACAGTAAATCCGGGTGCTACCCAATGGGTGTTTACTAAGCTGTTCATGTGCATCTTGGATAGATGTGTAGGTCCATGGGCAATCTGGGCCATCATGGGGTACAATACTCGTGGCAAACACAGTCTTTTACCTTTCCTCCACATTTTGTCATCATCAGGTTCTGCATCTTGTTTCCTCCAGAGGTCGTGTTCTTCCTTGCTTGCCTGTCTTTGTAAGCTCAACAGTGTATTGTAGTCCACGGCGTCATCTGTAAGAACAACTTGTAGGAAGGTTTTACCTTTAGAGGGATGAACTTGAATTCTGTGGTTTCCTCTTGAAATTTCACCTGTTGCTGTTTTCTTCATCTGGTTAATGCAAATCGTTTTTTTCTGCTGCATTCTGTGAGTACTTTTTTCTACCAATATGCAGGACAGGGATGGGCCAGAGGGCCTTACTGAGACTTTTAACCAGGATATTCCTGAGGGTAATGTAGCCTCCCAGGAATTCCAAGCCCTATTGGATGCCAATATGGCATCATCCTTTCAGAGGGCCTTTGCCTCTGCCATGGGAGCGGTGTCCTCATCGTTCTCCCAGTCACTACAGAGTATGCTTTTGCCCTCTATGGCGGCTCCCTCCCTCCTAGGTGATGGGACCCCCCCGCCGGCCCCCACCATGCCTGGAGCCCGTAAGGCAAAGGCTAAGGCGAAACACGTCAGCTCCCACTCCTCGATGCAGGTTCTACCTGCCATGATGGACTCGCTTGAAGCGGTCACAGAAGGCGCGTCCCCCACGCGCAAAAGAGCCCCTGGCCGGGCTAAAAAAGGCTAGTTTGTGGAAACGGGCTAGAGCCCTGGATGATGGGTCGGATACCGACCAGAGTGTGGAGAATGAGTCTGACGTTATGGAGTACGACTCCTATAATGAGGGAGAATCGGGCGAGCATTTACCCCTTACGGCTGTAACCCCCTCTGGGTCCTCTGCCACTACCAGGCACAAGGCTCCTCTGGGGATGGCAAGGCGCTGTTTGACCCTCAGGGCAACCCCCTGTTTGACCCAGACGATCTCCGCCATCCCCGGTCAGTGGAATGGGTCCCTCCAGAACATATCGCCCACTATGTGGCCCGACGCATGCGTACCCCCCTTTCTAAGGAGGGTTGCAATAAGTTGCGCGCCGAATGCCCCAGGCCTTCCCTCCCAGACTCGGCCTGCAAGACTCCTGACATTGACCCCCAGATTGCCCAGTTCCTGAATAAGTCAGGCTGGAAGCCCAAGAAGGGCCTGGACTACTCCCTTAAGGGTTGTCAAGACAAGATCTTGGATACCCTGGGCCCTTTGTCGAAGCTGTACGAGCTTCTGGATGCCACTAGAGCTGGTGATTCAGTTTTGGATGTCGATGTGGCCATTGGTTGGGTCCAGCGGGCTATCTGCCTTTTGGGGAACGCTAATACTGCTATGTCCACAGAGAGGCATAAGGCGATCCTTCTTGAGATCGATCCTAAGTTGGCTGCCATGACGGTGGCGGAACCAGGTCCATCCGACGAAGGGTTGTTATTCGGTAATATAGGGAGTGGGTCAGTCTGTGTGTGTATGGATCAGTCTGTGTGTGTATGGATCAGTCTGTGTGTATGGATCAGTCTGTGTGTAGGGGGGTCAGTCTGTGTGTGTATGGATCAGTCTGTGTGTATGGATGGATCAGTCTGTGTGTATGGATCAGTCTGTGTGTATGGATGGATCAGTCTGTGTGTATGGATCAGTCTGTGTGTATGGATGGATCAGTCTTTGTGTGTATGGATCAGTCTTTGTGTATGGATCAGTCTGTGTGTGTATGGATCAGTCTGTGTGTATGGATCAGTCTGTGTGTGTATGGATCAGTCTGTGTGTGTATGGATCAGTCTGTGTGTATGGATCAGTCTGTGTGTGTATGGATCAGTCTGTGTGTATGGATCAGTCTGTGTGTATGGATGGATCAGTATGTGTGTATGGATGGATCAGTATGTGTGTATGGATGGATCAGTATGTGTGTATGGATCAGTCTGTGTGTGTATGGATCAGTCTGTGTGTATGGATCAGTCTGTGTGTAGGGGGGTCAGTCTGTGTGTGTATGGCTCAGTCTGTGTATGTATGTATGGGTCAGTCTGTGTGTAGGGGGTGTGTAACGGACCGTTTCAGCAGACAAGGGGTTAAAATCCGTTTAGGCGAGATGCCCCTTTCTGAGAGACAGGCACAGCTACTGCAGAACACCACACTCCCGAACTGGATACAAAATAGCACTCCAAAATGGAACCTCACGAATAGCTGCTAGCAGACGAACAGGAAAAGCAGACATCAGCTTACACTCCTAGCAATCAATCTCCAACAGCATACAGTGAATCCCCCCAAGAACGAGACAAGGCTCCGTGTTGAGGGTCAAGCAGTGGTCTCCGGTCTGGAACACCCAGCCTGCTTTTTATTACAGTTGTGCACATGCAGGACACACCCAGGGGAGGCATAAAACAACCAATCAAGTAACAGTACAACCCACACATCCCCTCCCCTCAGATACGCAATTAACATAATTATTACATACAGTAAAAATACAGTTTCCACACATACTCTGTAACTTTAAAACCATACATTACATTCACATAAAAATACATATCCGCAATCAATCCATTCAGGGGAACAACATATTAAAAAATGGCATGAATCAGACCATGGGTTCAAAAGTTAGTAAAGTATCTTTTAAAACCCCTGTCAGCATGGCTAAATCTGGCTCACACAGGTTTTACAGAGGCCTCTATCCTGGAGACAATGGGGGGAAGTAATCCAATTATCCAGGGATAGAGGCAGACTCCATTGAGCACATGGTTACACAAAGACAGTAAAACACTTTAAAATACATAAAGTTACTTTTTTTTTTTTTTACATTCTTTATTTAACGTTTTTTCATATTTTAGATCAAGTGGGGGGTACAGTAAAGAAAAAGGGTGTAGGATGGGGGTTACAAAAGGGTTACAGAACACGCAATAGCTATGCTTGACAGATACATGTGCGTTTGAAGTTACACAGTAGGTTTTTGTTGGTTACATGAGGTTGTCTGAGGTTGGAGGACCAATGTAGTATTCCGTGTTTGTATCGGCATGTCGTAGTAACTCATATTAGTTATGCAATTATTCATTTATTATTTGATTGTGGTCCTGGTGCATTTATCAGCGAAGGTGTATGTGGCATGTGTGAGGGCTTAGGTGGGTCGGGCGGGCGGGCTGTGAGCTACAGTCGTGCGTGGGGTGGGGCCTGATCCGGCCCAGCCCGCCTCGTGCACTTCCGTTTCGGGTACAGGTGAGCTACCTGGGCCGCTAGGTCTTGTCCATTCACTGCTGCTCGGTCGCTATGTGTGCCGTTCCCTCAGTCCTAGGTACTGCTGTTGGGATCGTCGAGTCGCGTTTTTAAGTGTGTCTATCATGGCTGGATGTTGCCTACGTGTGGCGTGACTGTTCGGTGGTACCCGTGTACACAGGTCTATCGTGGCGCCTGCTGTGAGTCTGGTCATGAGCTATGGAGTATCGTACAGCGACTTGGGGGCTGGCGGTGTCTCATCCCGTCCGCGTGGGGTTCCGTCTACCGGTTGTTTCTTTGTCTGTGTATAATCCATCACGCTATGCGTGTTCCAGTCCAGTTCTGGGTATGGTTCAGTCGTGTCTGTCTCGGTTCCGAGGGGGGGAAGGGGAGGGGGGGGGGAGGAGAGTAGGGGGTGAAGCGAGGGGGGGAGGGAATAGCTGAGAAAGAGATGGGTGGGGGAGTGTGGGGGTGCGGGGCGGATGAGGGCTAAGGTATGTGCTGAGGTCTCAGGGGGTTGTCCTGTCTGCAGTTATGTACAGAAGCCAGGGGGTCCACGTCAGGTTGCATTTCTCTGTGCGGCCTTGGAGGGAGGCCGTCATTGCTTCCATGTTGCGTATTTCTCCCACCCTATCCACCCATTGTTGGAAGGTGGGGGCGGCGGCCTTTTTCCATAGAGTGGGTATCAGGGACTTTGCCGCTGTCAGCAGGTGTTTTGTCAGGGATTTCTTGTACGTTTTGAGTGACATGGTCGTGTGGTGTAGCAACATGGGGAGTGGTTGGAGCGGGAGCTCCGGGTCCGATATTTCCCGGATGTTGGTGTTAACCATCTCCCAAAAGGGGGTGATGGCTGAGCATGACCACCAAATATGAAGCATAGTGCCTCTCTCTTCTCCACATCGCCAGCAAGTCTCCTCGATGTCCGGGTTCATGCGGTGCAGCACATCCGGGGTTCTGTACCAGGTTGTCAGCAGTTTGTAGCTCATCTCCTGGTACTTTGAGCTAATTGAGCTTTTATGAGTGAGCTGAAATATTTGATCCCATTCTTGGGCGGTCAGGGTTTCCCCGGTCTCTCTCTCCCATCTGGCGATGAATTTCGGCGGTGGTCTGTTGTCTCCTTCCATAAGCATTGCGTATAGCGTAGAGATTCCCCGTTCTAGGTGACGACCGGCCGCGCAGTATTTCTCAAAGGGTGTGAGATCCCGATGGAATTGTCGCTTGGCTGCTGATGTGGAGTGGTATGATTTGACCTGTAGGTATCGGAACCGATCAAGGATCGTCGGGGTAGTGTCCGGGAGCAGGTCTGTCAGGGCTTTGAGGGTGTCACTGCCGCACCATTGGCGCATGTAGACCCAGTTCGACTGAGTGAAGTTTTTCAGGTCCGCCGGTGTTAGACCTCCCCCAATGTCTGGATTGTAAGTAAGGGGTGTTAGCGGGCTGGTGTGGGTGGTCAGCTGTTGTGGGTATCTCAGGGCGCACCAAGTCTTCAGGGTTGCATCGATCAGGGGGTTACCCGTCTTGAGGGCACTGAACGGGGTTCCCATCCTCCACAGTTGCGAGGGGATTTTCCCCCCTACCTGGGTCACCTCGGCTCCCACCCAGAGCTTTTCCGTCGTCTGAGCGTGCCAGTCGGTGACCCTCAGCAGGTGGGCAGCTCGGTAGTACCCCAGTATCGAGGGGAGCCCTACCCCCCCACGCTGTTTAGGCTGTTCCAGTTGGTGTTTACTTATCCTTGGAGCCCCTCTTCTCTACACAAATCCCCGTATCGCTGCAGAGATAGAGCGGAAGAATTCCTCGTAAGCGAGGTAGGATGTTCATTTTAATCGCGTTTATGCGACCGAACCACGAGATGTAGAGGTCCGTCCAACGTTGCATATCGGCCTGTAGGGAGGCCAGGATGGGAGCAAAGTTTGCCTGATATAGGTGTGCAAGTTCTTTGGTTAGCCAGATACCTAGGTATTTCAGCTTAGTGTCACACCATTTGAATCCGAATTGGGAGCGTAAGTGCGTTTCTTCGCCGGTGGGGACTGAGATATTGATTGCCTCCGATTTCTCCGTGTTGAGTCTTAGGTTCGAGACCCTCCCGAACTCACGGAAGAGGCTCAGGAGGTTCGGGATGGAGATCAGGGGTTGCTGCAGAAAGAAAAGCATGTCGTCAGCATATGCTGCGACCCGGTGTTCCACTCCCCCCATCTTATACCCCGTTATACCCCCATCCGCTCTGACCGCCTCCAGGAATGGTTCCAGGGAGAGGGCGAACAGAAGGGGGATAGGGGGCATCCCTGCCGTGTGCCATTTCGTATGGGAAACGAGGCAGAGAGGGCACCGTTAACTCGGATTCTGGCTGTTGGGGTCGTGTATAATGCAGCTATCCAGGTTCTGATATTGGGTCCGAATCCCATGTGTTGCAGCGTTGCCTCGAGATAGGCCCAGTCCACTCGGTCAAAGGCCTTTTCCGCGTCTGTGGAGAGGAGGACCAGACCTCCTCCCTGGCCCCTGGGCGAGTGAATGATGTTAAGGGCCCGGATAGTGTTGTCTCGGGCTTCCCTGCCCGGCACAAAACCCACCTGGTCTGGGTGGACCAGCTCGGGCAATGCCCAGGCGAGGCGCAGTGCCATGACTTTAGCATAAAGCTTTAGGTCTGCATTTAAAAGGGAGATGGGGCGGTAGCTCGCACAGCAGGCCGGGTCCTTCCCTTCTTTCGGCAAGACTGTCACTACAGCTCTAAGTGAGTCTACCGGGAGCTGCCGACCCTCCAGTATCGAGTTTAGGCCCGTTAGTAAGTGTGGCAGTAGGATATCTTTGAAGGTGCGGAGGTAGCTTGCGGGGAGGCCATCTGGTCCTGGGGCTCTGTTGGGTTTGGTTAGCTTGAGTGCTGCGTGGAGCTCCTCGAGCGACACTGGGTGTTCCATGCCTGCGGCCTTTTCGGGTGTGAGTTTGCGGGTGACATGTGCGGCGAGGTAATCCGTTATTTCACGTCTGCGTCGTGCCGGATCACACGCATTGGTCGGATCTGCCAGGTTGTAGAGGCCGGTGTAGTATTCCCTAAACGCCTGCAGGATCTCCGCTGGGAGTCGTGTTACTTTCCGCCCTTGGGTATTGATTTTGTGTATGTGGTTTTGCCTCCGTCTTTGTTGTAGGGTCTGGGCGAGTAGTCTACCACATTTGTTTGAGTACTCATAAAATTAGCGGTTGGACCTCTGGAGTACGTTGAGCAGCTTCTGGGAAAGTATGTCCCTGAGTTTTCTCCTCGCGTCTGTCAATCGCAGATATATGTCGTCTCTTTGGTCTCGTTTATGCGTGGTTTCCAGGACCGAAATCTGCTTGGTCAGTTCCAGGACTTGCTTGGCGTTTTCCCGTTTGCGCTGCGTACATAGGCTGATATAGTGCCCCCGAACCACGCATTTATGCGCCTCCCATGTAGTCAGCGGAGAAACCTCGGGTGTGGCGTTAGATTCAAAGTATTGGGTGAGCACTTGCGAAGTCAGTGCAGTGCATTCCGCGTCAGATAGCACTGTCTCGTTTAATCTCCACTGGCGTTCCTTCGGCTTAAAGAGGGGTGATTTGAGATGGACGGTCACCGGGGCATGGTCGGAGTCAACGTGGATCCCTATATCTGCGGACATGAACAAGGGGAGGAATTCCTGTGCCACGAAGATGTAGTCTATCCTGCTGTATTGGTTGTGAGGGGCAGAATAGCAGGTGTGGTCCCTGCCGTCGGGATGTGCTGCTCTCCAGCAGTCAACTAGTCCTAGTCTGGCGAGTGTTTGTTTGGCCTTGCGCACACAGTGGTCCGGTATGGCGCTGGAGCCCCGGGAAGTGTCCACCCGTGGGTCCAATGGGAGGTTTACGTCCCCCGCCAATATCAGGAGGCCCTCCCGGAATTTCTCTAGTTGGGATAGCGTCCGGGCCAAAAATGAGTGTTGGCCACTGTTGGGGCAGTAGATATTGGCCAGGGTATATGGGCGGTCTGCTATGGTTCCTTTCACGAAAAGGAACCTCCCTAGCGGGTCAGCCTGAGTGGCAGTGCATTGAACGGCACCGTCCCCGCAAAGAGAATGGCAACTCCTGAGCGCTTGGAGTCCCGGTGATTCGCAAAGAATCCCTGAGGGAATCGCCTGTCCTTCAGTGTGGGGGCACCCCCGTCTTTAAAGTGCGTCTCTTGTAGGAATGCTACAGACACCCTGAGAGACCATAACGTCTTCAGGAGTTGACTGCGCTTTTCAGGGATGTTGAGGCCTCTGGAGTTATTGGTCCAGAGCTTGAGTGAGGCCGGTTGGAATCCCTGTGACATTGCTGCGGTCTGTGTGTGTGGGGGAAGGAGGGGGGGATGAGTAGGCAAAGAGGTGGTAGGGGAGTAGTTAGAAACAGTTAAGAAGAGTAGGGAGATGGGGGGGGGGCGAGGTCAGGGGTAGGGAGGATGTGTCAGTAAGTCAAAGTCAGTCAACTGGTGTCGGGGTGGGTTGGAAGGGAAGGAAACGTCGGGTGGTGTTAGACAACTATGACCCAAGATCGGGTTAGCGCACCAGGGTCTATGCTACCTGTCTGAGGTCAGCGGGCAACCCTGGGCCCGATCTAATATACAGTTCGGGTCTGCTGCGCGGGGTCGCGATGACCAGGTAGAGTGTAAGGGGTTAGTGGTCTTGAGGCTACTGCCTGTGACCGGCTCAACTAAGCAGCTAAGAGCTCCTGAGCCTGGTGGGGGAGCCAAGTGTGTGGTTGGTCCAATTGTGGACTGCGTGTACATAATACAATAAAGCTAGTCATATGAACAATATTCAACTTAAACATTTTTGCGAGTTATAATGTAACAGAAATTGCAATTAAACCGGAGAATAAAACAGAGTAAATCAGCAACTGTAAACAGATCAGCCACATTCTGAGGGCAAGTGGGAGGGTCTCCCAGTAGTCGTACCTCCCCCCGCGGGTGTCCACCTAACTCCAGTCCCTAGTCCCTAGTCCTCCCTCCCGGGTTCCCGGGCTAGTCTGCTGTGCAGTTGGGGTGCGGTTGAGGTGGGGGGCTGTCAGGGGTGTGGTGTTTCGGGCAATGCCGGCTGTCTGGGGCGGAGGGGGTCCCAATCTCGTGTCTGTAATATCCATGGTGGTCCCTCTAGTTCCTCCCATGCGGCCTTCCCACGTCTCCCCTGTCGGTGCGGAGTGTTCCCTGTCTTGAACCTGCTGGTATCAGCCTCCCCTGTCTAGTGCGGTCCCCAGGCCTGATGTGGGGTAGTCAGATGGCTTTGCAGGGGAGTCTGCATGGCATGGGTTGGAGCGTCCGGGGGAGGGGATTACGCTGTCATGGGCTGCACTGGGGCTCACTGTCGGTCTCTTTCTCTAGTGGTCACTGTCCCCACATCTGTCTGGGGTCTGCCCTCCTTCCATTGCCCTTTTACCGCCCCTCCCTTGCCCGCTGCTCGTGGTAACAACTCTGGGCCCAGAGAGGGCCGTTCCGGGGTGTGTGGCCGGGGTGTACCGGGGTTCGACCAAGCTTGAGAGTCCCTGGGTATAGCCGGGTCAGTGCCAGCATGAGTCCAGATCTCCGGTGACAGCATTGTCCCATGTCCGTGGGCTGTTGGAAATCCCCGGGGAATACATCCCCCCACATCACCGCAGGGCGGTACCAGAGTAAAGATATGCCCGGGGCCCCCCGCCCAAACAAACCTCTCCCCCCCGCTGGTTGCGTTGTGTTAGCAATGTGAGTCTTGGGTTTAGGGTCTATGTTGACAGAGTCTCGGTGTAGACTGGAGCCCGATACAGATGGGTTTGGGCTGAAGGGGGGCTACCTCGTGCAGCGGCCGTGCTGGGGGTCCCGGGGGGAGTGTGGGCTGGGAGTGTAGGTGTGTTTGCAATGTTACTTACATACCCCTGCTGGTGGCTCCGCTGCGGGGTCCAGGGCGTCGGTGCCGGGTCGGGCGGAACGCCGGGGTAGGCTGGCCCTCCGCAAGGTGGGGGCCCCACAGTCCTCGGGGTGGGCCGATCTGGGTGTGGCGGGGAGTCATTCTTCCGAAGCGTCCGGACCCCCTCTCCTCAGGGGCTGATTCCTACTGATACCGGGGTCAGTGGGATGTTGTGGTGGCCCCATCAGTATCCAGTTAGGGACTGCCACTGCCGGTAGGTCTAGGGCTCGCAGGAACCCGGGAACATCGTTTGGCCATCTTAGCGTGCGCCAGGCGTTGTCTTTACGTGCCTGCAGGCTAAACGGGTGGCCCCACTTGTATGGGATCCTTCTGTCTTGTAGCAAGC
Organism: Pelobates fuscus; assembly: GCF_036172605.1. Classification (NCBI taxonomy): domain Eukaryota; kingdom Metazoa; phylum Chordata; class Amphibia; order Anura; family Pelobatidae; genus Pelobates; species Pelobates fuscus. The sequence goes on from NC_086321.1 coordinate 175,448,306, forward strand.
GGGTAAGCGGCTTCAAAGCACGACGCGCTTCCAGCGTCAGGGGTGAGAGGTCTTGAAATAGAGATACCTGCGAGTCCATGAAGGTAATGGTCTGCGGCCTGGCTGCTCGCATAATAGTCTCTTTCAGGTGGAAGGATAGCAGGCAGCATATAATGTCTCTAGGCAGACCGTCATTCCTCGGGGGTCGGAGGGCTCTATGGGCTCTTTCGATGTGGTAAGTGTCTGGAGCGTCGTCCCCCAGTATTTGTGTGAAGAGCCTGGACAGTATGGCCACGAGATCTTCCCCTACCTGTTCAGTCAGGCCCCTGACGCGTATGTTGTTTCGGCGTCCGCGGTTATCCAGGTCCTCAACCTGTCTTCTCAAGTCCAGAAGGACCGTGCCCTGTCTGGAGGTGGCGTTATCCGCTGCCTGGGAGTGTTGGGAGGCCTGTAGGCAGTCTGCCTCCAACTCTGTTACTCGCTGCTCCAGGGCAGTGACATCTCTCCGCACCTCTTGAATCTCCTCCCTGATTGCTGTGCGCATTTCTCTCACCATGGCTGCCTTGTCAGCCTTAGTCAGCATGTTGGATGCTATGGCTGTTAGTTCCGCCGAGATTTGTGCCAGGGAGTCTGTTTGCAGAAATCCCGCCGTGGATTCAGCTGTGCTGCTGGCGCCCGGCGAGTCCGGCGCCATCTTGTCCGCCGGCCGCATGGATTTGAAGCCGTCAGGGGTGGACAGGTATCCGTCCATAGGTCCGGCTTGTCGTTTCGGGGAGGTAGTCCCTGAGGGTCCAGGAGTCATCTGGCGCCTCGTTTTCCCCATTTTTGGCTGCAGGAAGGCTGTGAGTACTGTGCTTTGTGAGCCGGGTTTGCAGAGCCTCACGAGCGTGCGGCTTACTCCATGTCCGGTCGGCCACGCCCCCTAAAGTTACTTTTTATACATAACACACAGACATGTAACATATCCCCAGATAGCTGGGATCTGAACGCACAAAACTACCGAATAGCGCGCAGATCCTATTCACACAGTTCAATTGCCATGGAGCTAAAGTCTTTCCCATAGTCTTTCATTATATGAATAGGCTCCATGGCATAGCTATCTGGGGGTATCACCGCTCACACAGGGCAAGTACCGAATGGCCCCACTTTGTTTAAAGGGCCAGAATGAGTGACATGCACTCTGTTAGGGCCGAATACGTTTTTTAAAAGGGCCCAATCTCCCAGGGACCATAATCACATGGCAAGAGGCTGGCAAGCAGTCCTCTCCAGGCCCAAGTGGCGAAGGGCACTTCGTCACAGGGTGGTCAGTCTGTGTGTATGGATCAGTCTGTGTGTAGGGGGGTCAGTCTGTGTGTGTATGGATCAGTCTGTGTGTATGTATGGGTCAGTCTTTGTATGTATGGGTCAGTCTGTGTGTGTATGGATCAGTCTGTGTATGTGTGGGTCAGTCTTTGTATGTACGGGTCAGTCTGTGTGTGTATGGATCAGTCTGTGTATGTATGGATCAGTCTGTGTGTATGAATCAGTATGTGTGTATGGATCAGTCTGTGTATGTATGGATCAGTCTGTGTGTGTATGGATCAGTCTGTGTGTAGGGGGGGTCAGTCTGTGTGTGTATGGGTCAGTCTGTATATGTATAGGTCAGTCTTTGTATGTATGGGTCAGTCTTTGTATGTATGGGTCAGTCTTTGTATGTATGGGTCAGTCTGTGTATGTATGGATCAGTCTGTGTGTATGGATCAGTCTGTGTATGTATGGGTCAGTCTGTGTGTAGGGTAGTCAGTCTATGTGGGGGGGGCAGTCTGTGAGTGCATGTGTCAGTCAGTGAGTGTATGGGTGTCGGGGGGGGTAAGTCTGTGTTTGTATGGGTAAGTCTGTGTGTAGGGGGGTCAGTCTGTGTGTGTGGGGGGCAGTCTGTGAGTGTATGGGTCAGCCAGTGAGTGAATGGGTGTGGGGGGTGTCATCCTGTGTTTGTATGGGTCAGTCTGTGAGTGTATGGGTCAGTCTGTGTATGGGTGTGGGGCGTCAGTCTGTGTATGCATGGGTTAGTCTGTGTAAGGGAGCAGTCTGTGTGTGGGGGGGCAGAGTGTGTGTGTGTATCTGTGTATCTGTGCATGGGTATGTCTGTGTATGTGTATGGGTATGTCTGTGTATGGGTCTGTCTGTGTATGTGTATGGGTCAGTCTGTGGGTTTGTATGGGTCAGTCTCTGTAAGTGCTTGAGCTCCAAGAGACAGAACTCTCATCTCGTGACCCCCCCTGTACCTGATGGATAGGCAGCCTTCTCAACCACCATGGATCTGATTGTGACACCCCCTCCCTGCAAGGTAAGATGAGGGAAAGGGGAATACAGTATTCTTTTTTTTTTTTGTAAATAATTATTAAAGTAAAAATTGTAAAGCTGTTCACTGTCCCACTCTCTACACCCCCTGAACACAGTACACCCTCACAGACAGTGAAACCCCCCACATGCAGTACACTCCCACCAACACAGAGTACACCTTTGCATACACACACAGTGCACACCTCACACATCATCTCTTCACCCACATACCTTTACCCCCACAAACACATGCATACATACATACATACATGCTTTACCCCATTACACACCATATCTCATATATATATATATTATATATATATATATATATATATATATATATATATATATATATATTAATTAAAGGACCACTATAGTGGACCCAGACAACTTCACCACTTCACCTCAATGAAGTGGTCTGGGTGCCAGGTCACTCTAGTGTTAACCCTGCAGCTGTAAACATAGCAGTTTCAGAGAAACTGCTATGTTTACACTAGGGTTAATCCAGCCTCTAGTGGTTGGAGGCGCTTCCGCGCTTCTCACTGTGAAAATCACAGTGAGAAGACGCTGACGTCCATAGGAAGGCGTGCAAACACGTTATCACCCTTAACGCAGTGGCTACCTAAAGTAGAGAGGTGCAAGAATATTTTTTTGGGCCTCCCTATTGCAAGGGTGTTTAAAAGGTAGATCCCCATCTGTCGTGCGACTCCAGCAATGCCTTGACAGCTGGGGCTCTACCATTTACCCATGTTTGCAGGTTTTTATTTAGCCCTAAGCAGTTTTTGTGTGTATCAATGTAAACAGGTTTTTGTATGGAATATGTTTGTATGTGGTGTTGGCGTTTAAATGTAAGCATGCATTTATGTGTAGTGTTGGTTTTTGAATGCAGGGGTGTGTATACATATAATGTTGGTGTTTAACACAGACGTGTATTTGTATGTTGTGCTGAAGCTTGAATGCAGGGGTGTATTTGTGTGTAGTGTTAGCGTGTGAATGTTGAGATGTATGCACAAATACACACACAAACACACACGTAGATATGCACACAACCTGACACACAAATACACAACCTGACACACATACTGAGAATGTACAGATACACTGACACACACAAAGACAACATACAGCTACACACTGACACACATACAGACACACATCCTGACATACACAAAGATACAAACACTGACACACATGCAGTTACACAGACACACATATACACACACACTTCATACAGATACACACAAACATATATATACACACTGACACACAAAGATATACAGACACATAGAGACAGACAAACTGACACACAAACATACACTGATAGACATACTTACACAGACACATAAACTGACAGACATGCTGACACATTCACCAACACACACACCAACATACTGACACAAAGAGCCATACTGATACAGACATGCACACACTGACATACATATGGACACACAGGGACACATACACTAACAGACATGCTGACACACATATACTGACAGACATACTGACACATTCACAGATACACACACACAAAATTTACACTATTAAACCCACCCTTCCTACCTTGGAGGGTGGCTTTCCCACTTGTGGCTGAAGGTGCTGGGAGTTGGGGTCTGGCTAGCTCGGCCCAGACCCCCACCGCTCTGCCTCTTCCCCCTACTGCGCGCTCCTCTCATTATTGGAGGAAGTGACTGCCACAGGCGTCACTTCCTCCCAGCCGGCTGCCGAAAAGCAAGAGGGCCCAGTCGCGCTCTTAAAGCGCCAGAGCGCAGAACCGGGCCCCTGCTGACAGAAGCCCATCGGGTGGCCCTTAGTGCATGGGCCACGCAGTGGGCTTCCTTAGTGCGCGGCTGCACCGGCGGTGGGAGGAATGCTTGAGGCCAGCGGGGCCCACGGTGCAGCTGCTTCGGGCCCACCAGGAGTAACTGGGCCCGGGGCAGCTGCCCCGTTTGCCCCGCGGTAAAGACGGCCCTGCATGTTACTAAACAGCGCACAAGGGAGCAGAGAGGAACTTCAGGAAGGTTACTGCTCCCTCACGCACCATCTCCATGCTCCCTGCGGCGGCCGGCTCTAATGTTTCCTGCGCGGCTTAGCAAAGGGCTGACAAATGCCAGGCACCAGGGTGAAATGTCTAGTCATCATGGCGACCTGGCACCTGGAATTTGTCGAGCCCTCTGTGTGTGTATGTATGTGCCCCCCTTATTTTGTCCCTGGCCCCTTATGTTTCCCCCCTAAGTATGAATCATGGAGACGCCACTGCATCAACTGTCTGGAACTTTTGGCAGGGGCCTTCGCGATTCGCAGCCTTACCCCAGGTCGGGCGAACTGCTGCGTTCTCCTCAAGATGGACAACGTGTCGGCAGTCCGCTATATAAATCACCTCGGGGGAACCAAGTCCAGGATGTTGGCTCTATTGGCGAAAGACTTTTGGCAATTTTGCCTTTACAACAACGTCTCGGTGACAGCGGAACACATTCCAGGTCTGGACAATTCGGGAGCGGATTGGAATTCCAGACATTTAAGAGACTCGGGTGATTGGCACTTGCACGTTTCGGTATTCCGAAGCCTAGACAGACTATGGGGACAGTTCGAGATGGATCTGTTCGCATCCATTGCGATCCTCTCTCTTTCTTCTCGGGTAATACTGTCCCCTAGTAATCTAAAGATCATGTATAATTCCAACATTAATATTTTTATATGTTGGATACTACAATCCTATTTTCAACCTCTATTTATAATTGCATTGGGTCATTCTCATTGTCTGCTTTTAAATATTCTAGTATACTTTATCTGTACTGTGTATTTAACAGCATATAGTTACATGCCTTATTTAATTGCAGCATAATAATCTTTTTGTCCCGAAATTTTGAACCTTATAACCCAACTATAAATGGGATTATTAATAACATTCATTATTCCTGTCAGTTTTAAACTCCAACTCTAAACATAGAAGTCATACCGTTGATCTTGATGCTTGCTGTATACGACCGGATAGGGTTAAACACCCTTTCTATTCCGGCTATACATTACGTCACATTACGTCTCTATCGCGATAGGTCAACCCGAAACAGCTGGTTTTTTGAATCCTCCTATCAGCATGATTCTTGTCCTTTAACCCCTTAAGGACCAAAATTCTGAAATAAAAGGGAATCATGACATGTCACACATGTCATGTGTCCTTAAGGGGTTAAATAGTCAGTTACTTACCACACATCGGTTCCCCTCTGATGAGTTGTGGACGAAACGCGCGCGTCAGGGGCCATCGGTGATTCTCTGCAACATCTTGCTGTGTGGTTCATTGACCGCTTTTTTCCACACTTCCCTCTGAATCCCGTATTAGATTTACTGTTAGAACTGGGCAGATGTTGGTGGCTAGTTTCCCCCTTTTATACTAACAGACAGGCGGTTAAGATTTTTTCACTGCTATCTTTATATATATATATTTTGTATATGGGTCTCTGCAGTCTAGTCCACCATTAGTTTATTCCCAGGATTTCTTACAGGCTTATGACCTATAGTCAGCCACTTTAGGCTATCTGGTGATTTTTAAGTTTTAGCTAACTGGCAAAACTTTTTATACTAACTGTTCACGTTCACTCTATAGTAATATTACATTCATATTTTTTTCGTTTTTCCTGTGGTTATAGATTTTGATGCAAGGCTACTCAGCATTATTTTCGTTGTATCAGCCCAGATAGCTACTTTTAGATTGGGCTTTATAAACTATGTGCACTAGCATTTGCCACAGTTAATCATAAACTGCAACATTGTCTTGTTGCAGCTTAGATCTACCAGAGGTACGCTGAAAACTTTTGAACAGGTCCTCTGTGTTTTTTTATACATTTTATATTTGATTTTCATTGCACTATATAGATAGAGGAACGTTACTATAGCGCTATATCATTACATAACCTGGAATAGGTATTTTGACACAGCGTTATTCATTTTTATCTAGTAATTTCTTTTTAATCTTATCTATTAAAAGTTATATTTTATTTATTTTTCTCAGGGCACTCAACAGTTCTTTGTTTGTCTATTACTACCTTGGTAGTTTATTGTGGGTCAACCCCACTTAGAGTGTATCCTTATAGCTTCCATCCCCCCTTTTCTCTTTTGGCAGGAGCCTACGCAATTCGCAGCCTTACCCCAGGTCGGGCGAACTGCTGCGTTCACCTCAAGATGTACAACGTGTCGGCAGTCCGCTATATAAATCACCTCGGGGGAACCAAGTCCAGGATGTTGGCACTATTGGCGAAAGATTTTTGGCAATTTTGCTTTTACAACAATGTCTTGGTGACAGCGGAACACATTCCAGGCCTGGACAATTCGGGAGCGGATTGGAATTCCAGACATTTAAGAGACTCGGGCGATTGGCACTTGCACGTTTCGGTATTCCGAAGCCTAGACAGACTATGGGGACGGTTCGAGATGGATCTGTTCGCATCACGTCTGAACACTCAAATACCGGAGTTTTACAGTTGGAGACCGGACCCGGCAGCGGTGGCGACGGATGCTGTTCTCCAAGAGTGGCCGTCGGCCGCCTGTATGCCTTTCCCCCATTCAACATGATTGCTCGAACGATCTCGAAGTTGGTTCATCACGATTGTTGCCTGACGCTGATCACTCCTCTGTGGAGATCCCGACCATGGTTCCCGCGCCTGATGGAGTTGTCGATAGACTACCCCCGGTTGATCCCGAGCTTCCAAGACCTCCTTCTGGATCCGGACGGGAACTCACACGGACTGGTGTTACAACAGCAATTGCCTCTGGTAGCGTGGCTCCTTTCAGGGGAACCTGCGTTGTCCCGAATGTTCCGCGATCAACTCTCCTGCTCCTTGATAACGCCTGGGCTCCAGGTACGAGATCAGCTTACCGTGATTCATGGAATTCATGGTCTAGTTGGTACATGGAACGGACAATGGATCCCATATCTGCCCCTCTCCATCTGATCCTGGAGTTCCTCACGTTCCTGTTTGATTCGGGCAAGGCGTACCGCACAATAAACCTTTTCCGCTCGGCTATTTCTGCCGGACATAGTGGTTTGGATGGTTCACCAGTCGGCAGACATCCTTTCGTATGTCACCTTCTCGAGGGTATTCGCCTCGCTCGTCCACCTAAGTCTCGCTTCTCTGCCTTCTGGGACATCAACTTGATGTTACAGTTCCTATTGTCATGGTATCCTAACCAAGAACTGACTCTCAAGCAATTATCCTCCAAAAAAGTGATGTTCCTTTGTTTGATTTCATGTAAGAGGGTCTTCGACGTCAGGGCCCTTGATTGGGACGCCATTGT